>NW_028321028.1:0-313686 GCF_062004578.1 Staurois parvus
GCGGCAAGCAGTTAACAATAATACATAAATGTCATATCAGTTTTAGCTTATAAATAAATTAAAAAGCATCCAATATTTCCAAATTTCCAGAAGTTTCATGGTTCCTGATACACTGAAAGCTAGTCTTATTTTTTTTTTTTACCAACTTGGCCTGCACAATGTGGTCATTGAGTAAGTTTTTGTAGGCTTACACTTTCCTTCGTGACCTCTCTCCACATTTTTCCATATTGACCCTGTCAACCACCAGGGCGCTTGGAAACTACAGGTATCAAAATCCAGCCCCCAAATCATTCTGCAGGGTTAGGTTGGAGGCCAGGAGTAGGAAGCCCAGATACACATCATCCAATGGGAAGACAGGGATATCCTGAGTATTCTGGTAAAGGAGAGGGAATGAGGCTCCTGGCAAGAGCACCCCCTGCTGGACAGAACATAAGAGTATTGGGAATTTGGATAGCGGGACCTTGAGAAGTGGTATTTGGATTAATGGAGGACATTATTAATTAGTCTTATATTTTCGGAGCAGCTTGGCTCATGCATTGTGGTCATTTGATAGCAGCTTTTGTAGACTCACATTTTGCCTCTTGGGTTTGTCGTTGGACAGGGTTAGGTTGGCAGCCAGGATCAGGAAGCCTAGGCACACATAATCCAAAGGGAACACAGGAATTTCCTGGGAAGCCCAGTAGAGGAGTGGGGCTGAGGCTCCAGAGAATAGAAATCCTCCACTGGACAGGAATTAAGAGCATTAGGAATTTTGAAATGGGGCCTTGAGACTTGGCGGTTGGAATAATGGAGGACATCGATAATTGATCTTATTCTTGGACCAGCTTGGCCCACGCATTGTGGTCATTTGATAGCGGCTTTTGTAGGCTCACACTTTGCCTCTTGGACCTCTCTCTACATTCCTCTAAAATTCTCCATTTCAACTCTGTGAACCACCAGGGTTTCCTGAAAGCTGCAGGCATCAAATGCAACCCCCAAACGTAAAGTCATTCGTCATTGGACAGGGTTAGGTTGGCAGCCAGGATCAGGAACCCTAGACACACATCATCCAAAGTGAAGACAGGGATGACTGTAGTAGAGAACAAAAAACAGAGCGCACCAACCTTGCGCATTACCTCAGTAAACAATTAGTAGATTTATTGATATAGAAAATATACTCACAAGAGTAGCAATATAACAAGCATATCAAATCCCTGAGAGGAGTCACTGGATTAGGAGACACGTGCGAATCCCATAATTAGGGGAGACTCTCAGGATGAAGTTGACGCGTTTCGAATGGGGGCTCCCTTCTTCATCAGAACTAACCAGACTAAGAGAGCCCTCCTCAATAAATAGTTCACATCTATGTGTGAGCCTTCCCAAGGTTGGTGCACTCTGTTTTTTTGTTCTCTACTAAAGTCCATATCGAACTTCCCCAGATTCGCATTAGAGCTGCACAACCTTTGATCGGTCCTGGAGAAACTTCCATATATCATACTTTATATTGGTCCATCTACAGATCTGGGTCCCCGGGCACAGGAGGTGTTGTATCTGTGTTACTGAAGACAGGGATGTCCTGGGAAGCCTGGCAGAGAAGTGGTGCTGAGGGTCTTGAGAATAGAAATCCACCACTGGACAGGAAATAAGAGAATTAGGCATTTGGAAACAGGGAACTTGAGACTTGCTGTTTAGAAAAATAAAGAAGTTTGATAATTGATCCTATTTATTTGGACCAGCTTGGCCCACGCATTGTGGTCATTTGCTAGTGGCTTTTGTAGGCCCACAGTTAGCCTCTTGGACCTTTCTCCATATTTCTCTTAAATTATCCATTTCGACGCTGTGAACCACCAGGGCTTCCTGAAAGGTGCAGGCATCAAATTGCAGTCCCCAAACATAAAAGCGCTTTTCATCCCGCAGGGTTAGGTTGCTGGCCAGGATCAGAAAGCCTAGATACACATCATCCAAAGGGAAGACTGGGATTTCCTGGGAAGCCTGGTAGAGGAGTGGGACTACAGCTCCTGGGAAGAGAAATCCCCCACCAGACAGGAAATAAGGGTATTTAGGGTTTGGAAACAGAGCCTCTGAGACTTGGTATTTGGCGTAACGGAGGACGACAGCGTGATGCTGCACCGCGCCATGTAGTGAACGTGGGGTTCCATATTCCTTCATGTATCGTACCAGTGCAGCAGGATTCACAAATTCATCATCGTCACCTGAAAGATATCAATTATATTCATACGTTTAAATATCGAAAAAATCGGAGTGTTTTGTAAATCATTAAAGCTCAACCCGGAATTGTTTTCTATTATTACTGCTGTATCACATATACTGTATAAGGTTGCATGGTGGTGGGCCTTAACACTGGGTTGTCTCATAGATAATTCCAAGGGGGGTCTGCTGTTCTGTGCTGGGAGCAGCTCCCCGCCACCTTTTATGATTGAGAGCAGGTGAGACAGGCTCCCAGTCATGTGGCTATTCCAACAGCCAATTACAGTGATCCCATATTCAGGAACTCCGCCTCCAGGTATTAAAGGGGTTCTTAAGGCTCAAGGTTAAAGGTAACAAACCTATTTGCAGCAGGCCCCCCAGCCTCCCTAATACTTACCTGAGCCCAATCTCCATCCAGCGATGTGCACGAGATCCCCGGCCATTGATTCCCACTGCTATCAATCACAGCCAGTGAGCGAGTGAGAAGGGAGAGCGGCGGGGCCAAATTGCGCTCTGTGTGCGAATGGACATGCAGAGCAGCAGCTCGAGAGTAAGCCTGCTTGGGTGCCCCCATTGCAGGCTGCTAGTTATGGGGCACTAGGCAAGAGGGAGGGGCCAGGAGTGCAAGCGGGAGATCCGAGAACAGGAGGTTTGGGGCTGCTCTGTGCAAAACCATTACACAGAGCAGGCAAGTATGACAAGTTTGGTTTTTTTAATTGCCTTTAATACCACTTTAAGATCCACTTACAGGTGCAACTCAAGAAATTAGAATATCGTGGAAAAGTTGATTTATTTCAGTGCAGCAACTTAAAAGGTGAAACTAATATATGAGACTCATTACATGCAAAGCAAGATAGTTCAAGCTGTGATTTGTCATCATTGTGATGATTATGGCTTACAGCTCATGAAAACCCCAAATCCACAATCTCAGAAAATGAGAATATTCCATGCAATCAATAAAACACGGATTGTACATAGAACAATATCGGACCTCTGAAAAGTAGAAGCTGCATATGTACTCAGTACTTGGTTTTGGCCCCTTTTGCAGCAATTACTGCCTCAATGCGGCGTGGCATGGAAGCTATCAGCCTGTGGCACTGCTGAGGTGTTATGGAAGACCAGGATGCTTCAATAGCGGCCTTCAGCTCTTCTGCATCGTTCGGTCTCATGTCTCATCTTTCTCTTGGCAATGCCCCATAGATTCTCTATGGGGTTCAGGTCAGGCGAGTTTGCTGGCCAATCAAGCACAGTAATCCCACGGTCATTGAACCAGGTTTTGGTGCTTTTGGCAGTGTGGGCGGTGCCAAGTCCTGCTGGAAAATGAAGTCAGCATCCCCATAAAGTTCATCTGCGGAAGGAAGCATGAAGTGCTCCAAAGTCTCCTGGTAGACGGCTGCGTTGACCCTGGACTTAATGAAGTACAGTGGACCAACACCAGCAGATGACATGGCTCCCCAAATCAACACAGACTGTGGAAACTTCACACTGGACTTCAAGCATCTTGCAGTGTGTGCCTCTCTATTCTTCCTCCATACTCGGGGTCTTTGGGCCTCTCCATTCTTCCTCCATACTCGGGGTCCTTGGGCCTCTCCATTCTTCCTCCATACTCGGGGTCCTTGGGCCTCTCCATTCTTCCTCCATACTCGGGGTCCTTGGGCCTCTCCCTTCTTCCTCCATACTCGGGGTCCTTGGGCCTCTCCATTCTTCCTCCATACTCGGGGTCCTTGGGCCTCTCCATTCTTCCTCCATACTCGGGGTCCTTGGGCCTCTCCATTCTTCCTCCATACTCGGGGTCCTTGGGCCTCTCCCTTCTTCCTCCATACTCGGGGTCCTTGGGCCTCTCCATTCTTCCTCCATACTCGGGGTCCTTGGGCCTCTCCATTCTTCCTCCATACTCGGGGTCCTTGGGCCTCCTCCATTCTTCCTCCATACTCGGGGTCCTTGGGCCTCTCCATTCTTCCTCCATACTCGGGGTCCTTGGGCCTCTCCATTCTTCCTCCATACTCTGGGTCCTTGGTTTCCAAATGAGATGCAAAAGTTGCTCTCATCAGAAAAGAGGACTTTGGACCACTGAGCAACAGACCAGGTCCGTTTGTCTTTAGCCCAGGTAAGACGCTTTCTGACGCTGTTTGTTGTTCAGGAGCGGCTTGACAAGCGGAATACGACATTTGAAGCCCATGTCCAGGATCCGTCTGTGTATGGTGGCTCTTGTGGTGGCCTCAGTCCACTCCTTGTGAAAGTCCCCAACACTTTTGAATGGCCTTTTGCTGACAATCCTCTCCAGGCCTGCGGTCATCCCTGTTGCTTGTGCACCTTTTTCTTCCACACTTTTCCCTTCCACATAACGTTCTATTAATGTGCTTTGATACAGCACTTTGGGAACATCCAACTTCTTTTGCAATTACCTTCTGAGGCTTTTCCCTCCTTATGGAGGGTGTCAATGATGGTGTCAGGTCAGCAGTCTTTCCCATGATTGTGGTTCCTACTGAACCAGACTGAGACCATTTAAAGGCTCAGGAACCCTTTGCAGGTGTTATGGCTTGTGAAATGATCCTAAAAATGGATCTCCTTATATATAAAGTTCAAACAGAAATATGGACCAGGATCAATGATGTGTAAATCATATATAAATTAATATTTAGGTGCTCAGGTAACACAGGAGTCCGGTAACCGTGCAGTAACGATAAGCAATGCGCACTCACCGGATGCGCATAATAATTGCGCTTTTGTGTGTAAAAAATCCGGATGTCATCTGGTAATGGGTGATCTCTCCTCTGTAAGAGATGAGGCTGGAATGGGTGGTCCTTTTTCCGTGGGGGTCGCCCTGTGTGCTCCTGGTGGTTGGTGTCCCTCTGGGAAAGCAGGGTTCCACTGTGTGGTAGTAGCCCATCCAAGGAAATCTATATATAGGCTAAAACACTCCCCCAGGGGGAAACAGGAATACTTCCATAGTGTAGTAAGTCATAGAAACTTTATTGTGATGCATCAAGGTATAAACCACAAATCAGTAGTTGCAGACAGTATTTCTGAGAAACTAACCGTCTGGTGTATCTGAAGACGTGCTGGAGCACGATACACATCAGGAGGAGCCACGCCGTGACGTCACGCCGCCGGAGCAACGTGGAGCTCCAGGGGCCATCTTAATACACCAGACAGTTCTCAGAAATACTGTCTGCAACTCCTGATTTGTGGTTTATACCTTGATGCATCACAATAAAAGTTTCTACCTGGTGGTTGGGACACCAACCACCAGGAGCACACAGGGCGACCCCCACTGAAAAAGGACCACCCATTCCAGCCTCATAACTTACAGAGGAGAGATCACCCATTACCAGATGACATCCGGATTTTTTACACACAAAAGCGCAATCATTATGCGCGTCCGGTGAGTGCGCATTGCTTATCGTTACTGTACGGTTACCGGACTCCTGTGTCACCTGAGCACCTAAATATTAATTTATATATGATTTACACATCATTGATCCTGGTCCATATTTCTGTTTGAACTTTATATAGAAGGAGATCCATTTAGGATCTATTCACATATATTTATTACATTGACTCAATATTTCATTGTTTATTTATTTGTTGATACTATAGCGCTGCACTTTTATATACATTATTGTTTTTTAGGGTGATATTGGTTACCTTTTTGTGCTTAGTGGCTTGTCCTTTCTTATATTAAGGTGCTTTTACTATTTTCCCTTTATAGGTGTTATGGCTGAATGAGCTGATTAGAATGGGACACTTTGAGCCGAGAATATTCCACCTTTTCACAATATTCTCATTTTCTGAGATTGTGGATTTGGGGTTTTCATGAGCTGGAAGCCATAATCATCACAATGATGACAAATCACGGCTGGAACTATCTTGCTTTGCATGTAACGAGTCTCATATATTAGTTTCACCTTTTAAGTTGCTGCACTGAAATAAATGAACTTTTGCACCATATTCTAATATTTTGAGTTTCACCTGTAAATGTCCCACGAGAGATTACGTCAAGGGATTGCAGTGGGGCCTCCCACATTGCAAGGGTTATATTATCTATAAGTCTAGGGGGAGAGGAATAAGCTGTAGTATTTACTGTTCTCCGCACTCCGCTGGGCTCCGGCACTCTCCACCTTTCTCTGATGCTGCAGGTTGTGGGTGGACCCATGCCATACCTGTACAATAAAAGGACTTTTGCTCTTGCATTATATGAAAACATCATAGAGTGTAATGACTGTTTGGCCAGTACTCTCTAAAAAGAAGAGACTTTGGGATGGGGGGGGGGGGGGTGTTGGGTGGGCGTGCAACTGGTGGAAGCCTGCCAGATGGTGGAATATGCTAAGTATTACAGCTAATTCCTCTATCCCTGGACTTATAGAGCACTTAACTCTTGTAAAGTGGGATATGGGGATTTAAGAAATAAATAGATCAGCACCTTTTAAAATAAAAAACAAACAATCTAGCTGAAATACCTACCTCTTGTCTCTTGCTGTCCCATGAAGATTCTAAGCTTCATACTTCTTCTGCCGGTCCTCTTCTAGGTTGAATGATACCCAGTGACACTCAACCTACTTCCTGACGGTCCTCTTCTAGGTTGAATGGCACCCAATGCCATCGACCTACTTCCTGTGGGCATCATGGACACACACTATGGTTATGGTACTGGTTTCAGCAATACTGTACAGAACGTTGCTCATACTTCATTCAGTGAGGGTCATTCCATTTAGGAGTAAGTACCCCCCACTATTGAAGGAAAGAGTGGAAAGAAGAGCAACCCATTCATCACATGACCAGAGAGGAGATGCTGGAAAAAAAGTACATACTGTATATATATATATATATATATATACACGCTATGTTGCCAAAAATATTGGGCCGCCGGCCTTCCCACGCATGTGAACTTTAATGGCCTCCCAGTCTTAGTCCGTAGGGTTCAATATTGAGTTGGCCCCGCCTTTGCACCTATAACAGCTTCAACTCTTCTGGGAAGGCCGTCCACAAGGTTTAGAGGGTGTCTATGGGAAGGTTGGACCATTCTTCCAGAAGCACAGTTGTCAGGTCAGGCACTGATGTCGGGGGAGGAGGCCTGGCTCGCAGTATCCGCTCTAATTCATCATAAAGGTGTTCTATGGGGTTGAGGTCAGGACTCTGTGCAGGACAGTCAAGTTCCTCCACCCCAAACTGGCTCCTCCATGTCTTTATGGACCTTGCTTTGTGCACTGGTGGGCAGTCATGTTGGAACAGGAAGGGGCCATCCCCAAACTCTTCCCACAAAGTTGGGAGCATGAAATTGTCCAAAATGTCTTGGTATGCTGACAACTTTGGAGTTCCCTTCTCTGGAACTAGGGGGCCAAGCCCAACCCCTGAAAAACAACTCCACACTATAATCCCCCCTCCACCAAACTTTGCACATGGCACAATGCAGTCAGGCAAGTACCGTTCTCCTGGCAACTGCCAAACCCAGACACGTGCATCGGATTACCACTCCAGAGAACACGTCTCCGCTGCTCTAGAGTCCAGTGGCGGCGTGCTTTACACCACGGCATCCGATGCTTTGCATTGCACTTGGTGATGTATGGCTTGGATGCAGCTGCACGGCCATGGAAACCCATTCCATGAAGCTCTCTACACACTGTTGTTGGGCTCATCTGAAGGCCACACCAAGTTTGGAGGTCTTTAGCTATTGACTCTGCAGACAGTTGGCGACTTCTGCGCACTGTGCACTTCAGCATGCCCTGACCCCGCCCTGTCATGTGACGGGGCCTACCACTTGGTGGCTGAGGTGCTGTTGTTCCCAGTGGCTTCCACTTTGTTATAATCCCACTAACAGTTGAGCGTGGAATATTTAGTAGCCAGGAAATGTCACGGATGGACTTATTGCCCAGGTGGCCACCTATCACGGGACCACGCTGGGAGTCACTGAGCTCCTGAGAGCGACCCATTCTTTCACCAATGTTTGTAGAAGCAGTCTGCATGCCTAGGGGCTTGATTGTATACACCTGTGTCCATGGAGGGGATTGGAACACCTGAATCACATGATATGGAGGGGATTGGAACACCTGAATCACATGACATGGAGGGGATTGGAACACCTGAATCACATGATTTGTGATATCTCCCATCTATGGTGCGATTGTTGTTTATGTATGCGTGCGGGACCGATGTGTGAGTTCTCCTTTGTGTGTGAGCACAGGGGATGGGGGTCCTTTTAAATTTAATTAATTAATTTATTTTTACACTGTCTAATTTTGATCACCTTTTACCCTGTGACAGTAATAGGCAGTGATAGGTCCTCCTTCCTGAGAGATCTGAAGATCTCCTCCACCCTTCAAAGATATGGATCATACCAAGATTGGTTTGATTCGATGCTTTTTTTCAAACCACTAAGAATTTGTTTACCTCCGGCGAAGCCAGAAGTGAGGAAATGCTCGTTGCTTCCGGTTTCTTAGACCATAGAGATGATCCGGTCTCAGATCAGCTCTATGGTCAGCACTCGGGTTTCCCAGTGGAACGTTTAGCCGCTAGGATTGCTTATACGGCTGAAAAAACAATACCGGGATGATGCCTGCAGCTGCAGAGGTGCCCTTCTCAAGGGCATCGAGAGGACCATCCAGTTGCATGGCCAACCTCAGCCATGACTAATGCACCATAGATAGGCTTGTCCACTCCTACTTCCACCATTACCTATCCATACCACTCCACCCCCCTTTACCAGATAAACTTTACAAAAAACATGACACCATTTGGAGTAAATGGCCAACATGGCCTTTTATTAACAACTTCACATTTTAACATACATCAACCGTTCCTTAACGGAAACCAAAGAATTGTTGTTGGTCTTCAAAGGCACCCACAAACGATCCAAAATGCACCTGCGGACAACCCTATACACTAGGCCTCCAGCCGCAACCAACCAGCTCGGAGACAACCATATCGTCCGCAGTGCAGCACCACCACCTTCCAGTTAAACCTTGGTTAACTGGGAATATCCACCGGGCCCCCCATACCACGGATGGGGTCCCACACCATTGTTTTTCCTTCCAAGATGAGAACCGCCTCCAAAGACCAACAACCGCCACAGCACGCTGGGTAAGCCCTTACCCATGCGTGCCACGCCACAAACGAACCGCCCGTAGTATGCCGTCCTGCAGCTCCAGGGACCACAAATCCGTGCCCACCGCATTCAAATGCACTCCATCACTGCGAAGATACCGCCAAGTATGCACCTCCAACTCCACATGCCGGACCACCAACCATCCATTGCGACTAAAAAAGCGCCCCACCTCCCGGTTGACCTTAATCCTGGCCTTGTTGAGCCGCTCCACCGACCGCGCCAAGAAGTGCGGGCGACCATGTCAGACCACACCACCACCATCCCCGGAAACTCCCGCCGCAACTGAAGAAAATCCAGCTTGACATCCCGAACCAGCTCCCGCATGGACCTACCCCCCAAATCGTTGCCACCCGCGTGAATCACCAACACATCCGGCGGTCTATCCAGCCCCGCAAAACGCCGCACCTCTGGCACGACACGACTCCACAACATGCCCGGCACACCTAACCAGCGGACACAAACCTCCCTTCTATCCAACCCCAGCTGCCTGCCATTGGGCCGAACATCCGCCCGCCTGGCCCCCCAAAACACATACGAGTGACCCAGGATCCACACCAGGCACACCTCTCCACCTGAAAGAAAAGAAACAATACCGCCAGAACAATACAGCACCGGGACAGAACCGCAACTACCACCCACAACCCAAACAAACCAAAACACAGGACCACCCACTAATCCCGCAACAAATGCGGCCGAACGTACAGGCGAAATCTCTGGGAATCCCACCTACCAATGCGCTTCACCACATCCTCCGACAGCCCCCACCTGGCCACCTCCGTAGCAGCCCCGATCCGAAACGAGTGCGAAGCATACAAAGACGCATCTAAACCAGCAGCCGTCAAACACCGGCGAAAAACTGCCACAAATTGAAAACGCGTTAAAGGGGATCCATCAATGTGCCTGAAAAAGGACCCCCGCCCCCCAGGGCGACGGGACAAAAATTCCCGAACCGCCTGAACCGGGCACACCAGTGAACCCGGAACAGTGAAAAAACGCACCTTCGCACCCCTGCCCAATTGATCCGTCTTAGACCGACGAACAAGCACCTCCACCCAGTCACCGGAGCACACAACCTCCTCCACCAACAACCCCCCAAGAACCAACTTGGACGGACTAACGAGCTCCCCAATCCGCAACGCCCCAAAAAAGGCCACCGCAAAGGCAGCCCAAAATAAACCCACCTCAACATCCGAAGAACACACAGTCCGCAAATGCTCAAACAAAGACCCAAACAATTCGAACGACACTGGGCGACGAGAATCCCTACAACGATGAGCCCTCCGATAACCCCACAGAGCCTGGCGAACCCAAAAATCTTTAGTGAAATCCCGACACCCTTGTAACTTAAAGAAAAACGCCAATCCCGCCAGTCGGCGATCCACTGCGGACGCCGACACCCCCCACTCCAAACTCCGTGCCACGAAGTACAACACTGCCACACGCACCTCCGGCCCCCAGGGGTCAATAGCGGCCAATCGCAACAAATCCATCCACTCCCGCCAGACCGTAGAGCAAGCGGACCAAGTCACCTCACTCACCGACCGCCGGATCCAGCCCGCAATGACTCCAAGGCAATCTCCCACAGCCAGTCGGGTGTTGCTCCGCCGCCGGCGCCAACTCTCGGAATTTGTCCCACTGAAAACGAGACAAAGCGTCAGCTAAGGTGTTGTCAACCCCAGGGAGATGTACCGCATGGAGAAAAACATTCAGCTGCAAGCAACGCAACACTAAGTGGCGAAGCAGGGCCACCACCGGTCGGGAAGAAGCTGAGACCCTATTGATGACCTGAACCACCCCCAAATTATCACAGTGAAAACGCACCTTTTGATTCCGAAAATTCTCCCCCCAAACCTCAACCGCCAATACCACTGGAAAAAGTTCCAACAGCACTAAGTTACTGAGAAAACCTGCCTCCCGCCAGGAAGCCGGCCATGAGGCCGCACTCCACCGACCCCGGAAAAAGGCCCCGTATCCCGCAGAAGCCGCTGCGTCCGTGAACAGTTCCAAGTCAAAATTACTAACCGGGCCAGACATCCAAAGTGCCCGCCCGTTGAAAGAATCCAAAAAGGTGTTCCACAACTGCAAATCCTCCCGATGCTCCCGAGTCAGCCGAATGAAATGAAAAGGGGAGGCAATTCCCGCCGGCGCCGCCGCCAACCGGCGGCAGAACACCCGACCCATCGGCAGGATCCGACAAGCGAAATTAAGTTTTCCCAACAATGACTGCAAGGGCCGCAGCTGAATTTTACGCTTCCCCTGAACCGCGCAAATTTCACCCTGAAGGGCCAACAGCTTCTCTGCAGGCAGCCGGCACTCCATTGCGCCAGAATCCAAAACGATGCCCAAGAAAGTCATCACCGAAGCCGGACCCTCCGTCTTATCAGCCGCCAAAGGAACCCCGAAACGGTCAGCAACGTGCTGCAACGTAGCAAGCAAGACCGCGCACACCCCGGAAGCCGGCGGACCCACGCAAAGAAAATCATCCAAATAATGGATGACCGAATTCACCCCCGAAACATCCCGAACCACCCATTCCACGAACGAACTGAACTTTTCAAACAACGCACAAGAGATCGAACGCCCCATGGGCAAACACCTATCAACGTAAAACCCGCCCTGCCAACGGCAACCCAAAAAACGAAAACTGTCCGGATGAACCGGCAACAGCCGGAACGCCGACTCAATGTCGGACTTCGCCATGAGTGCACCGCGCCCATACCGACGAACCCAGAACACTGCCGCATCAAAGGACGTGTAAGACACCGAACACAACTCCGGATCTATAGCGTCATTCACCGAACCCCCCTTAGGGAAGGACAGGTGGTGAATTAACCGAAACGCATTCGGCTCCTTCTTAGGCACAACCCCCAAGGGAGAAACCACCAGATCCCCAAACGGAGCACAAGTAAACGGACCACCCATACGACCCAACCCCACTGCCTTCCGCAACTTAGCCGAAACCACTTCAGCATGCTGCAAGGCCGACCGTAAATTCCGAGCTAAAGGGGGGACCAAAGTCAAAGTACAGGGGATGCGAAAACCCTCCGAAAAACCAGCCGCCAGCAGGACCGCTGCAGCCCGATCAGGATATCTATTTAAGAAAGGCCCCATCCTTTCCACCCGCACCGGCGTCGTCCCTCTTACCCGCAGGCTCTCCGGGAGGGCCTCTACCCCGCCTGAAACAGCGCGAGAAAGGGTGGGAGCCACCGCACCCGGAACACTCGTGCCTAAACCGGCAGGACCCTCCAAAACGACAAGTGCCCTCCTGGAACTGCCAGCAGAAACCCCTACGCTTGGCGGCCGATTGTCCCGGGGAAAACGAACCACCGGCCCCGCCCTGAAAAAACGGACCAGGGGCCCTCGGCGGCGCCATGAGCCGCATCCAGAGGCCAATGTCCTTATGGTCCCAACGCAACGACAGGCGAACAGCCCTCCGCTGCCTAAACTGCTCATCATACCGCAGCCACGCAGACCCACCGTAAACCCTGTGAGCCTCACTAATGGCGTCCAGGTAACAGAACAATGCCAAGCAATGCTCCGGAGCTTTCTCCCCAATGACACTGGCCATGATTGCGAAAGCCTGCAACCAATTCGCAAAAGTACGGGGGATAAGCCGAAAACGTCGCCGCTCCGCATCCTCCCTTCTACCGTCATCAACCCGGGACCCATCGAACGGAAAACGCTCCAAAGGCAAGAGCGTGAATATGTCCACATACTCCCCTTTCCAAATTTGTTCCCGCACGGCCGACTGCAAATGCGCACCCAAGGGGCCCTAAAAACACACATACACTTCCCCCTTCGCAGAGTCCGCCACGCCGACAGGTCCCGACACCCCCGAACCCTCCCCCAAAACCGCGGAAGGAACCGCAGAGCCCATAACCCCAGACTCCGCAGTAACCACCCCAGTCCCAGAACTAATTGTAGAAGAGACCCCCAGGCCCGCACCACCCCGCTGTCCTGTCCAGGAACCGCGAGCCCGTCCCCACCGGCCGGCGGGAGCCACGCAGAAGCAAGCCCAGGGGTCCCAACACCACCCCACTCCAGCCGCCGCAACAAGTCCCGCAAACCGGAAATCACCTCCCCGAGACCCCCCCTAAACCGCACAGGGGAACGCCAACGAACACCGCCGAGGCCGCACCCACCGGGGCGGCCTGACCTCCCCCCAGCAGATCCCGCAACACCGAAGAAAGGGAGACAGACACAGGAACAGAGAACTCACTAGGCTGCCCAGGAGATGCCCCATCAGCCGCGCGCTCCCGCTCCACCGATGAAGAGCGGCGAGCCGTCGCCCCTGCATCGGGTTCCGACAGCTCGCCCTCCGACCTCTCGTCCACCGCTCGACGTCCTGATGGCCTCCCGGTCCCAGGAGCCACGGGTCCCGCAGGGTTGTGCCGCTCCGGACTCCGCCTCTGGGCACCAGCCATGCCTGTCGCCGGCCCTGGGCTCCGTCCTGCAGCACTCCCAGCTGTGCTCCGCCCAGCGCTGCACCTCTTCCTCCGTCCTTCTGGAGCCCCAGCTCCCGACTGTCCAGGGGGCCCACCAGCCACATCAGGGGACAGCCCAGCAGCCGCAGCTGACCTCCTCCCACGCCGAGCTCCCTCCCTGACAGACACCCTGTCAGCGGAGGAGCCGGTCCCAGTGCTCACTTCTCCTTCTCTGCGCCGTGCGGGCGGGGGGGGAGGGGTTACCCCGCGGAACCCCGCCCGCCGAGCTCACTCCGCGGCGTCCTCCTCGCCGTGCGGGTGGGGGGGAGGGGCCACTCGGCGAAACTCTGCCCGCCGAGCTCCGCCATCGCCGGGGATTCCTCCCGGCACCTCCGCTAGCAGAGGCAAGTGAGCGCCCTGCCAGCGGGGCCGGAGGGTCCCGAGGGGGGCTCCCATTGCGGCGCTGAGCTCCAGGGGGTGGGGCCGGACTGAAGCGCTCCGGAGGCCTAGACCTCTGAGCACGTGGGCGCACCCGCCCCCCCTGCTGCTGGTGACAAGCCCGGGTCTCCCAACAGATCAGAGACCCGGCCCTGCAACCAGCCCATACCTCTATCTTCTGCTGCCACCCGCAGCTGTGCAACAATGTCCTCCATGCCGCAGGTCTGATAGGAGGGGGAATTTCAGGACCAAGCTCACATGAAGCTCTGGTCCTTGCACACGTCCAGCTCCACTGACGCCCCTTCCGCAGAACCCCCCACCCTAAGGTGCCACAGGCCCCTCCTACACTCCACATCTGCCAATCCTATAATTCCCCAATCGATTCCCCACCCCCTGGAGCTAAATTTAACCCTTTCCGTTCCCTACACCACTCTGGGCCTAGTCATGTATGCCCTGCGCTATTTCCATTCTTCCCTATTCGCTACGGGCATTTCTAACAAGAGAGGACAACCTTGGTCATTTAAACCTTATTTTGGTTAATGGTCCCTTAAAAGTCCCTTCCACCCATAGCTCCTCCGTATGTTAACCTTCAATGAGGTGACAACAGCACAAGCACATAGGATTCTATTTACAGGTGAAACTCGAAAAATTTGAATATCGTGCAAAAGGTAATTTATTTCAGTAATGCAACTTAATGCGGACACAGTACAGGAGATGACCAGAGACTGCAGACAGTACAGGAGATGACCAGAGACTGCGGACACAGTACAGGGGATGACCAGAGACTGCGGACACAGTACAGGAGATGACCAGAGACTGCGGACACAGTACAGGAGATGACCAGAGACTGCGGACATAGTACAGGAGATGACCAGAGACTGCGGACACAGTACAGGGGATGACCAGAGACTGCGGACACAGTACAGGGGATGACCAGAGACTGCGGACACAGTACAGGAGATGACCAGAGACTGCAGACACAGTACAGGAGATGACCAGAGACTGCGGACACAGTACAGGAGATGACCAGAGACTGCGGACACAGTACAGGAGATGACCAGAGACTGCGGACACAGTACAGGAGATGACCAGAGACTGCGGACATAGTACAGGAGATGACCAGAGACTGCGGACATAGTACAGGAGATGACCAGAGACTGTGGACACAGTACAGGAGATGACCAGAGACTGCGGAAACAGTACAGGGGATGACCAGAGACTGCGGACACAGTACAGGGGATGACCAGAGACTGCGGACACAGTACAGGAGATGACCAGAGACTGCGGACACAGTACAGGAGATGACCAGAGACTGCGGACACAGTACAGGAGATGACCAGAGACTGCGGACACAGTACAGGAGATGACCAGAGACTGCGGACACAGTACAGGAGATGACCAGAGACTGCGGACACAGTACGGGGATGACCAGAGACTGCGGACACAGTACGGGGATGACCGGAGACTGAGGACACAGTACAGGGGATGACCGGAGACTGCGGACACAGTACAGGAGATGACCGGAGACTGCGGACACAGTACAGGAGATGACCAGAGACTGCGGACACAGTACAGGAGATGACCAGAGACTGCGGACACAGTACAGGAGATGACCAGAGACTGCGGACACAGTACAGGAGATGACCAGAGACTGCGGACACAGTACAGGAGATGACTGTGGACATAGTACAGGAGATGACCAGAGACTGCGGACACAGTACAGGGATGATCAGAGACTGCGGACACAGTACAGGAGATGACCAGAGACTGCGGACACAGTACAGGAGATGACCAGAGACTGCGGACACAGTACAGGAGATGACCAGAGACTGCAGACAGTACAGGGGATGACCAGAGACTGTGGACCTTTGGGGAGGGAGGGGGAGCGGGTACCTGAATTTGACAGGTACCCGCTCCCACTTCCGCAGAGTTGTCCTCCCTTTAGTGTGGGCACCCGGCTGTGACAGCCAGGTGCCCACTGCGCATGCGCGAGAAGCGCTGCGCTTTGTGAATGGCCATTCTGGTTATCTCCTCTACAGTCATGCAACACTGTACCTGTATGAATTTTTTTTTTTTTTTTTTATTCAAATATTTATTAAATTTTCACATTTATAATTACATATAAAAAGAGAAAGGAAAAAAGAAAAAAAGAAAAAAAAACAGGGGAACATGAAAGAAGAGCATAATGCATTTCATCTACATTCTCATATAATATTTTTACTCTTATTTTCTTTCTGTTACCTCCTTTTTCTTCCTTTCCCTTCCCTCTACCCTTATGCCCTACCCCATCCCTCCTCCCTCCCACTCTGCATTTTTCTCTTACTTCCATCTATATAAAATTAAGAATCTTCTCCTGGCATTTCTTCATATATATTCCTATGGTGTACAAAATCTTCCCATTTTTCCCATCTCCTGTTATATATCTCCATCTTATCTTCCTGGGTATAGTATAGTTTCTCCATCCTACTAATCTGATTTACTCTTTCTACCCAATCCTTCTCTTTCGGAACTTCCAAGCTATGCCAGAATTTGGGTATCAACCCCTTCGCTGCGTTCACAAAGTACCATATACCCGAGTTTTTATATTTATTCACTGGTAAATCTGTTTTATGTAGTAAACACACTTGTGGGTCTAATCCTATCTTTATTCCTGAGATTTTCTCAATTAAGTTGACTGTTATCTTCCAAAAATTTTGTATCCTTGGGCACTCCCACCAGATGTGAAACCATGTACCAATCTTTCCACAACCACGCCAACACTCTTGTGTTTTCTCTATATCTATTTTGTGCTCTAGAATTGGTGTAATGTGCCATCTTACTAAACTTTTATAGTTTACCTCCACCTCTCTCATACTAGTGTTCTCGTGCGTGAGTCTATATATCTTCCTCTGTTTATCCTCATCTATCTCCACTCCTAAATCCCTTTCCCATTTTTCTATATAGCTTGGTTTTAATTCCGTAGCTAACTCGGTAAGAATTTTATAAATTTTTGCCGTGCCCCGTTTTCCGTCTCCCCGTGATTCCAGTAACCTCTCAAACATGTTCCACTCCTTTCTCCCTCTTATGGGTTTCGGAAGACTCTCAACAAAGTGATTTAATTGGTGATATTTCCACTCATCAATCTTAATAAAAAGTTCCCTTCCACTCTTTTTTAAGTCTTTCAATGTTTTCAACTTCTTTCCGTCCATAATATCTCTTAGTTGAATGTCTTCCTTTTTAATCCATTTTCCCATACTCCCTTCAATACCTGGTGGGAAGTATTCTATATTCCTTAGTGACATTAATTGTGAATTAAAATCCCAGTGCATATACTTGTGTAAATTATCCCAAACCCTTAAAACGTTCAATGTAAACACGCTCGTGGTTTCTTTTAAACCTCTATATTGTGTTGGTGCCCATATGTTTCTACTCAGGTCAACTCCGCTCAAGTCATTCTCTATCTTTACCCATCTTTTCCCCCTTTTATTGTGTGTCCAATCATAAATTCTTGCTAAAACTACAGCATTATAGTATCTCCCAAAGTCTGGCACTCCCAGTCCCCCTCTCTCTTTTCGTCTACTTATCAAATCATACGATATTCTAGGTTTTTTATTTTTCCATATAAATTTTGTTATCATCCTTTTAATTTCTTTAAAAAATGCTTCTGGGAGTTTTATTGGGATCATTTGATATTTATACAAAACTTTGGGTACAATTATCATTTTTATCAGATTTATTCGTCCTAACCAGGAAGGGATTCCTCCTCCCAATTTCTTCAGTTCCTCCTTAATCTCGTTTAAAAGGGAAATATAATTTAATTTATACAATTTTGAATATGAAGCAGAAAGTTTGACTCCTAAATATTTTATCTCTCTATCTCTCCATGTAAAAGGGAATTCTTTTTTTATCTTTTCTTTCTCACCATTCGGGAGATTTATATTCAAGATCTCAGTTTTTGTCAGGTTGATTTTTAGGTTTGATATTTCTCCATATTCCTTTAAGCTTTTCATTAAATTCGGGAGTGTTATCCTAGGATTACCCACATAGAACAACAGATCGTCTGCAAAAGCTGCCACCTTATGTTCCGTTTCCCCTATTTGTATTCCCTTTATATCTGCATTCCTCCTAATTGTTTCTAGTAAGGGTTCCAATGTTAACACATACAACAAAGGGGACAGTGGACATCCCTGTCTAGTGCCATTTGACATCCTTATAGGTGCCGATTTTTCACCATTGACCAAAATAACCGCGGATGGCATTTTATACAATTTTCCTATCCATTCCCTCATTCTACTACCTACCCCCATGATCTCTAGGGTGTCCATCATAAAGCTCCAGTTTACTCTATCAAAAGCTTTTTCAGCGTCGATCGAGAGAATCACTGCCGGGGTTTTCCCTTTCTTAGCTTTCTGGATCAACAACAGAGTTCTAATTCCGTTATCTCTACTGTATGAATTTTTTACCATTTTTTTTTGAGACAGATAAAGCTTTATTTTGATGGTATTTATTCACCGCTGGGATTTTAATTTTTTTTTGCTATGTAAATGAAAAAGTCAAACATTTTTGAAAAAAAGTTTTTTTCTTATAAAAGTTTGCAAATAAATAATATTTCATTATAAATCTTGGCCAAAATTTATTCCGTTATCTTTTTAGTAAAAATAAATAAGCCAAATTAGTTTATAACCAAAAATTATAGTTTTTAAACATTTTTTTTTACATTTTTATTTTATTTTTTTTATATTATTATGTTTTTTTTTGTATACTGTCACCCTAGCAGTACAGTGTCACCATATAGGATGTAAAAGCAATCATTTCTCTTTCTCTCTGTCTGCATTCTTGCAGCCATTGAGAAATACTGTGAGAGCTGTGATTGGTCACACCTTGTCACATGGTACAAGGCTGTTGTGAATAGCCCTGTACCATGTGACCTCTGTGATCATTCACAGATTTCACACGTAGTAAGCAATGATGTCACAAGTGCCACCTTGCTTACTACTTTGCATGTGATCACTGATTGGCCAATCAGTGATCACATGATCGAGACCTTGTACAGAGGTCCCGTCCGACGATCGGTGTTTCACTGTGTCCTGAAGACACAGCGGGCACCGGATCGCGGTGCTGCGCGCTCCCAGGGAGTGCGCACAAGCAGGGTGCAGGGAGGCCGTTTATAAACAGCCACTCACCCCTGCACTGCCACCATCCGACCGTTTATATACAACAGCCGGACAGGAGGTGGTTAAGTTGCATTACTGAAATAAATTAACTTTTGCACGATATTCTAATTTTTCGAGTTTAACCTGTATATCACAAATTGTCTGTCGGAATATTTCCTGCTTTTGCACAGCCATCATGAACAATCCCCGTGTCTGGTCTGTTTATTTCCTATGTTCATCGGCTCCACCTAGTGGCCATAATACAGTATTTTCCTGAAACAGCTCAGTTAATGTGAAGGGGGGCTTCTACTGCTGTGAAGCTAATTTCATCAAGGCAGTTGTGTGCCAGTTGTCTCAGGCTCGGGTTAAGTTTTTGGTTTGTAGATTGACAACTGAACAAAGTTTGAGAAACGCTGTTTTAGCCTTTCTTGACTTTAAACTATGTAGCAGTAAGAAGCCAACAAGCAGGGCCGTCTTTAATATTGATTGGACCCTGGGCAAACATTTTCTTGGGCTCCCCCATAAAACTTCACTCTCCACCTGCTCTGAGACATACAATAAATAGCAGCTAAACTCAAAATCAATCTATTGCAACAGATCAGGCAGCAATTGTAATTGATTGCTGGAGGTTACTGCACATCATTACTGCTCACTAACTGGTTGCTAGAGGTTACAGCTCACATTATGGCTCACTGAGTAGTTACTAGAGGTTACAGCACATGATTTCTGCTTGCTGATTGTTTGCTAGAGGTTACTGCACATCATTACTGCTCACTGACTGGTTGCTAGAGGTTACAGCTCACATTACGGCTCTGTTAGGTTCCTACTAGTGGTAGTCTCTATCGCTCCACAGACCGGAATCCCCCAAGGCGCGGAATCTAAGCCCCAACCTGCTTGTTCACCAGGGCACCCGCGATTGCAGCGGCGCTCGCGCATGCACACTCGCAATCGCGGACTCGAGCCTGGCACCAATCAGGGTGCAGGGCGGCCGTATGGTTCTTTTAGGTTCCTACCAGTGGTAGCCTGTAGTGCTCCACAGACCGGAATCCCCCAAGGCGCGGAATCTAAGCCCCAACCTGCTTGTTCACCAGGGCCCCTGATGGTGGGGATGGTCTTGGAGCAGGCCGAGACCAGGTCGCAGCCCCTGGGTTCACCCAGCTGCGGTAGAAGCACTGCTGGAGGTGTGTAGCAGGTGAGAGTCTGACATGAGGAGGTAACAAGAGCAGCGTCGGGCAGGCCGGGTCGGTAACGGTGGTGGCGGCGTGGTACAAAATCAGCAGGCAGAGGGATAAAAGGCAAATCAGGGTCCGGCAGGGTTGGCAACAAGGCAATCTACAATGCAGGAACTCAGGATACAGGTAAGACCATACGGCAACTAAACACAGCCCTGACCTGTTGTAAATAGGGCGCCCTGATTTTCTGTCTGTCTCCTGTTCTGATCCTTGGCTTGTCTGACCATTCTCCTGCTTAACCCCGCACGTTCTGATCTCCTGTTACCGACCCCGGCTTGTGACCTGTTTATCCCTCTGCCTGCTGATTTTGTACCACGCCGCCACCATTGTTACCGACCCGGCCTGCCCGACGCTGCTCCTGTTACCTCCTCACGTCAGACTCTCACCTGCTACACACCTCCAGCGGTGCTTCTACCGCAGCTGGGTGAACCCAGGGGCTGCGACCTGGTCTCGGCCTGCTCCAAGTCCATCCCCACCATCAAGGGCCCTGGTGAACAAGCAGGTTTGAGCTTAGATTCCACGCCCTGGGGGATTCCGGTCTGTGGAGCGCTAGAGGCTACCACTGGTAGGAACCTAACAGAACCATACGGCCGCCCTGTGCCCTGATTGGTGCCAGGCTCGAGTCCGCGATCGCGAGTGCGCATGCGCTGCTGCAATCGCGGGTGCCCTGGTCTCAATGCTCGCACGCTAGTGCAGCCGGGCACACCGCGCATGCGCAGACTCGTGCGCGATCGCGGCCAGCTCTGGGGTCCCTGACAGGCTCACTGATTAGTTGCGAGAGGTTAAAGCACATGATTTCTGCTTGCTGATTGTTTGCTAGAGGTTACTGCACATCATTACTGCTCACTGATTGGTTGCTAGAGGTTTCTGCACATCATTACCACTCACTGATAGCCAACAGCCAGTTAGAGGTTACTGAACATCATTACGGCTCACCCATTAGTTTCTATTGGTTACTGCACATCCTTACCACTCACTGATTGGTTGCTAGAGGTTACAGCACGTCATCCTCACTGCCTGAACACCATGGAATGAGAAAGTTAGGGGACCCACCAAGGGGGAATTTACACTGCCAACAAGAATGATCATTTTTTTCTTCATTCTATCTGTAAGTTGCAAGATGTACACTTTAACCCTCCCTGCCCAGCCCTGCATCCTTTTGGTTGTGTCTTTTTGTCTAGGGGGCAGGAAGGACTGCCTGATCACATGACTGCTGTGATTCGCTGTCACAGTAGTCACATGATTAGAAGCCTTCCGCACCAGCTCATTACTGGAGACCAGGCGCTGTCTTGGATGGCTCGGTCATTGTGCTGGAAGCATGCACCGAAACCTCAGCCGTCCATGGATGCATCCAGTACCTGTATTGCCCCCTTACCCCCAAGTCCTATCCCGATCCAGCTCTGTGCCCATCTGCAGCGGCTCTCTCTACTCTACTGTGGAGCTGTTGGCTCACTCTGCTGCCAATCCAATCTTGTGAGCAGAGAGTGAGCTGCGAGGTTGAGCCACACTGTGTGCGTCAATAGACACACACAGCCTGGCTCTGGATCGGGACAGCAGGTGTGCCACCATAGGGATTGCCTTCCTATAGTGGCACAACGAGAAGAGGAGGAGCCAAGAGTAGGAGACCCCAGAGGAGGAAGAACCAAGAGCACTAGTGGGGGACCCCAGAAGAAAAGGTCCGAGGCTGCTCTTTGCAAAACCATTTCACACAGCAGGTGAGTATAAATTTTTTTTACAAATGCTTTACCGCAACAGGTGGTAATGCAATGGACAGGAACGGACAATTTCAGATGGGCTTTAGGTGGCTTCAACTATTTTAGGAACTCAGCAGCCCTTTTTCGTATAATTTTTGCTCACATTTTTAAATCTCACCGACCTTCGCAACTCAATTACATCTTACCTTTGAATATGTAGCCTACATGGGACATATTAAAGTGCAGCCACTCCAGGAAGCACCTCTCCTTCAGAGATAGGTTGTGATGGTCCTCCATAAAGTCCCACTGCAAGATATCATTATACTCCTCACTCTCCTTCTTCATCAAGCTCATGCAGCCAACACAGTCAACCTGAGCCATCAAGAAGACCGGCCTCACCCTGTAGCCCTCGATCACCACTTCCCTGGCCCATGTCTGCCTTAGTGCGCACCTCCGGTCAGTGGACAATGGGTTGGACTTGACCGCCAGAAGTAGTAGGGGTTCAGGAGTCAGCTCTGACTGCGGGGAAAGGAGAACCGAACAACTATAATTCTGCAGGTGAGGGAACTCCCTCAGGAACAAAGAAAAATTGAGGTGATAGGTGTAAGTCGCATCTCGAAGGGTCACTGAATGCCGCAGAGGTCGAAGCGAGTTTTCTTGGGTGCTCTGGTCCATGGTGGGGCGCTTCAGCATTCTTTTTGCAATAAAAAAAATTACAAAGATAGATAGGCAGATCTGGACCAAAAATAACATCCGAAACTTCATGCTGGCCTGAAAAAACGGATCAGAAAATACTTTGTAACTAAAGCACATCGAGTCAATTTATAAAAACAATTTGCTGTCATGAATACATTTTTATATGATAGCCAGCTCCATCTAGTGGCTATAATGTGAAATTTCCCAAAATACCTCAATCAGGAAAATTCTACTGTATGCCACTAGATGGTAGCAGATTTTTTGTATTGTTCAAGGGATTCAAACAATTTATTGTCATTATACAATTCACAGATCATACAATGAAATTCGGGTGAACAGAACATAGCACAGACACACATATCATCAACTTAAAAAAAATAAAAAAAATAAATAAATAAATAAATATATATATATATATATATATATATATATATATATATATATATATATACACACACAGTCAGGTCCATAAATATTGGGACATGGACACACTTCTAACATTTTTGGCTCTATACACCACCACAATGGATTTGAAATGAAACGAACAAGATGTGTTTTAACTGCAGACTGTCAGCTTTAATTTGAGGGTATTTACATCCAAATCAGATGAACGGTGTAGGAATTACAACAGTTTGCATATGTGCCTCCCACTTCTTAAGGGACCAAAAGTAATGGGACAATTGGCTTCTCAGCTGTACCATGGCCAGGTGTGTGTTATTCCCTCATTATCCCAATTACAATGAGCAGATAAAAGGTCCAGAGTTCATTTCAAGTGTGCTATTTGCATTTGGAATCTGTTGCTGTCAACTCTGAAGATGAGATCCAAAGAGCTGTCACTATCAGTGAAGCCATCATTAGGCTGAAAAAACAAAACAAACCCCTCAGAGAGATAGCAAAAACATTAGGCGTGGCCAAAACAACTGTTTGGAACATTCTTAAAAAGAAGGAACGCACCGGTGAGCTCAGCAACACCAAAAGACCCGGAAGACCACGGAAAACAACTCTGGTGGATGACCGAAGAATTCTTTCCCTGGTGAAGAAAACACCCTTCACAACAGTTGGCCAGATCAAGAACACTCTCCAGGAGGTAGGTGTATGTGTGTCAAAGTCACCAATCAAGAGAAGACTTCAGAGTGAATACAGAGGGTTCACCACAAGATGTAAACCATTGGTGAGCCTCAAAAACTGGAAGGCCAGATTAGAGTTTGCCAAACGACATGTAAAAAAGCCTTCACAGTTCTGGAACAACATCCTATGGACAGATGAGACCGACATCAACTTGTACCAGAGTGATGGGAAGAGAAGAGTATGGAGAAGGAACTGCTCATGATCCTAAGCATACCACCTCATCAGTGAAGCATGGTGGTGGTAGTGTCATGGCGTGGGCATGTATGGCTGCCAATGGAACTGCTTCTCTTGTATTTATTGATGATGTGACTGCTGACAGAAGCAGCCGGATGAATTGTGAAGTGTTTCGGGAATATTATCGGCTCATATTCAGCCAAATGCTTCACAACTCATTGGACGCTTCACAGTGCAGATGGACAATGACCCAAAGCAGACTGCAAAAGCAACCAAAGAGTTTTTTAAGGGAAAGAAGTGGAATGTTATGCAATGGCCAAGTCAATCACCTGACCTGAATCCGATTGAGCATTTCACTTGCTGAAGACAAAACTGAAGGGAAAATGCCCCAAGAACAAGCAGGAACTGAAGACAGTTGCAGTAGAGGCCTGGCAGAGCATCACCAGGGATGACACCCAGCGTCTGGTGATGTCTATGCGTTCCAGACTTCAGGCTGTAATTGACTGCAAAGGATTTGCAACCAAGTATTAAAAAGTGAAAGTTTGATTTATGATTATTATTCTGTCCCATTACTTTTGGTCCCTTAACAAGTGGGAGGCACATATGCAAACTGTTGTAATTCCTACACCGTTCACCTGATTTGGATGTAAATACCCTCAAATTAAAGCTGACAGTTTGCAGTTAAAGCACATCTTGTTCGTTTCATTTCAAATCCATTGTGGTGGTGTATAGAGCCAAAAATGTAAGAATTGTGTCGATGTCCCAATATTTATGGACCTGCCTGTGTGTATATATATATATATATATATATATATATATATATATATATCTCATGGGGGTAAGAGGACCTGTCATGTTATTATGGACAGGATTGGGGTAAGAGGACCTGTCATGTTATCATGGACAGGATCGGGGTAAGAGGATGTGTCATGTTATCATGGACAGGATCGGGGTAAGAGGACCTGTCATGTTATTATGGACAGGATCGGGGTGAGAGGACCTGTCATGTTATTATGGACAGGATTGGGGTAAGAGGACCTGTCCTGTTATTATGGACAGGATTGGGGTAAGAGGACCTGTCATGTTATTATGGACAGGATTGGGGTAAGAGGACCTGTCATGTTATTATGGACAGGATCGGGGTGAGAGGACCTGTCATGTTATTATGGACAGGATTGGGGTAAGAGGACCTGTCATGTTATTATGGACAGGATCGGGGTAAGAGAACCTGTCATGTTATTATGGACAGGATCGGGGTAAGAGGACATATTGTGTATCTAATAACTTTTCTTTGGATTTCATTACAGTCATGGCCAAAAATCTTGTCCCCCGGCATATCTGTCAGAAAATTGTTGCAGTGACAAATGTTTTGGCATTCTCATGTTTATTTCTTTGGTTTGTATTGGCGACACAAAAAAGTGGAGAAACAAAAAGCCAAATCTGACACATTCCACACAAAACCCCAAAAATGGACTGGATAAAATTATTGCCAGCTTCTCAAAACTGTAAGAAACTGCATTCCAAGTTTGTGATGCTCCTGTAATTTGTCATTAAAAACTCTCCTGCATCAATGACCAGGTGCTGACAATACAGAAATCACACCGACAATCACACTGACAATCAGGGTGACAAATTGACTCTTCTGTTGTGTGTCTGTATGCCACATGGAGCATGGAGGAGAGAAAGAGCAGCAAAGAATTGTCTGAGGATTTGAGAACAAAGATTGGACAATCTCAAGGTTACAATTTCATCTCCAGAGATCTTAATGTTCCTGTGTCCACTGTGCGCAACATTGTCAAGACATTTACAGCCCATGGCACTGTAGCTAACCTCTCCGGATGTGGACGACAAAGATAAATTGATCAAAGATTAGAACGAAGGATTGTTGGAATGGTGGATAAAGAACCTCAATCAACTTCCAGACAAATTCAAGCTGACCTTCAGACACAGGGTACACCTGTGTCCGCTCGCAGTATACGTCGCCATCTGAATGAACAGGGATGCTATGGTAGGAGACCCAGGAGGACCCCACCGCTGACACAGAAATATGGTAGGAGACCCAGGAGGGCCCCACTGCTGACACAGAAATATGGTAGGAGACCCAGGAGGACCCCACTGCTGACACAGAAATATGGTAGGAGACCCAGGAGGACCCCACCGCTGACACAGAAATATGGTAGGAGACCCAGGAGGACCCCACCGCTGACACAGAAATATGGTAGGAGACCCAGGAGGACCCCACCGCTGACACAGAAATATGGGAGGAGACCCAGGAGGACCCCACCGCTGACACAGAAATATGGTAGGAGACCCAGGAGGACCCCACTGCTGACACAAACATAAAAAAGCCAGATTGGAGTTTGCACAAACTTACCTGAGGAAGCCAAAATCCTTCTGGCAGAATGTGCTGTGGACAAACGAAACAAAATGGCAGCTTTTTGGTAAAGCCCATCAATCTACTGTTTTCAGAAAAAGCAACGAGGCCTTTAAAGAGAAGAATCCAGTCCCTCCAGTCACACATGGTGGGGGGGGTCACTAGTGGTTTGAGGTTGCTTTGCTGCTTCAGGCACTGGATGTCTTGACCTTGTGCATGGCATTATGAAATCTGAAGACTACCAAAAAATTCTGGGGTGCAATGTAGGGCCCAGGGTCAGAAAGTTGGGTCTCCATCAGAGATCATGGGTCTTCCAGCAGGACAATGACCCAAAGCACACGTCAAAAAGCCCCAGAAATGGTTTCAGACAAAACACTGGAGAGGACTAAATTGGCCAGCAATGAGTCCAGATCTCCATCCCATAGAGCTCCTGTGGAGAGATCTCTGAACAGCAGTTGGGGAAAGGAACCTTCCAATCTGAGAGACCTGGAGCAGTTGGCGAAAGAAGAGCGATCCAAAATTCCAGTAGAGAGGTGGAAGGAACTCATTGATGGTTACAGGAGGCCATTGATTTCAGTGATTTTTTCCAAGGGGTGTGATACCAAATATTAAATTGAGGGTCCCAATAATTTTCTTCGGTCCATTTTTGGGGTTTTGCATGCAACGTGTCAGATTTGGCTTTTTGTTTCACCGCTTTTTTTTTTGTGGCATCTCAATACAAACAAAAGAAATAAACATGAGAATGCCAAAACATTTGTCATTGTAACAATTTTCTAGGTGAAGTGGTGCGTTAGCTGACAGAAGTGCAGGTCAACCTGGGAGCAGCATGATGTCAAAGCAAAGCCGTGTACACATAAATGATACAAAATGAAAAGGTTTATATTATATATAATTGAAACATATAAATCTGCCGGCTTCCAGCTTCGATGGTTGGCAAACAACTGGAAGGTGATAGGCAGCCTCCTCACCACCTATCCTCAGCCTCCTCACCACCTAGCCTCAGCCTCCTCACCACCTAGCCTCAGCCTCCTCACCACCTAGCCTCAGCCTCCTCAACACCTAGCCTCAGCCTCCTCAACACCTAGCCTCAGCCTCCTCACCACCTAGCCTCAGCCTCCTCACCACCTAGCCTCAGCCTCCTCACCACCTAGCCTCATCCTCCTCACCACCTAGCCTCAGCCTCCTCACCACCTAGCCTCAGCCTCCTCACCACCTATTCTCAGCCTCCTCACCACCTATTCTCAGCCTCCTCACCACCACACGGCAACTGCATGTACTGCACGCAGTTACAGGGCGCATGTAGGATGGCCCCATTAACATTAAAGGGCCGTGTTTGGCGGTGGCACCGCCCACCAATTCCAACAGGGGGTTGGATTTTTGCAAAGCATCATGGCCGTGTACAGCGGTTGCACATCTTTGTTTAGATGGGTGGTCAAGTGAGTGAAAAACAGCGTCTCAATCGCCTGCTATTACTGTCCCCCTAGTTGCACATTTGAATGAGTCCTTGGAGCGATTCCACCGAACGTCCATAACTGGCTGTAAGGGCCGATTCGTTAACCTGTTGCCGCCCGCTTAACACGTATGTGCGGCTGCAAAAGGGTGGGCTATAACGCCCGCATGCCATACATATCTTCGCTGTGTGGCCAATGTTTGTGTGCTGAGAGCATGCTCACTACGTGCTTCCAGCGCTGAGACTGAGTCGTCAAAGACAACCCTTGGCCCCATCTAATGATCTGCAGCTGGCGGGATTGGCTCCCGATCATGTGACCACTAGTAATGGGCTGTAAGTTCGAGTTGAACTTTAGTTCGACTCAAACATCGACCGTTCGTATCTTCGGCGAACACACGAATGGCAAGGGAGCCCCTTCCCGACAGTGCATTGTGATTGGCCAATCACAGTGCATGATGACATCATAAGGGGGTGGGGTGACCCCGTCCCCTTGTAACGTCATCACACTATTTAAATACTGTCATCGCGATGCAGTTGTGAGATGGCCGGGAGCCAGCGTCGAGAGCGGTACGTTTTTCCTTTTTTTTTCTTTTTTTGGGGCGGGCGTGGCGGCAGGCATCATGGTTGATGTTGGATCTACTTCGGGGGACATTTTCTTTTATTTTGGTTTTTAATAAAGGACTTGTCAAAGACTGTCTTCTGTTATTTTTCCACAATCCTTTGTTTTTTCTTGTGATTGGGTTGAAGTACCATGTTCCCCATACTCATTCACATAGGGGGGTGGGATCTAGGGACCTCCTTGTCAAAAGGGGCTTCCAGATTATGATAACCCCCCCGCTTGCAGACCCCCACAACCACCGGCCATGATTGTGGGGAAGAGGCCCTTGACCCCATCAAGTCAGGGACAAGGTGCTTTGTGGGGGAGCCCCACTGCTCTAAAGCATCCCTCCCCATGTTAAGGGCATGTGACCAGGTATGGTTCAGGAGGAGGGGGCTGCTCGCTTATCCCTCCCTTTTTTCTGACCTGCTGGGCTGCATGCTCAGATAAGGGCCTGGTATGGATTTTGGGGGGGACCCACCATGCCATTTTTTTTTTACATTTTGGAGTGGAGTTCCCCTCAAAATCCATACCAAGCTTGAATGACTTGGTATAGATGGGGAGGGGGGGACCTTACGCGTTTTTTAAAAATTATTTTTACATTAACCACTTGCCTACCAGGCACTTATACCCCCTTATTTACCAGGCCAATTTTCAGCTTTCAGCGCTGCCGCACTTTGATTGACAATTGCGCGGTCATGCAACATTGTACCCATATGAAATTTTGATCATTTTATTCTCACAAATAGAGCTTTCTTTTGGTGGTATTTAATCGCCACTGGGCTCTTTACTTTTTGCGCTATAAATAAAAAATTGCAAAAAATTTGAAAAAAAAAAAGTTTCTTTGTTTCTATTATAAAATTTTTCAAACAGGTAATTTTTCTCCTTCACTGATGTGCGTTGATGAGGCAGCACTGATGGGCACTGATAGGCAGCACTGATAGGCAGCACTAAAGGGCACTGATAGGCAGTACTAATGAGGTGGCACGGATAGGCGGCACTAATATGCAGCACTGATAGGCGGCACTGATAGGTGACACTGATGATGGGTACTGATAGACGGCACTGACTGGCATCACTGCTGGGCACTGACTGGCGGCACTGACTGGCACAACCGCTGGGCACTGACTGGTGGCACTGACTGGCGGCACTGCTGGGCTGCACTGGTGGGTGGCACTGGTGGGCGGCACTGGTGGGTGGGCACAGGTGTGTGGCACTGGTGGGCACAGGTGGGTGGGCACAGGTGGGTGGCACTGCTGGGCACAGGTGGGTGGCACTTCTGGGCACAGGTGTGTGACACTGCAGAGTGGCACAGGTGGGTGCACTGCTGGGCACAGGTGGGTGGCACTGCTGGGCACAGGTGGGTGGCACTGCTGGGCACAGGTGGGCGGAGCTAGTGGGCGCACTGCTGGGCAAAGGTGGGCGGAACTTGCGGGTGGCACTGCTGGGCACCGATCATCAGGGCACTGATCATCAGTGCCCTGATGATCGGTGCCGATCCCCGCTCTGACAACTGCCGGTTCTCGGCAGTACTTTCCTCACGATCTGACAGCGTGAGGAAAGTGCAGCCGAGAACCGGCACTTGCATTTCCCTCTGATCAGCGTGTCATTGGACACGGCTGATCATGTGGTAAAAGACCGCTGTGATTGGCCTTTTACCACATCACGTGATCAGCTGTGTCCGTAGGACACAGCGATCACGGAGAGCGCGTTCTGGGAGGACGTCATATGACGTCCACTCAGAACTGGCCGGCCGCAGTGCAGCCGTCATTCGGCTATCTGCGGTCGGCAACAAGTTAAGCTTTCAGCGGGGAACCCCCCTGACAGCAGAAACAATAAAGAATGTTTTTAGTCGCTGTGCAGTATCTTATATATAGTCGGATGCGGTAAGATACTGATTAGTGAATTGTCTCCTCTGTTTGAATTCTGCGGTCGAACTTTCGATACGTTCGAAGGTTTGACCTCAGACCGAATAGGGGAAATGTTCGGCCCATCGCTAGCGACCACTGTGGCAGCCAAACACGGAGGTCACATGATCACGGATCCTTCCTGCCCCCCCCAGGTTTTTAGAACCTTATAAAAGACTTCCGGGGAGGGACAAGCCCACCTCTACTATGGAAGCCAGGAATCAAAGATGGCTAACTTATAGGCTCCAACTATTTGCATCCATGTGATCGCCATTTGCTTATGGATGTGCTGTCTTCTGACACGAAGGCTCCATTCTCACTCGTGCGACTTGTCATGAGACCTTGGATGGCAAAATCGCATGAGAAGTCGCATCCAATTCTTTTCACTGGCACCCATTCAACTTTGAAAAGGTTTTAAATAAATAAATAAAATTTTACTGGTTTTAAACGTACGGCACCATCATATCTCTCCTGAGTCCTCGAGCTTTGCCCATGTTATTGGAAGACCATTTGCTGTCTAGCTGCTCCATATGTGCTGCCTAGCTCAGGGGCGGACTGACCATTTGGAAACTCGGGCACTGCCCGAGAGCCCGGGGTCAGTAGGGGCCCCATGAGATGCCCCTGGTACCTTTTTCGAATTTGGGCAAGGACACAGGGGCCCCATGATCCCCTATTGCCCAGGGGCCCCATGAGTTGTCAGTCCGCCCCTGGCCTAGCTGTTCCATATATGCTGCCTAGCTGTTCCATATGTGCTGATTGGATCCCTATTGGTTGCTGTTCCTCTACGGGGATACCCTGCAGATCATCGCTCCCAGAGCAAAATGCTATCATGTGTTTATAATATAATCAGCATATAGCTCTGGTGAGTGCATTCATTTCATCTGGTGTTGGATTTGCACATGGGTGTTTGTTTCAAGATTGACATTAAATTGATATTGGATTATCACTGTTTATGGTGGCTGGACTTATGTTTATATTTATGGATTTTATTTGTATTTCTGTTATTTTTCCTTGCATTTTTTGTGAATAATTAGCGCACTCTTTATTTATACACAATTTCACCTTTTTTGGTTAGAGGTGCTGCTTATTATTTTATTTATCTTGTATTTTCTGTGGCGCTTCTTATATTTGTTACATTGTTAACTTTGAAAAGGTGCTTGCGCTACTTTGGTGTGACTTTGGTCCACAGAATGTAAAGTCGGATCAAAGTTGCACCAAGAATCGCTCCAAAGTCACACTGAAATTTGCATGACTTTGGAGACACACTAATGTGAAGGGGAGAGCATGGGTCTCCAAGCACCTTAAAAATCCCACTTAGAAATGGCTCTATGGCAGTGGTGGGAAACCTTTTTTTTCAACTGAGCCAAATCTCGCCAAAACCCCAATTGAAATTTATTTTGAGAGCCACATTTTTAAAACTGAAAATACATAGGATGGTACACTGTTTTTAGTTTCAATAAGTTTTTATAGTAATTCATCCCCCATATAGTAATTCATCCCCCCTATAGTAATTCATCCCCCATAGTAATTCATCCCCCATATTAATTCATCCCCCCTATAGTAATTCATCCCCCCTATAGTAATTCATCCCCCCTATAGTAATTCATCCCCCATATAGTAATTCATCCCCCATAGTAATTCATCCCCCCTATAGTAATTCATTCCCCATATAGTAATTCATCCCCCATATTAATTCATCCCCCATAGTAATTCATCCCCCCTATAGTAATTCATCCCCCATATAGTAATTCATTCCCCATATAGTAATTCATCCCCCATATAGTAATTCATCCCCCCTATAGTAATTCATCCCCCATATTAATTCATCCCCCATATTAATTCATCCCCCATATAGTAATTCATCCCCCCTATAGTAATTCATCCCCCATATAGTAATTCATCCCCCATATAGTAATTCATCCCCCATAGTAATTCATCCCCCTATAGTAATTCATCCCCCATAGTAATTCATCCCCCATATAGTAATTCATCCCCCATATAGTAATTCATCCCCCATAGTAATTCATCCCCCCTATAGTAATTCATCCCCCCTATAGTAATTCATTCCCCATATAGTAATTCATCCCCCATATAGTAATTCATCCCCCCTATAGTAATTCATCCCCCATATTAATTCATCCCCCATATTAATTCATCCCCCATATTAATTCATCCCCCATATTAATTCATCCCCCCTATAGTAATTCATCCCCCATAGTAATTCATCCCCCATATTAATTCATCCCCCATATAGTAGTAGTAAGTAGCAAGCAGTAAGCCAAGTCCCCCCTGTGTCAATTCACTTACCTTTGCTCCGCGTGTTCTTCTCGCCGTGTTCCCGCACCGTTCCGGTCTTCAGGGCGGACTGTGAGAGGAGCCTAGCTCCCCTCACGTTCGTCACGCTGCCCCGCCTACACACATCCTGACAGCCAATCACTGGCTATCAGAATGTGAGTGGCAGCGAGACTGGCCAATCATTGCATTTGAGCGCGCTGCCCTGGCTGTTTTTTTTTTGGATCACGCTCCGCGGGCCGGATTAAAAGGTCCGCCGGGCCGTAGTTTGCCCATTGCTGGGCTAGCTGCAGAGTCCTGACTTTTGGGGCGGCCACCCGAGAGGAGGGAGGGGAGCGGGCGCCCGGCACACAGAAGAGCCGCATTAAAGTGTGTAAAGAGCCGCATGTGGCTCACGAGCCGCGGCTTGCCGACCACTGCTCTATGGCATTAAGGTACCAAACAAATATAAAAAGAAATCAAAAGTGGACCAAAAAGGAAATTAAAAAAAAAAAAAAATGAACAAAAGTAAAACAACTCATATCAAAATCTGCCTACTGCCCAAAATAGTAACAATGTTCAAAAATTATAATCGTGATCTGGACTGTCACAAAGGGGTCTATTTCTAAAACACTTATTAGGCGAATGCCAATCACATTTGTCCTCACTGCAGGAATTCTGGCCATAATTTCTCTAATAGAGTAGTCCCTATGATTACTTGCTCCAACTAGTGGCCGAAATGTGGTATTGCTTTTTTTTTTTTTTTCACACTAGATGTATCTGACAATCATAAGAGATCATATTGCAAACAATAAGAGGATGTTTATCTTAGCGTTCACTCTGGTGAAAAATAGAAAATACGTATTTCATGAATATTTAAGACCTTACTCTAACGGCGAGCAAAAGGTTAAATGGCAATAGGGAATCTGCTGCCTCTTGTTACACTTGACTCCAAGCTGATCTTGTGATTTCTGGTTTGTATTTGCACAACACAATGAGCCGACCTCTTCTGTAATCTGCTGTTGGCACTGGTTGGTCATTAATCACTGAGTCAGCGATAACTTGCCTCAGTCCACCCAAATAAGATGAAGATGCAAGGCCGCCCTTTATGTAGACAGTGATGTAGTCCTCCCACATTACACCTGCTCAGATTTTTCCTGTAGCACACTATCCAATAAGGACACGGAATCTCCCAAAAATGCTGACCCTTACCCTCCTCAATATGAAAATGGCTAATAACGGGCCCTGGCCACCGTTTTGGAGGGTCTATGACCTGGCTCGCTGAGCTCGGGGAAACAAGACAGGTGACACCTTCAGAAAGTGCTACCTTGAGCTAAAGCGTGACCCAGCAGTCCTGACATGATAGGCAGTGTTTTAGAAGCAGGTGCCTACCAGGAGCTACCAACGGGCACCTCAACACCTTGAGTGGGGAACAATGAACCCCTTTCCATAGCTCAACATCCTTTCATGGAGGGTCACCAGCCTCTTCAGTTTTAGCCCTATTGCAGTTTCTTAGCCCTACACACTATGCCCGTTTGACGCACACTTTGCTGCTGTGAAGTGGTATGGTCCACTGCCATAGGAAATCAGTTATGCCCCCAGGGCATTATTCCTTCCCTCTTTTTCCAGCAATCAACCTCACTACTGATAACCACCCAGCCCCGCCTACACTTTTTCTCAATACAAGAACCCGAGCTCCTCCCTACTAAGTAAAATGTCCCAGGACATGACCTCTTACCTCATCTTCCAGCAATCAACCTCACTACTGATAACCACCCAGCTCCACCTGTCATTTTTCTCAATACAAGAACCCAAGATCCTCCCTACTACGTAAAATGTCCAAGGACCAGGGGTGGACTGACAACTCATGGGGCCCCTGGCCAATAGGGGATCATGGGGACCCTGTGTCCTTGCCCAAACTCAAAAAAGCCTATGAAAAAAGGTACCAGGGGCATCTCAAGGGTCCCCCTACTGACCCCGGGCCCTCGGGCAGTGCCCGAGTTTCCAAATGGTCAGTCCGCCCCTGCCCAGGACATGAGCTCTTACCTCATCTTCCAGCAATCTACCTCACTACTGATAACCACCCAGCCCCACCTGTCATTATTCTCAATACAAGAACCCAAGATCCTCCCTACTAATTAAATGTCCCAGGACATGACCTCTTAGCTCATCTTCCAGCAATCAACCTCACTACTGATAACCACCTATCCCCTGCCCATTTTTTGTAATAAAAGACCCCCTAGCTGCACTATTCTCCATACTAAGCAACAAGGGGCCTCTCCAGATTTATCCCTGCTGCTCTATTGCTTTTTCCTAGCCTTACACACTATGCCCATTTGAAGTACACCTCCTTGTGGTGAAACGGTATGGTCAGCTGTCATAGGAAATCCATTATGGTGTCTCAGGGCATTATGCCTTCTCTCATCTTCCAGCAATCAACCCCATTACTGATAACCACTCTGCCCCGCCTGTCCATTCTTCCCAATGAAGGCGCTGGACTGCACCCTCCTCCATATTAAGTAAAAATGGGCCTCTCAGCTTTAGCACTACTGCTTTTTCTTACACACTTTGTTCATTTGAAGCACACCTCCCTATTGTGAAGTGGTATGGTCCACTGCCATAGGAAATCCATTATGGAGTCCCAGAGCTTGATCCCTACCTCACCTTCTAGCCATCAATCCCATTACTGATATTCACCCAGCCCCACCTGTCCATTCTTCTCAATAAAAGACCCCAGGCTGGACTCATCTCCCTACTAGGTAAAAATGGCAACCATTTAGATTAATATATAAAGCAAAAAGAAGGTCACGCAGGGGTAGAACAATCCATGGAACAATGCAAAAATTCCTCAAAATGCTCTCCAGCAGAAAAAATCTATTTAAACTGTTTCACCGGTTTAGGTTTTTGTTGTATACATTTGCAAATAAATGAAAAGCCGCAATGCCACATTAAGGCACCTCTGTAAATTTCAGTCCCTAAAGCTATGATATCTAAACGCCCCACTTAGAACATATATATGGTCCCAATTAGCTGCCAGCAATGACTATGTTGGCCAACTATCCTCCTGCACAGGAATTACATAGTGTACACACCTGTAACATGGAGGAACTCTGTCATCTTTGGTCACTTACATTCTCCTGGCCTGAGGCCCACCTCCAGAAACAAGGAGTGTCCACGTTTTTACAGCAGCAGAATCTTAATGTACAGTTCTTGGCTAAAATCCCCATCATCTCCGCTACTTTAGTCCCAATATCAGTAACTCTGCTCAGTTCAACCCTAACACAAAGGATTGCCAACAGAACTTTCTGGTTTGCTAACTGTAGGTTCCCATAGGTGGGTTCTCTTCACTGGAGCCTGTATCAGGCCTATCTTGAAGAGTTCACTTCCTAAGGCTACAAGCGTACATGTACTATATGTTCACATCAGTCCCTGCTTACAATCTAAGGCCAATTTAAACCAAAGCCAATTTTCCTACCACGTCTTTAGAGTGAGCAAGGGTATCCAGAAGGAAAGCCACACAAGCACAGGGACAACATACAAACTCCATGCAGATAGTGTTCTAGGACCCTAGTGCTGCATAAAGGAAAAGCTAACCTCTAAGCCACATTGCTGCCCATTATTTACAGTATATGGTATCGTCCTATTTACCTGTAAAAACCTTCTTTGTGTAGACATTTAAAAGCCTTAGACTGCTGCTGGGTGCCGCCATCTTGGATGTGTTATCAGCAGCCCCAGCAGGCTCAGAGCTGTCACTCAAGTGATGCACTATAGCAGGGGTGTCAAACTGGCGGCCCTCCAGCTGCTGCGAAACTACAAGTCCCATCATGCCTCTGCCTTTGGGAGTCATGCTTGTAACTGTCAATCTTGCAATGCTTCATGGGACTTGTAGTTTGTCAACAGCTGGAGGGCCGCCAGTTTGACACCCGTGCACTATAGTATTTCCCTTCACTCCTCCCCTAGCTGCCCCCAAAAAAAGATTGTGTAGGGATGTGATGGGAGAAACATAGGAGCTGGGCTAGCACTCTTTTTCTAGAATTGTGAGGCACGTTGCAAATCAATTTATGGAAAGGGAGAAATATAATCATTTAGAATACTTCATTTCCTAGGCTAATACCCACATTTTTTATAAGCTTGCACAGGTTTCCTTTCTTCAGTCACCACAGCCAAATATAGCTGCTGAGGACTGAGGGGAGGTATATGATGCCAAAGGGGATAATAATGACCCTCTGCAGGTGTCCCCTCCATTGACATGACCAGGAACATCTAGCCAGGGCCAGGACAAGGGGTGGGCGCGAGAGACTGCTGCCCTGGGAACAATGGTTTACTGTAAGGATGGGGGTTATAGGGCTAACAGGAGTAGTGACAGCAGCAGCGATTTTGACAAGCAAGTGACTTCTGGGTGTAGGATCCCCTAAGCTTGCATAGCATAAAAGGGGGAGGGGGAGTTGGTAAGTTTTCCATCTTTGCCCTAGGCACTGGATGACCTTGTCCCAGCACTGCATCTGACTGGGCTAAACATTCATGGTCAAGGAGCCATCCCTAAAGTTGTAGGCTGTTGAAAGATTTGCTTTGTGATGGACATGATCCAAGTTTGGATCTCAATGACCATTGTGCATCCACCATGCTGTAAAGAGCAAAGATTTAGAAAGCTTTGATGCATACAACAGCATGTAAACCCTTGAAATTAACTTCTGAGGATTGTTAAACTACACTTTATTACTTTGTTTGCATTTATTATAAAGGGTAAATCTGGGTCTTGTGGTTAAGGGTTTGGAACATTAGCTACGAAGATTAACCTATCGTCTACAGATAAAATACATAATACCAATATGGCTGAATGCCCAGAACTAACTGAGATTTAATCAAAGGAGTTTCAAATAATTTCTGTGGCCACTTAACCACAATCAGAATTTATAGTGGAACTTTATCCCTCAAGGGAACTTCCGCTTTTTTGGCTCCCCCTCTTCTCTTCAGCTTTTGGACTTTTTTTTTTTTTTTTTTGGAGCAAGTACTTAGTTTTGACAGGTACCTGCTACCACTTCTACCCAGATTGCCTAGTTTATCCAAGAAGAAGTTTTCCCCCCTCTGCCTGCAGCCTCTTGGGACATTAGTCCCAGGAGGCTGTGGGACAATTTATGTACAGGGCACAGAAAGGCTTGCACATACACAGTGGGAATCCGGCTGTGAACCCACAGCCAGCTTCCCACAGTTAGTATGGCAGCACTGGGGATCTGAAGACCAGCGAGGAACTGGATGAGTACAGCTCTGAACAGGTAAGTGTCCTTTTATTACAAGTCAACAACAGTATGCTCTTTAAATAGGAATTGTTCTTCTAAAGACAAAAAAAGTTGCATATTTTGGGATGAAGTCGTCAAAACAGCGCTGTATCCGCACAGTATCCCCAAGAGTCCTGCCATGATGTGCGAGTACATGAATTCATGCACAGCATACTGTACGTGCAGAGTATGGCAGACGTACCTCCTCCAGCATTGCAGGATCTGTACTCCACCTCACTGCTCTGTGGGCGCTCAGGTTGATGTTCAGTGAAGGCAGTGGTGGTGTTATTGGGGGATTGTCTACGTTGTCTCCTGCTTTTAAATTATACATGCCAAAAGAGGTGTAGGGATCAAAGATGATTGGCAGCAGAAGAAAGGGTCACAAAGTTGGTAAAGAAAATTAAATTTGGCCAAAATAAATTACCAACTTGGAACCTATATGGCCCACTCAAATTTAAACTCAACTGAAGTCTAAGATGTCTGTTTCAGTATAACATGTTCAGACTATTACATACACTCTCCAGACACTTTGTTAGGTACACCTTGCTAGTCCTGGGTTGGACCCCCTTTTTCCTTCAGAATTGCCTTCATGATTCGTGGCATAGATTCAACAAGGTGTTGGAAACATTCCTCAGAGATTTGGGTCCATATTGACATGATAGCATCACTCAATTGTTGCAGATTTGTCGGTTGCACATCCACGAACCGTTGATACAAGGCAGGATGGATCCACTACACCATGACACCACCAGCCTGAACCATTGATACAAGGCAGGATGGATCCATGCTTTCATGGGGTTAATGCCAAATTCTGACCCTACCATCTGAATGTTGCAGCTGAAATCGAGACTCATCAGACCAGGAAACGTTTTTCAATCTTCTGTTGTCCAATTTTGGTGAGCCTGTGTGAATTGTAGCCTCTGTTTGCTGTTCTTAGCTGAGAGGAGTGACACCCAGTGTGGTCTTCTGCTGCTGTAGTCCATCTGCTTCAAGGTTCAACATTTTGTGCATTCAGAGATGGTATTCTCCATGCCTTGGTTGTAATGAATGGCTATTTTAGTTACTGTTGCCTTTCCATCATTTTAAATTAGTCTGCCCATTCTCCTCTGACCTCTCTTTTTCAGAGAAAAGTAGAATGGACGCTCCTCACATTGGTGGCCAGTAGAATGGATGCTCCTTACATTGGTGGTCAGTAGAATGGACACTCCTTACATTGGTGGCCAGTAGAATGGACGCTCCTTACAATGGTGGCCAGTAGAATGGACACTCCTTGCATTAGTGGCCAGTAGAATGGATGTTCCTTACATTGGTGGTCAGTAGAATGATGCTCCTTACATTAATGGTGAGTAGAATGGATGCTCCTTACATTAGTGGCCAGTAACATGGACGCTCCTTACATTGGTGGCCAGTAGAATGGATGCTCCTTACAATGGTGGCCAGTAGAATGGATACTCCTTACATTAGTGGCCAGTAGCATGGACACTCCTTACAATGGTGGCCAGTAGAATTTATGCTCCTTGCATTAGTGGCCAGTAGAATGGATGTTCCTTACATTGGTGGTCAGTAGAATAGATGCTCCTTACATTAGTGGTCAGTAGAATGGATTCTCCTTACATTGGTGGTCAATAGAATGGATGTTCCTTACACCGGTGGTCAGTAGAATGGATGCTGCTCACATTGGTGGTCAGTAGAATGGATGCTTCTTACATTGGTGGTCAGTAGAATGGGCGCTAGTTAAATCAGTGGTCAATAGAATGGATGTTCCTTACATCAGTGGTCAGTAGAATGGATGTTCCTTACATCAGTGGTCAGTAGAATGCATGCTGTGGCAGTGCATTGCCCTGTCAGGTTCTAGAAAGAAGTTATGACCCAGATTTCTAAACCAGACAGGTTGACAGCCTCAATGGAGATTCTGCCATGCAAAGGAAACTGGCTTTTCAGTTTCTTCATTGTTTACTAATGTCTGTTTTGGTACCTGGAGCCCTGGAGATTGCAAAGTGATCTTGGAGGGATGAAATCTCCAATCCTGGGTCCAGGTTTTCAGAACTGCCAGCACACTAATTAGTCAGTTATTTGCTGGGCTTTTACAAGTGAGCTGTCCAGGGTTCTGGGCTGCACCCGGTAGACAGAGGAGGTTTCTGCCCAGGAATCAGGAGGGCTTCTCCTAGCTGAGACAGGTGGGAGCCAGAGAAGCAAGGGGCTGCTAGGTATGTGCACAGAGTGGTGCATGAAGACTGTAGAAGACAAAGGGTCTACAGGGTAAGGCTAGAGCAGCAATGCTGAAGGTTTAAACCAGGAGGCTGAATGGTATCTGTTTTGACTGATGGAAGAGCAGCACTGAATACACCTGCAAGGGAATCTCATGTTTTGTATTTCATGAACTTTCTTTTAATAAAATTGGGCAAGAAAAGCCCTTAAAAAGAAGAAAGTGAGTGGCTGAGTCTTTAAAGCTTTATCACTTAATGCGAGTTCTCATGAACCTTACAATGGTGGCCAGTAGAATAGATGCTCCTTACAATAGGATCGATGCAACCCTTACAGAGGTAGTCAGAATGTCAACCTTACAGGCAGCTTAAAAGAACTTTGATGTCATGCTACTGGCTTTGCCAAGTGACCTCAGATGGGAGGTCAGCCATCCACAGCTCAAGGAACCCCAAGGAATTCTGGAGGAACCCTAAGATTTCATAAAACCCTGGCTGTGAATGGCTGCTCTAAATGCCTATGTTTTATACTCCATACTGCTCCAGTAAATACTACATACTTTTTATACCCATATTCATATTAATAAATAAAAAAATATTCCTTCCTCTAGGAATTCCACCCATTCAATGCACAAGAAAAAATATATACTGTATATAGAAACTTTCATATAGCTATGCAGTATGGGTTACATACAGTATAATATCCATCCCCCACAACCTACCTATTGTAGGAAAAATATTATTCAGCAAGAGATCATCGGGTTAGCTATTACCAGGTTAGTTATTATGACGTAAATATATTGTCAGTTTTGGTTCAAGCCCCAGTAGTACCTGTCAGCAGGACTGTTCTCAGTTGCAGATGTTCCAGTAAGGAAGATCATCTCCATTTGAGGTGGCACACGGGGACATTGATGTGAATTCACCAACAGACACTGAATGTGTGTGTTCCAGACTATGTTAGGGCAGCAGGAGGTCCGGCATGAGAACAGTGCATTGTGCTGACAAGATGGAATGGAAAGAAATCGTTTTCTATTGTGTTGTCAAGTTCTGCCTCATCGGCTCTGCAATTAATTGTGTGGAGTTTTGTTCTAGTTTATAAATTAGTTCTGTTTGAAGTTAGTTAAAGAGAAAATATCAAAAGTCAATTCAATTTTCTTAGGTTTATAAGTTTTTTGTAACTCATATTACTTTTCATATCTTAAAGCCCATCTTCAGTCTAAATTATGGTGTATTGCACCCCCTCACCCCAAAACGTCCCAAAACCTTGTTAAATTTCATTAAACTAAACAGATATCATGACCTTCACTTCTGGTCCACATCTGCCTTTGTTCACACCCTGCGTGTTACATCACAACACGTGAATTTATCAGGGAAAGCTGATTTGAGTAGTGGTAGATCAGTTCTCCAAGGTGGCCCATTTTGTTCCTTTGGCAGCCATTTTGGTACCATTAATATTCAAGAAATTTTCAGACTCTATGAGATGCCAACTTTTATAGTGCCTGACCGAGGGATTCAGTTCACCTTGTGCTTCTGAAGAGGTCCCTGTAAATCCCTGAAGTATCCCACCAGTTTTATTCATCTTATCAACCACAATCAGACGACGGGTAGAGAAAATCAGTCTGTTGAACAATTCCTTATAGCTTTTGCGTTTGCCCACCAGGCAACTGGTTGGCCTTCTTACATAGAAAGAGTGTGCTCATAGTAATACCAGTACCCAGAAATCTCCAATCTTCATAACCAATGGTAAACATCTACGTATCCACTTGCCTATGCCTTGTGCTCTGGAAGTTCCTGCTCTGGACGCTTTATAGATGAATAGGAATCAAATCTGGTCAGTTATCTGCTGCTAGACACAAAGGGGTTTATTTACTAAAGCTGGAGAGTCCAAAATCAGACTCCCTTCTGCATAGAAACCAATCAGCTTCCAGGTTTCATTGCCAAAGCTTCATTGAACAAGCTGAGGTTAGAAGCTGATTGGTTTCTATGCAGAAGGGAGTCTGATTTTGGACTCTCCAGCTTTAGTAAATAACCCCAAAGATTCACCAACCAGCATCGGCTGAATGCTTCAGTTCTTCAACCCAGGGACAACGTTTGGCTTGCAACAAGAAATATATGACTCAAAGTTCCATCTATGAAACTAAACCCACATTGCATTTGATCTTATGTCATCACCACAAAAATTAACCCAGTTTGTTACAAACTCTGTTTGCCTCCTTTCCTCAAATCGTTAGTCTTAAACAAGTATTTGCTCCTTTCATCTTTGGCTGTTCCCTTGGACAACCCGCCTCAAGGATATGTGGTGCACCAAACCTTGGGCTTCAAACTCTCCTCTGGGATGCTCCAGCAGCTGATTAATTGGAAGGGCTTTGGTCCTGGGTCCTAGGTTCTGATGTTTCAGCACCCCTCTAGGTAAAGAGGTTTCACCTTCATTTTCCTTGAAACCTAAACCTTGGTGACTGGGGAGGCATTCTAAAAGACTTCTAGCGTTGCGATTTCCCCTTCCAGCCAATTCCAGAGGGATTTTGCTTTACAATGTTGTAAAAGGCTAGTGTCAGGGATCCGGGTGTGACCAGAAATGTGTGAACTGACACAGGGAAGTAGCAGGCTTCAGGAACACAGGCGTAGTCAGGGCTGGAGAGGTGGAATGGTCAGGCGGGCCGTAAGGTACTGTCAGGCACGGCCCGGCAGGATCTCTAGTGACCCACAGAACAGGATTCCCCAGGGCGCGGAGTCTAAGCCCCAGTCTGCCTTTTCACCAGAGCCCCTGATGGTGGGGATGGACTTGGCGCAGGACTGAGACCAGGTCGCGGCCCCTGAGTGCACCCAACTGTGGTAGAGGGGTCCGCCGAGGGTATGTACCGGGGGAAATCCTGATGTGAAGGGGCTGGCAGGTTTGGACAGTAGTGACGGGATCCATGCGGGATGGATGGATCGTCTGGGTAGCATCAGGCGTAGTCAGGCAGGCCAGGTCAGCAACGTGCGGGCAGTGAGGTACCGGAGAAGCAGGCAGAGAATAGTCAGGGTCAAAAGCCGGGTTCAGGAACTCACGGGCAGCGCGGTACAGAGGATAAGGCAGAAGAATGGTCAGGCAAGCCAGGGGTTCAACAGGAGATAGTCAGCAGAGGTCAGGATCAAAGCAGGGTCAGCAACTAGGCAGATAGGCAGGAACACAGGATACCAGGTACAAGGGCTCATGGGAAACATACACCAAGGCCCTGACTGCAGGTCTGGCCATTCCTTAAATACACTTCCTGCAATCAGCCCCAGGTGTTGGCTGATTGCAGGAGTGAGCTTCTGGCTGCTGAGAGCACCCGCTGGTCAGCCCTGGTACTTCAGCCCACACGGCAGGCGAGTCCCACCACCAGTGCTGAGTCCATTCCTGACAGCTAGTGTGTGGATTCCTTAGCATTGAGCAATGTGCCCTCACACTAGTAGCCGGACCCCCTGTGTTTCCCAGTGTTCCATTTGGTATTTACTGTGCTACTTTGCATTGCCTCTGTGACCTTGTGCTTACTCCGTGTTCATCAGTGATCCTTCCTGTGTGTCCTTTGTGCTCCTTGTGCTTTCATCCTGGTGTATTCTGTGCCTGTGTCCCGCATTTTCCCTGCCCTGTTTCCCACCTGAGTTATCCTGCGCGTTCCTTCCAGCATCCTGTCCCTCTTCAGCCTCTGTACTTCATTTAGTGTATTTGTTTGCTCCAATCTGTTTCTCCATCTATCCCTTGTTATCTACACTGCAATCCCTGCCTGCATTTCTCCCTTGTGTCTCAGTGTGTCCTCATCTCCTTCTCCTTGTATCCTTGTGTACCCCTACGCCAGGGCTGCAACAGAATCTCTTCAGTTCTTAGTTGCGGCCTGCTTTGGTATGTCCGACAAACGCAACATGGGCACCACCTGTAGCTCAACATCTACACTTCTATTTGCTCTGGTGAAGACCAGGTGGTGCCTCAGACCTTGTGCCTTGGCCCTTCTCAGGGCTCTCACCATTGTTAAAGCCAAGTCCTCTGTGCGCCCACACTGTGGCTTTTGCCACCATCTACACAGCTGTTGCAAATCCTGGTCACCCTCTTTGCCCCTAATGGGAGCGGGTTCCTAATTCGTGACAACATGCAATGTCACTGGAAAAAATAGCTATGCATTTTTTTTTTTATAAATACACCTCCAAGTTAACTCCAAAATGCGTATTTGACTTTAAGTGGTTATACCGGGATGATGCCTGCAGCTGCAGTATTGTTTTTTTTTTAGCCAGTGGATGGATTTTATGTAAAAGCCATCCTAGCAGCTAATTAGCCACTGGATGGCTTTTACAGGAGGTGGGAGGGGTTGCCCCACCTCCCACCAGTGACTCCTTGGGGTCTATCTTCCCATCTATCTTCCCGGTGAGCCCAGAATGACAGCCAGCAGTTCCACCGGCTTATCACAGAGCTTGTCGAGAACCGGAATGTCCCCAATGAGCTCTATGGTATAGGGAACTGAAAGCGACAAGCATTTTTGTCACTTCCGATTTCACAGGTGTAAACTGCGCCATTTTTAAATTTGTAAAGTATACAGCAATGTTGGCAACACTCATATGTCTATGTCAGGGACCACCGCGACGCATGAGTCTGCACATGCGTAGGTGTCCGACAAGACATGCAGGCAGACGGGCACTAGGACCCAGCCGCGCCTGTCACCTATGACGGCGTTGGGCAGGCACTAGGACCGAGGCATGCCTTTCAGCGCCGGGCGGGCTACTTAAACCAGCCCTGCACAGACACAAGTTGCCTGATGGTCTTCTCCCTGTTCCTGCTCTTCCTGTATGCTGATTGTCTTGTTGCTGACCCTGCCTGGACCTGATACCGCTGTCTTCTCCTGCCCTGACCTTTGGCTTGCCCTGACCATCCTCTGCCTGCTACATCCTCTGGCTCCTACCCGCTACACGCCATTGGCGGTTGCCTTTTACCTGGTTGGTGTCACTTAGGGGTCGTGACCTGGTCTTGGTCTGCTTCAAGTCCATCCCCACCATCAGGGGCTATGGTGAACCAGCAGACCTGGGCTTAGACTCCACGCCCTGGGGGACTCCGGCCAGTGGGCCACTAGAGGTCGCCATCAGTGTTCATGACAGTCTGTTTCCCAGAGACAACCACTGGATAGGACGCTGAGCACGTGCACTCAAATTCTTTGGTCGACCATGGCGAGGCCTGTTCTGAGTAGAACCTGTCTTGTTACACCGCTGTATGGTCTTGGCCACCGTGCTGCAGCTTAGTTTCAGGGTCTTGGCAATCTTCTTATAGCCTAGGCCATCTTTATGTAGCACAACAATTCTTCTTTTCAGATCCTCAGAGAGTTCTTTGCCATGAGGTGCCATGTTGAACTTCCAGTGACCAGTATGAGAGAGAGAGTGATAACACCAAATGTAACACACCTGATCCCCATTCACACCTGAGACCTTGTAACACCGAGTCACATGACACGGGCGGGAAAATGGCTAATTGGGCCCAATTTGGACCTTGTCACTTAGGGGTGGACTCACTTTTGTTGCCAGCGATTTAGACATTAATGGCGGAGTGTTGAGTTATTTTGAGCAAATTTACATGTTATACAAGCTGTACACTGACTACGTCACATTGTAGCAAAGTGTCATTTCTTCAGTGTTGTCACATGAAAACATAGAATCAAATATTTACACAAATGTGAGGGGGGGGGACTCACTTCCGGGAGATACTGTATATATACACACGTATATACAGTGTATGTGTACCGATTTCCTCAGACTGCCTTAGAGACAGACATTAAGTTTCCTGGCGTTTGAGGTGATGCTTCTCAAACAAATGCCCCCGGATAACATAGATACCATTGTTGTATTCAGTTGGCAGTTGGCTATTGTTCTGTAGCAATGGTTACCAATAGCTTGACCTTCTAATAAATATGGCCTATGGCATGTAGGATGCCAAGGTGAAATCTTGAGATTGAATTTGAGAATGTTTTTGACATAGACACACTGTATTGTGAAAGGTGTCACACCCATGTGGGGAAGTTTCTTGAAGTTTGAGGAGATGCTTCTCAAACATATGCCCCTGAATACAATGGTAACATAGATACCATTGTTGTATTCAGTTGGCAGTTGGCTATTGTTCTGTAGCCATGGTTACCAATAGCTTGACCTTCTAACAAATATGACCCATGGCATGTATGATACCACGGTGAAATCTTGAGATCGAATTAAAGAATGTGTTTGACATTGCCACACTGTATTGTGACAAGGGATCACACCCATGTGGGGAAGTTTCTTGGAGTTTGAGGAGCTGCTTCTCAAACAATTGCCCCTGGATAGAATGGTAACATAGATACCATTGTTGCATTTCAGCTGACAGTTGGTTATTGTTCTGTAGCCATGGATACCAATAGCTTGACCTTCTAAAAAAATATGACCTACGGTGTAATCTTGAGACCGAATTGGAGAATGTTTTGACATAGACACATTGTATTGTGAAAGGGATCACACCCATGTGGGGAAGTTTCTTGAAGTTTCAGAAGATGCTTCTCAAACAAATGCCCTTGGATACAATGGTAACATAGATACCATTGTTGTATTTCAGTTGACAGTTGGCTAATGTTCTGTAGCCATGGTTACCACCAGCTTGACCTTCTAACAAATATGGGTAAGAATACAGTAAAAAAAAGTGAGCCAAGACACCGTGACGTCACGCCGCTGGAGCCACGTGGAGGCCCGGTGGCCATTTTGCTTCCTGGACGGTTAGTCCATGTTACACTACTTGATGTCACTTGCTTTTAGAATCTAATGAGTTTGCAAATTCACTTTATGAATAAATACTTGAATTATCTACTACACTATGGGCATTCTTTATGGTCTCCCGTGCGGAGCTATTCATTTGTAGAGATCATCTGATCCAGCCATCTGCAGTATCCAGAGAAAGGAGTTCCTGAAAGCAGGCATCCACACCCATCCATCCCTTAAAGGGACCTCTGGCCAGCTGGATCCTTTACCTGCTGTGAGCTCCTGACAGCACCACCTTGGCTAGAGGGAGGATTATCCTTGACCAGGATCATAGCCAATTCCTACAGGGGGCCTCTACTGATTCATTTAATGCGTATATACATTACGCATCTGGTGAGTGCGTAATTTTACCACACTACTTGGAGCACCAATACTGGATTCTACTGTCATTCCGCACCTAGATCTGCACAGACTGTCACTTTTGATTTGATTCAATTTTGGCATATAATTTTATATATTTCATATATTTACGGACAGATATTTATATACTCATTACCTTTAGCGCTGCACTTATTTCTAACAAATATGAGCTACGGTGAAACTTGAGATCGAATTGGAGAATGTTTTTGACATTGAAACACTGTATTGTGAAAGGGATTCACACCCATGTCGGGATGATAAACTTTTCATATAAATGGCAACAACAGAAACTGATCAGGACTCTAAGATGACTTAACACCAAGGAAGATCTCTGAAAGAAGAAGAAGTGTTTTGCCCGATCTCCTGCAATTGCTGTAGAGTAAGCCTTGGTCCTCACGTTAATACACTACGGAGGTCTACGTTTCCTGGCTTACAACGCAGAGCAACCTTTCCTAGACACCAAGCAAAACAAATGGAAAGTTTCAGTGAAACCCTTTTGTAACACCGTTTGATTGATGTGGGAACACATGGCGGTGTTTGCTTGCAGTTCATAAAAGGAAGACGGATCTTAGGCAGTGCAGGAGTATTTATTGTTTGATTTGACATCATAAAAGATGTAAATTGTTCCCCCAGAAGCATTGGAAAGCCAGCATGGATAGTACATTCGGCATGTTTCTGTCTGCCGTCTGAATATTCTGAATTATCTGTCGCCTGGAAAAACCAACAGCCGTAACGAAAAGTCAGGACACAAAGGATTTTCAGGGTCAAGCAAGACAAATCTGAACAATGCAAACAGAACTCTCTAGAAATAAAACATCTGAGAGCTGAATTAGGTAATCAAATCAAGGCATCCATTACCTCTGAGCCAGCCGAATCTTCGGTGCAACTGTGTCTTCAAGACCTAAAGATTGCCAGCACATGGGAGGGATGGATGGATGGATGGATGGGTGGGTGGTTGGTTGGTTGGTTTTGCCAAGGGGACAAACTGCCTAATTATTTTTCCCCAATTATCTTTGTCATCCAAATGAAAATTGGGGAATATTATTATACTTTTTATTATTATACAGTATTTATAAAGCGCCAATAGTTCGCTCAGCGCTGTACATTACAAAGGGAGACAGAACATGTGACAGAACAATACCAATACAATGTGATACACGAGGGGTTCGAAGGCCCTGCTCTTTGGAGCTTACAATCTAGGAGGGAGGGGGTGGTGGCACAGGAGGAGATAGCTGTGGGGGATGGAGTGGTAGGAAGAGTGGAGGAGGTTGGCAAGTTAGCAGGGGGTGGCGTAGGCTTCCCTGAAGAGATGGGTTTTCAGGGTGCGCCTAAAGGAGAGGAGAGTAGGTGATAATCTGATGGGTTGGGGCAGGGAGTTCCAGAGGATGGGTGACACCCTGGAGAAGTCCTGGAGGCGGGCATGGGAGGAGGAGACCAGGGAACTAGAGAGAAGGAGGTCTTGTGAGGAGCGGAGTGTGCGTGTTGGGCGGTACTTGGATATTAGGTCGGTGATGTAGTCCGGGGCAGTATGGTGGACAGCTTTGTACGTCAGTGTTAGGATTTTGAATTTGATCCTTTGGGCAATCGGAAGCCAGTGGAGGGATTGGCAGAGGGGGGTGGCGGAGACAGACCGGTTGGAAAGGTGAATGAGTCTGGCAGCCGTATTCAGGATCGACTGAAGCGGGGATAGCCAGCGGCGAGGCAGGCCAGTGAGGAGGGAGTTGCAGTAGTCGAGTCGTGATATGATGAGGGAGTGGATGAGCTGTTTAGTGGTTTCTGGGGTTAGGAACGTGCGGATTTTGGCGATGTTGCGGAGGTGGAGTCTGCATGTTGTGGAGGTGGAGTCTGCACGAGTTTGTTAAAGATTGGACTTGGGGCTGGAAGGATAGGTTGGAGTCCAGAGTGACACCAAGTACTCTGGCCTGCAGGGCGGGTTTGATGGTAGCGTTGTTGGATGTGATGGAGAAATCAATGGGGGGTGGTGTCCGGGCTGGGGGGAAGACAAGAAACTCGGTTTTGGAGAGGTTCAATTTAAGGAAGTGGAGCGACATGCAGTCTGATATGTCGCTCAGTAGGTGTGTGATTCAGGCTGAGACCAAGGGGGTGAGGTGGGGGGTTGAGAGATAGATTTGTGTGTCGTCGGCAGAGAGGTGGTAGTTGAAGCCGTGAGAGTGTATGAGTTGGCCAAGGGAGGAGGTATAGATGGAGAAGAGAAGGGGCCCAAGGACAGAGCCCTGAGGGACCCCAACAGAGAGGGGGAGTGAGGGGGAGGTGGTAGCATTATAGGTAACGCTGAAGGAGCATTGTGACAGGTAGGATGAGAGCCAGGAGAGAGCAGAATCTCTGAGGCCGAGGGAGTGTAGTTTTTTGAGGAGGAGGGGGTGGTCGACTGTGTCGAAGGCCGCAGAGAGGTCAAGGAATATGCTATCAAAATCAGTGGAATAATGAGCTGTTGATTAGGCCCTGTTTACCGTCAAGGTTTTAATGTCTGTATTGTGGGAAAATTAACCTCTTCGCGCTGAGCGCACACAAAATGTGCGGCCTCTCGGAGTCTGGGCCTTGACGCCGACTGGCCGCACATTTTACATGCAATTAAAAAAAACATATGTGCCGAGAGCGCGCGCCTCGTGATTGGGACCTTTCCCGATCATGTGACCGGTGTGACAGCAAATCATGGCAGTCATATAACCCTAAAACCCGCCCACCTCCTGGCTTCTGAAACCTTTAAAGGGCCCGGGAGGTGTCGGTGCCAAGGGATTAAACAAAAAATCAGCACAAGGGACATTGCTTCCATTTGATGTTTAGTATACTGTGTGTCAGTGCTATCAGTGGAAATCTGAAGTTCCCCACTCCCAAACCCCAGGGCTATATTCTTCAGGTTCCTCTGAGGTTGACCCTATCAGGCACCTGTGTGTTCCCCATCTCTGGTGCAAACCTATAGTGTTTCAGACTAGAGGGTAGAGCAGAGATGGGTGGAAGAGAGAGAATTATCAGGGATGAGAGCGGGCATGGATGGAAGAGGGGGACGATGACCACAGAGTAGAGTGGGCACAAATGAGAGAGTAGAAGAATGGCCAGAGAGGGCATGGATGGAAGAACAGAAGATTGAGCAAAGAGGATAGTTGGCATGGACAGAAGAACAGGAGATTGACCAAAGTGCTTCGAAAAGGTCTTCCTGCCCCTTGACATTTTCCCCATGTTGTCATGTTACAACCAAAAATGTCAAAGTATTTTATTGGGATTGGATGTGATAGACCAACACAAAGTGGCACATAATTGTGAAATGGAAGGAAAATGAGAAACGGTTTTCAATATTTTTTACAAATAAATCTGTGAAAAGTGTGGTGGCATTTGTATTCGGCCCCCCGGAGTCAATACTTTGTAGGACCCCCTTTCACTGCTATTCCAGCTGCAAGTCTTTTTGGGGAATGTCTCTTTGCACATCTAGAGAGGGACATTTCTGCCCACTCTTCTTTGCAGAATCGCTCAAGCTCGGTGAGATTGGATGGAAAGAGTCTGGGAACAGCAATTTTCAAGTCTTTCCACAGATTCTCCATTGGATTTCGGTCTGGACTGTGACTGGGCCATTCTAACACATGAAGATGCTTTGATCTGAACCATTCCATTGTAGCTCTGGCTGAATGTTTTGGGCCGTTCTGCTGGAAGGTGAACCTCTGCCCTAGTCTCAAGTCTTTTGCAGACTAACAGGTTTTCTTCTAAGATTGCCCTGTATTTGGCTCCATCCATCTTCCCATCAACTTTGACCAGCTTCTCTGTCCCCACCACATGATGCTGCCACCACCATGTTTCACGGTGGGGATGGTGTGTTCAGGGGGATGTGCAGTGTGAGTTTTCCGCCACACAAAGAGTTTTGCTTTCAGGCCAAAAAGTACAATTTTGGTCTCCTCTGACCAGAGCCCCTTCTTCCACATGTTTGCTGTGTCCCCCACATGGCTTCTCACAAACTGCAAACAGGACTTCTTATGGATTTCCTCCAACAATGGCTTTCTTCTTGCCACTCTTCCATAAAGGCCAGATTTGTGGGGTGCACGACTAATAGTTGTCCTGTGGCCAGATTCTTCCACCTGAGCTGTGGATCTCTGCAGCTCCTCCAGAGTTACCATGGCTGCTTCTCTGATGAATGCTCTCCTTGCCCGGCTTGTCAGTTTAGGTAGACGGCCATGTCTTGGTAGGTTTGCAGTTGTGCCATACTCTTTCCATTTTCAGATGATGGATTGAACAGTGCTCTGAGAGGTTCAAAGCTTGGGACAATTTTTTCTAACCTAACCCTGCTTTAAACAACTTTATCCCTGACCTGTCTGGTGTGTTCCTTGGCCTTCATGATGCGGTTTGTTCACTAATGTCCTCTAACAAACCTCTGAGGGCTTCACAGAACAGCTGGATTTATACTGAGATTACATGACACACAGGTGGACTCTATTTACTAATTAGGTGACCTCTGAAGGCAGTTGGTTCCACTAGATTTTAGTTAGGGGTATCAGAATAAAGGGGGCTGAATACAAATGCACACCACACTTTTCAGATACTTATTTGTAAAAAATGTTGAAAACCATTTCTCATTTTCCTTCCTCTTCACAATGATGTACCACTTTGTGTTGGTCTATCACATCAAATCCCAATAAAATATATTTACGTTTTTGGTTGTAACATGACAACATGTGGAAAATGTCAAGGGGTAGGAATACTTTTTCAAGGTACTGTAGTTGGCATGGGTAGAAGAGAAGAATGGCCAGAGAGGTACCAGGTTGAGGTCAAGGTGTCAAGAGGGCTAACCTTACACTTCTTGTCCTGTTTCCCCTGGGGATGATGAAAAGGTGTAATAGGGCACAGAGTGGCATGGGTGCCTATAGAAGATCCAGGTCAGATCTGGTAGCAGATGTGAAGATGAAGACAAGGCAGTAGGTAAGCTGGTAGCTAGCAGATGCAAGATATTGAATGCTTGATCAGACAGACAGGAGTGCAGAATCAGGAGCCAGAATCAGAGTCAAAGCCAGGCCAAGGTCAGTATCTAGCAGGTAGAGGATGTACTGGAACAGCAGGCAAGGTCAGGGTCGCAAGTTGGAGTCAGAAACAGGGGTTCAGGATAAAGCAGAATCAACAAGCTGGGTCTGGATACAGAAGTACATTGGATCAGGCCATGGGCAGAGGGAGCCGATGACCACTCGGCAATGATCCAGAGTCCAATATGGCTTTAAATAAGACACTGTTTGACAAAGTCTAGCAAACGTGCGCATGGTCTTAATTCTATGCACAGTTCTACCGACTGTTGTGGGCGCATGCACATTCCTTTGAACATGAGTTTCCTGACAAGAGGAGAGTGGGCATGGATGGAAAAGGAGTAAAAGGGCCAGAGAGGACAGCAAACTTAAATGGAAGAGGAGGGGAATGACCAGAAAGGAGAGTGGGCATGGATGAAAACCTAGAAGAATGATCAAAGGAGAGCAAACAGACAGAAGAGGAGAATGACCAGGGACATAAAAAAAAGACCACAGAGTAGAGTAGATATGGAGGATAGAATAAGAGGGGAATACCCAAAGAGGAGAGCAGACATGGATGGAAGAAGAGAAGAACGAATAGAGAGGGAAGAATAGATGGAGGATGGGAAGAATCACTAGAGAGGTGAGAAGGCATGGATAGAAGATGAGTAGATTAACTAGAGAGGAGAGTGGACATGCATGGAAGACGTAAAGAATCACTAAAGAGAAAAGTGGGAAGTGGCAAGTGTGATCTGTTACTAACAGACAGCGCACGTCACAGGATCACAGGACAGTCCAGAGATGATTAATCAAGATGGCAGACATCAGTGTTAGGGCATGCATGGAACAGCGTGAGGTGATGAGGTTTCTTGTGAATAAAGGCATAAAACCGGCAGATATCTACAGAAGCCTTCAAGCACAGTACAGTGATGAGACGCCCAGCCGCACGATATGAATGGTGTAAACATTTGAAAGATGGCCGTACAACCATAGTGACGATTCTGGCCATGGTGGTTCCCAGCCCACAGCAGTCATTCATGTGAACATTCACCGCATAGAAAGCCTGATCCTTGATAACCGATGCATAACCTTCCGTGAAATTGCACAAGAGATGAATTTCAGCACCGATGACGAAGCAAAGCCGGCTGTCCTAGGATGGTTCAGGTGTACCGACAATTCTTTCTTTGCCAAAGCTTTTCCAGGCATTAGGTAAATGCTGAGATAAGTGTATAAATGTAGCAGGGGACTATGTTGAAAAATAAATGCAGCTTCCACATTTGTTCATTACATAAACTCAAAGGTCCCGGTTTGACTTGAACACCTCTTGTACAAGAATGACCAGAGAGTACAAATATGAACAGAAGAGGAGAAGAATGAGCAGAGATGAGAGTGGGCAGAGGAAAATGACCATATAGGAGACAGAATGTGGAGGATGGAAGGGGAGGGGAATGACCAGAGAGGAGAGCAGACATGGATGGAAGAAGAGAAGAATGAGTAGAGAGGGAAGAATAGATGGAGCATGGGAAGAATCACCAGAGAGGTGAGAAGGCATGGATAGAAAAGGAGTAGAGAGGAGAGTGGGCATGCATGGAAGAAGTAAAGAATGACTAAAAAGAAAAAAAGTGGGCATGTGTGGAAGAAGTGAAGAATGATGAGGAGAGAACCATATATGGAGTAGGAGAATGACATGAAAGGAGAGTTGGTATGGATAGAAGAGGAGGAGAATGACCAAAGCAGGCAGTGGATAGGAATGTAAGAGGAGAAAAATGACCAGGGAGGGGAGCAGACATGGATGGAAGAGAAGGAGAATGACCAGGGAGGGGAGCAGACATGCATATAAGAGAAGGAGAATGACCAGGGAGGGGAGCAGACATGGATATAAGAGAAGGAGAATGACCAGGGAGGGGAGCAGACATGCATATAAGAGAAGGAGAATGACCAGGGAGGGGAGCAGACATGCATATAAGAGAAGGAGAATGACCAGGGAGGGGAGCAGACATGCATATAAGAGAAGGAGAATGACCAGGGAGGGGAGCAGACATGCATATAAGAGAAGGAGAATGACTAGGGAGGGGAGCAGACATGGATGGAAGAGAAGGAGAATGACCAGGGAGGGGAGCAGACATGGATGGAAGAGAAGGAGAATGACCAGGGAGGGGAGCAAACATGCATATAAGAGAATGACTAGAGAAGGGGAGACGGGAGAAGACAGATATGAGATGGAGAATGACCAGAGAGGAGAGTCAATATGGATGAACAAGGATAGAATAACCAGAAAGGTGCGAAGAAAAATGGATGGAAGAAGAAGAGAATGATGATAGACAAGGGCAGACATTGATGGAAGAGGAGAAGAATAACCAGAAAGGAGAGCTGACATTGATGGAAGAGGAGAAGAAGAACCAGAAAGGAGAGCTGACATTGATGGAAGAGGTGAACAATGGTCCAAGAGGAGAGCAAACATTGATGGAAGTGGAGAACAAGAGAATAACCAGAGAGGAGAGCAGATATGAATAGAAGAAGAGAAGAGCAACTATTGGTACTTGCCTGATTTCTGGGTAATTTCCACCATAAAAATGAGATTGTCATTGAGGCAAAGACAGCTGATTGGAGAAACTGTCATCTCGTAGCTGGACTGCTTCACGTATACCAGGCGGTAGGAGGATTTAGCAAGCTGGCCCTGGGAGCAATAAGCAGCACTTAGCAGTGTCCTCCCTCTGATTGTCATTTTTTCTCTGTTCTATGAGTACCACCAAGCACATGCTAAGTACCCAAGTATATACAGTATATACAAGGGGTGGACTGACCATTTGGAAACTCGGGCACTGCTCGAGGGCCGGGTGTCAGTAGGGGGCCCCATGAGATGCCCCTGGTACCTTTTTTCATAGGCTTTTTTGAGTTTGGGCAAGGACACGGGGCCCCATGATCCCCTATTGCCTAGGGGCTCCATGAGTTGTCAGTCCGCCCCTGGAATATACACTGTATGTAGCAGGACACTGGTACATGTGTAAGATTTGCATTGTGTGTGTACCATACTTTCAGATAATTTCTGAAAATTTACTGATCCATTCACATATCATTTCAAGTTATTACTTCTTAAAGGGCCAAGAAACCTGCCCACAAAGTTTCCTTACCCTTTGGCCCTCATCCCTCCTAAGCAGCTGTAGCCCACTGTCCCTCCATTATACTTACCAAGCTCTCACTTCAAGATCTCTACCATAGTTTACATTCCTCAGCCAGCTTCCTGAGGTGGGCAGTTTGGCCTCGCAGACTTATCATAAGCTGGTAGATGGATCTGCCCTCTCAATATACCTCCTATCCATATAGGAGTCTCAGAGAAGTCCATAGGAACAGACATTTCCTACATGGACATCAGATAAGGAAGTCAGTAGAGCACTAAGATCAATGCCAAGGGTGGAGTGGTCTTGGGGGAAGGGGCAAAAGGGTAAAGACATTTTGTGGGAAAGTTTCCTTACATATTAAGATAGCTTTTCCTTCTGTGATGATTGTGAGGTGTATTTGAAGGGATTGCCTCGCCTCTGGCTATCCCCGCTTCAGTCGATCCTGAATACGGCTGCCAGACTCATTCACCTTTCCAATTGCTCCGTTTCCGCCACCCCCCTCTGCCAATCCCTCCACTGGCTTCCGATTGTGCAACGGATCAAATTCAAAATCCTAACACTGACGTACAAAGCTGTCCACCATACTGCCCCGTACTACATCACTGACCTAATATCCAAGTACCGCCCAACACGCACACTCCGCTCCTCACAAGACCTCCTTCTCTCTAATTCCCTGGTCTCCTCCTCCCATGCCCGCCTCCAGGACTTCTCCAGGGTGTCACCCATCCACTGGAACTCCCTGCCCCAACCCAATGAGATTATCACCTACTCTCCTCTCCTTAGGCACACCCTGAAAACTCCTCTTCAGGGAAGCCTACCCCACCCCCTGCTAACTTGACCGAACTCCTCCACTCTTCCTACCACTCCATCCCCCACAGCTATCTCCTCCTGTGCCACCATCCCCTCCCTCCTAGATTGTAAGCTTGAAAGAGCAGGGCCCTCAATCCCCTCATGTTTTGCATTGTATTGGTATTGTTCTGTCACATGTTCTGTCCCCCTCTGTAATGTACAGCGCTGAGCGAACTATTGGCGCTTTATAAATACTGTATAATAATAATAATATGAATGGAGACAAAGTTGGAGATGAAGTACTGATTTGTAGGAAATAGACCCTTTTATTGGTTAACCCTTACCTCCCAACTGTCCCTGATTTTGAGGAACTGTCCCGGATATGGAACAAAGTCCATCTGCCCCTCTTTCCTCCTCATTTGTCCCTCATTTTGGTCTGATCTATATAGCTGTATATAATATCTTTCAAAAAGTGTTTCCCAGTACTAAACCATTCATCCAGTTTCTAAACTGTTGCATTTGTAAACTTCAAAAGCATTTGTTGCATTTGTAAACTTTAAAAGCCAGTATAAAAGGAATAGTTGTTAAAAAAAGCACTTGTGGGTTTTACTGTCCTAATATATTTTTTGTATAATTCTCCTTTAAGGGGGCGTGGCAGGGGTGTGTGTCCTATGCTTACATACATTTGCTAATAGGTGTCCCTCATTCCCATCTCAGAATGTTAGGAGGTATGGTTAACCACCCTCTTCAAGTCCAAAAAATATCCATTCTCCACCTATGTGGATATTCACGTTTGCATATTATGCCAATAATATGTAAGGAATGCAGTAAAAGTGTATCTACGCCCAAAAGTGAACATGTACCACATTGCAGCTTTGTAGTCCTTAGATGTAATGGTTGCATTGGTTTTCTTTTTCACTCTTTATTTTCATCTAGATGATCCTGCCAGTAACACCCTTCCTGTTCTAGGGTGACAACGGTCACAATGACCACCAGTGTGTTTACCTTTGGAAGCCAACCCCATGTACTTTTGCCCGAGATGTTTTCAATCTTGGACATTTTAATGCACATTCATTCTGTTGCTATACGGCCTCCTCTATGGCAGGGGTATGTAAAAATAGGTGGTTAGGTTGCAGTTTTATTGTCGCCAACCTCAAGCTAACATGGTAGGTGGAGAGACCAAGGGCGCCATGTTTCGCTTCTCAGCCAAAAAAAAATATAATCCATGTTGTGTTGGGTGGACAGTGCCACCACCAAACATGACCCATTCTAGTGAATTGATCTGCGCCTTGACTGCCCTGCACATGGTTGCAGCTGCGACTTTTTCTTTTATTACATAAACTCAAAAGTCCCGGTTTGACTTGAACACCTCTTGTACAAGAATGACCAGAAAGAACAAATATGAACAGAAGAGGAGAAGAATGAGCAGAGATGAGAGTGGGCAGAGGAAAATGACCACATAGGAGAGAGGATGTGGAGAATGGAAGGGGAGGGGAATGACCAGAGAGGAGAGCAGGCATGGATGGAAGAAGAGAAGAATGAGTAGAGAGGGATGAATAGATGGAGGATGGGAAGAATCACTAGAGAGGTGAGGAGGCATGGATAGAAGAGGAGTAGATTAACCAGAGAGGAGAGCAGGCATGGATGGAAGAAGAGAAGAATGAGTAGAGAGGGAAGAATAGATGGAGGATGGGAAGAATCACTAGAGAGGTGGGGAGGCATGGATAGAAGAGTAGATTAACCAGAGAGGAGAGTGGACATGCATGGAAGAACACCCTCCCTGTTCTAGGGTGACAACGCTCACAATGACCACCAGTGTGTTTACCTTTGGAAGCCAACCCCATGTACATTTGCCCGAGATGTTTTCAATCTTGGACATTTGAATGCACATTCATCAGGCTCCTGTTGCTATACGGCCTCGTCTATGGCAGGGGTATGTAAAAATAGGTGGTTAGGTTGCAGTTTTATCATCGCCAACCTCAAGCTAACATGGTAGGTGGAGAGGCCAAGGGCGCCATGTTTCTCTTCTCAGCCAAAAAAAAATATAAAAAAAAATATATAATCCATGTTGCGTTGGATGGACAGTGCCACCACCAAACATGACCCATTCTAGTGAATTGATCTGCGCCTTGACCGCCATGCACGTGGTTGCAGCTGCAGGCTTTTACAGGTTAAAGCAGTCATAATGGAGGCAACCTATTCCCTCCCAGACGCCCGTCAGTTGCCCCCTGAAAAGCGGACTTGCACCAATTGCTTTTTTAGAGGGTAACACAAATCTAAAACAAGCCCTAAAAAATTTCCAATTACTGCATACGAATAGATTTCTGATATAATTGGAAATTTTAAAGACTATACATAAAAAAAAAAAACCTCTTCCATCCTAATGAACTGACCTACTGACTGCCTAAAATCGCTTGGGATGGAGGTAGTATACCAGACCGGCTGCAAGGTGTTTCCTTCAAACTCTCAAACAAAAGCAATTTCACAGCTAAAGAACTTTAAACTTTTCAAGAAGCAGAAATATCTAAAGTCAGCGTCTTACCTGCGTTGTAAGGGGGAATTTGCTTGGCTTTTGCCCATCACCTTAGACTGATGTAGAAGCCCTATCTAGAAGCAGAAGAGCCCACGCTATGTCTACGATTCCTACGCTTTCCTCAGACTAGTAGCTCAGTCCCGTTACGCAGGAAGGTGACAGTTACCACATTACTCAGTTCCTTCCTGATAATTATCAGTTTAAAGCAGAAGTTAAATCTGCCTATTTTAATCTTTGCTGGTTCCCCCCTCCATTATCAACATGCTAGTGAATTTTTAAGTAGAACTCAGTTTTTAATAAGTCCCTAATTTTAGACCCAGTGACTGGGTCTCTGTACCAGGGCTGCATCTAGGGGGGTGCTTTTGCCCCTCCAGATTTCATATGTGCACCCCCCCATGGGGGTTTCGGGGCAGCATGCAGCCTCAGCAGTGCCAAGTTGGCATGGCTACACAGTGCGTGCCCCTGTACCCTGCACCACATCGTTTGTTTCCATGTTGCAGGTGGGTGGGCCAGAATGTATAATATCATTCTTTGCTATTTGTGAAGGGTGGGGGGGGGGGGATACACACTGTTGTGATGGGAGACACTCTTGTTGTTGTTGGGGGACATGCTGTTGTGATGGGGACACTCTGTTGTGATGGAGAGCTCTGTTATGATGGGGGGGGGGGGGCATGCTGTTGTGATGGAGAACTCTTTTGCAATGGGGGACACTCTGTTGTGATGGAGGACTCTTGTGATGGAGGACACACTGTTGGGGACATGCTGTTGCGATGGGGGACACTTGTTGTGGGGGGACATGCTGTTGTGATGGAGGACTCTTTTGTGATGAGGACACACTGTTGTAATGAAGGGCTCTGTTTTGGGGGAACTATGTTGTGATGGGGAGAAACTTTTGTAATGTGAGGACACTATGTGAGGCTATTTAATGGATATGATTTTGTAAAGCTTTGATTGAGGCCAGGAGATATTCCACATTGAGGAATGGTCATTAGGGTGAAGAAGCATCATTGCAGCTCAAATCAAGGCTTGGTATGTTTTCTGGACTATATAACTCGATGACACAGCACGACGCCTGTGACCCAGACATCATCTCGTATGACAAAACATGTAGGGGGGAGCTGCGTGCTGACGTCATCGTGTTTCCACGCTCCCAAAAGTGCGAGTGCTAGGTGCGTTTTTGCCGACTAAGAAGATTTATATTGTGGAATTTTTTTCTGAGACATTGCATGATTTTAATATTAATAAATTATATAACATTCCAGCTGTAAGAAAAAAAACAAAACAGAAAAAAAAACAAAAAAGAAAGAAAACTGTAGTCAGTTGCAACTGTTTTTGCAGATCAAGGAGAGGAAAAATAAAATATGGAATCACTTCATTCTGAGGAAAATATTATGGAATCATGGGACAAACGCTCCAGTCCTCCACTAGTACTTGGTTGCACCACCTCTGACTTTTATAACAGCTTGAATTCTCTAAGGCGTGGATTTAACTATCGATAAACAGTATTCTTCATCAATCCCGCTCCAACTTTCTCTTCTTGCATTTGCCAGATCAGTTTTGCAGGTTGGAGCCTTGTCAGACCATCTGCTTTAATTTCCACCATAGATTTTCAATTAGATTGAGCTCCGCACTATTTTCAGGCCATGCCATTGACATTTTATGTCTTTCTTGAAGGAAAGTTTTCACGTTTTCCTCTGCATCCAATTAACTTACCAATAGGTCTTTGGGGAGTACTCAGAGGAAACCCACGCAGGTACAGGGAGAACATGCAAACTCCAGGCAGTTGGTGCTGTGGTTGGAATTCGTATCAACAACCCTAGTACTGCCAGGCGAAGTGCTAACCATTTAGCCACTGTGCATGCCACCAGCTCTCTAGTTTGATGATCTCTGTGCGCTGCCAGGTTCCTAACATGCTGATCTCCCCTGGGTAATATGAACATGGGATCCATTGTCATTAGTCCTAGTGAATAGGTGAATTTTTACTTGCAGGATTCCCCACGGGATCTCTGATGGGTCTTTCAAGATTCCCCACGGGAACTGATGGGTCTTTCAAGATTCCTGGCAGGATTTCTGCTGGGTCTTCTAGGATTCAACCCAGAATGCTGCCTGGTCTTCCAGGATTGCTTGCAGGACCCCTGTTGGGTCTTCCAAGATTCCTGCCAGGATTGCTTGCAGGACCCCTGTTGGGTCTTCCAAGATTCCTGTCAGGATCACTTTCTGGGTCTTCCAAGGTTTCCCCACAGGATCCCTGCCGGGTCTTCCAAGGTTTCCCCACAGGATCCCTGCCGGGTCTTCCAAGGTTTCCCCACAGGATCCCTGCCGGGTCTTCCAAGGTTTCCCCACAGGATCCCTGCCGGGTCTTCCAAGGTTTCCCCACAGGATCCCTGCCGGGTCTTCCAAGGTTTCCCCACAGGATCCCTGCCGGGTCTTCCAAGGTTTCCCCACAGGATCCCTGCCGGGTCTTCCAAGGTTTCCCCACAGGATCCCTGCCGGGTCTTCCAGGTTTCCCCACAGGATCCCTGCCGGGTCTTCCAAGGTTTCCCCACAGGATCCCTGCCGGGTCTTCCAAGGTTTCCCCACAGGATCCCTGCCGGGTCTTCCAAGGTTTCCCCACAGGATCCCTGCCGGATCTTCCAGGTTTCCCCACAGGATCCCTGCCGGGTCTTCCAGGATTCCTTACAGGATCTTTGTTGGGTCTTCCAGGATTCCTTACAGGATCTTTTCCAGTTCTGGGATTCCTAGATCCTGCTCTACCCCTAGGATTTCCAGGGTTCCCAGCAGTGATGCATATCTTCTGACCAGAATGATATTTAATCTCCAATCTTTGAAGTGGCTTTTGCTGTGTGTTATCTTCATCTACCCCTAAAAGCACTATAATACCTACCATTTTATTGCCCATTTGTTGTCGATCTGGATTGACATGACTACTATCTCCCCTACCTCCTACCCGAAACTGACTACTCTCTTGCCTACTGCCTGCTACTACCCCTGCCCAGACATGACTACTTTTTTGCCACCTGCCTGCCTCAGTCCATGCCTGAGCCTGACTACTCTCTCACATGCCACTTGCCACAACCCCTACCTGAATTTGACTACTTTATTGCCTGGTACATCCCCTGCCTGGATCTGACTGCTCTCTTGGCTGCCACTTGCCATACTCCCTGCCTAAACCTGACTACTCTCTTACCTGCTTCAGCCACTGCCTGGATCTGACTGCTCTTTCGCATGCCGCTTGCCACAACCTCTGCCTGTATCTGACTACTCTCTTGCCTGCTACATTCCCTGCCTGGACCTAACTGCTCTCTTGGCTCCCAACCATCATACTCCCTGCCCAAACCTGACTACTCTCTTACCCGCTTCAACCCCTGCCTGGACCTGACTACTCTCTTGCGTGTCACCTACTTTTGCCCTTGCCTAGAGCTGATTACTCTCATCTCCCACCTGCCAACACCTCTTCCAGACCTGTCCACTCTCTTGTCCACAACACTTTATTTTACAGTCAGCCCCTTGGTGGAGCAATCCTGAGGACCACAACCTGCTTCAAGTTTACAGCAAAAAAAACCTGTGACCACTGTGAAAATTGTGCATTCTCATGGAATGGCAACAAACTCTGGTACCTACAGATCTCCATAGGTGATACTTTACAGGTTACCAGTTTGGAGTTACACATGAGGTCTGGTGTTATAATTATTGCTCTCATTAAAAACGTTGCTGCGATCCCTCACTTGTGGTGCCAACACCTCTAACAAATGCACGCAAGACCTACTATACATACGCATTTGCCATTGCGTGCAAGCATGAGGGGGTGTTTTCAATTGTGTTTTGTTATTTACTTTACTTTTTTTTTTACACTTTCTCTTTAAATTTTGTTTGGTAAACATTGTAGCTATCACAAGGGATGAACAACATCCCTTGTGATAGCATGGACTGTGACAGGTCCTCTTTATGGAGAGATCTGGGGTCTATTAGACCCCATATCTCTCCTCTGGCCTCCAAAGCAGTTGATCAGACACAGATCGGTCTGATCGGCCGCTTCACTGGCCGATAACCAGCCAGTAAACACAAAACCAAAACTGGAAGTGACCAAATATTTGGTGCTTCCGGTTTTCTAGACCATAGAGATGGTCAGAGATGTTCTGGTCCTCTCTATGGTCACCCGGTGGAGCCACCGGCTGCAGTCCCTGGCTGCCCAGTGGGACAGGAGAGCCTGAGAAGGGGGCCGGGGGTAACCCCCTCCCACTATCTCTAAAAGCGTTCCAACGGCCAGTTGCCCACATGGTTCGCTTTTACAAACAAGTGCACATCCGGCCAAAAAAAAAAAATAAAAAAAAAATAAAAAATACTGTGGTCAAGGCCGCAACTGGAGTATAATCACTGCAACTCAAGAATGTACAGGGATGTCCTTGGAAGGAAAGTGATCCATTCTTAAGGTCGAATGTACTTAAGGCAGTCTGAAGCGATACCCGAAGTAAAGAGGCACTCTGACAGGGTCACCTGATGTCAGGAGGGACTTTTAAAGAGACACACAATGTAAGGGGGCACTCTGATGCGGGACACCTGATGCAAGAGGGGGCACTCTGATGCGGGACACCTGATGCAAGAGGGGGCACTCTGATGCGGGACACCTGACGCAAGAGGGGGCACTCTGATGCGGGACACCTGATGTCAGGAGGGACTTTTAAAGGGACACACAATGTAAGGGGGCACTCTGATGCGGGACACCTGATGCAAGAGGGGGCACTCTGATGCGGGACACCTGATGCAAGAGGGGGCACTCTGATGCGGGACACCTGATGCAAGAGGGGGCACTCTGATGCAAGAGGGGGCACTCTGATGCGGGACACCTGATGCAAGAGGGGGCACTCTGATGCGGGACACCTGATGCAAGAGGGGGCACTCTGATGCGGGACACCTGATGCAAGAGGGGGCACTCTGATGCGGGACACCTGATGCAAGAGGGGGCACTCTGATGCGGGACACCTGATGCAAGAGGGGGCACTCTGATGCGGGACACCTGATGCAAGAGGGGGCACTCTGATGGGGGACACCTGATGCAAGAGGGGGCACTCTGATGGGGGACACCTGATGCAAGAGGGGGCACTCTGATGGGGGACACCTGATGCAAGAGGGGGCACTCTGATGGGGGACACCTGATGTAAGGTTGTTTTAATTTCTTTTACTTAAAATATGAATGCGATTGGCCTGCTTTTAATTTTTACTAGACAGCAATTCAGACTTCAGCTGGAATAAAAAGTTAGAGATTGAACCTCCTTGAATGTGAACTCATTCCCCCTGCCGTGGTTAGACATTTGTGTTGCAGCAATGTGCACAAAGTTGTTTGCATTCTCGCAATGCATGAAATCACACAGCCCTTTTGCAGGTGTGCGGCGGGGCCACTACGTCTATTGCACAATCACACACCTTACGTTTGCACCCCTTCACCTGCAGCAAAATGTATATAACAAAGTTCCATGCGTTTTGGTGCAGCACAATTTTTATAAAGGCTTTTACATCTAATTGTACCACAGTTTGATTCTCATACTACGAAAAAAAAAAAAAAAAAATTGCAACACACCGATAAAGTGTTCCGGTTTGGCTTGAAGGAAAGGTGACAACCCAACTCACAATGCTTCTTATCTGAAGTGATAATATCTGCACAAAGGCTGTCATGTGAAAGGCTTTCCATTATATGAACAGACATTTTCCGGCACAATGGATTACAGCAGGACGTGCTTTGCCTTGAGGTTCTGTACTCATTTCAGTGGCTCACAGCGCTCTTTATGACACATTGTATACTCAAGACACGTGAAAGGTCTTTGTGAGTGATCATGTCACAAGGAGACCTGTGAGATTGCATGCCACGTATGTATTGAACAGAACTTTGCCACCTCTACACAAGTATGATGGTGATAGCTCAATGGATGGTCTGCAAGGACAGCAATAGCCAGCAATGTTTTTTGGAGAAGACCCAATGTTGCTCCGGTCTATGACTTGATTGTTTTGTGAGTCGTGATATCCTTTCAGGCTTTTGAACCCATTCATATATTTTATATAATAAGCCACCCATTGGTGGTCCATTGACCCATTGGTGGTCCATTGACCCATTGGTGGTCCATTGACCCATTGGTGGTCCATTGACCCATTGGTGGATCATTGACCCATTGGTGGATCCAGTCCTGCAGTTCCCCTTTAACTATTTCCCGTTGGCCGTACGCATATATGCAGCCTCTTGGCAGGTGGATGCGGAGCGGCAGCATACATGCGTCCCTGTGCACAGTAACCGACACGTACCTGAAAGCTCCTCATGCATACTTGAGATCGGGAGCGTTCTGATCATGTGACCGCTGTGTCTGACAATCACATTATTGGAATGTCTGCCTCCCTGCATTTAGACATGTTAAAGAGCCAGGAGCCAGGGGTTAACTTCTTCATGGCCAGCCCAGGCATTCCTTTAACTGGGCTACTACAGCTAGGGAGTGGGAAGTGTTGTCTTAAAATAATGAAGTCCACCCAGAAACAGTTCATAAGACAAATCTGTTGTCTTATATCAATAATGGAGGACGTATGACCCGTGTATATTTATATATATACTATTCCCGCAGCAACCAGAGAGATGTATTTATTCGGATAAAGATATCTGTTACAGATGACAGAAATTCAGTTGAATACTTGTAAATGTTACAACGAACAACAGCCCTCAAAGTCCTATTCAAGATACCTCATATCAAGCATAGAGACTACACCAGCAATGGGCAAACTACGGCCTGTGGGCCGTATACGGCCCGGTGGACCTTTTAATCCGGCCCGCGGAGCTAGGCTCCCGCTAGGCTCCTCTCACAGTCCGCCCTGAAGACCGGTGCAGCATGAAAATCTGTCTCCTGTGAGGATCTGTCCCCCTCGACGTATCTGCGCATGTGCCGGAGATCGCCGATCGGCTGCTAATGCCTGAAACTGGCACATGCGCAGATACGTCGAGGGGGACAGATCCTCATAGGAGACAGATTTTCATGCTACTCCGGAACGGCGCGGGAATACGGCGAGAGGAACACGCGGAGCAAAGGTAAATGAATTGACACAGGGGGGACTTGGGGACTTAATATGGGGGATAAATTACTATAGGGGGGATGAATTACTATAGGGGGGATGAATTACTATATTGGGGATTAATTATTATGGGGGATTAATTACTATGGGGGATTAATTACTATGGGGGGGATTAATTACTATGGGGGATTAATTACTATATTGGGGATTAATTACTATGCTTACTATGGGGGAATATTACTATACTTACTATGGATGACACATACACATCATTCATCTACTCTTGGTCCGGCCCCAATATATGAACCCATTGCGGCCCTCAAGTCAAAAAGTTTGCCCACCCCTGGACTACACCGTCCAGCATATGTCCAATCTATAATATGCAACTAGGCAGCTTCCATGCAACCTGTATTCTGTCCCTCGTATCCTGACCTGTGCTCTATCCCAAATATACCATCCTGTGTTCTGTGTCCTGTGTTAATATACACATTTTCCCCATTCAGTACAATGGCAAGCACTCTGATTGGCCACTTTTATTAGCATGTTTGATCTTCTGTGTCTAGACTTAGAATGGCTGTATGCATAGCTTTTAATTAAAAAGTTAAACAGATACTACTTGTCTTGTTTATGGCAAATCTTCTCTCTTCACCATAAACAAGCACATCATGAATATTTAAGACTTTCCCCAATCTATTTGCAACTAACCTGTTCTTAAACTTCCCCTGACTCTCCATATTTTTACCCAAAACAGGTTAACCCCACACAACAAAGGGAAGGTAATTACCCCCTGCATACATTAACATAGTAAGGTGTCCTTTTGGTGTGTAAAGTGGTCTTATCGCTTCTCGGCCTTTTGGCTAAGATCAAGTGTAGTATCTGTTCTTATCAGTGTCCAGTGGGGGTGCTACCGACCACTCTGTCTTTGTGGGGTTGGTTGGATGGTACCCTCACTGGTATGATGGGGGTCCGGAAGGCTGGACCGGAGGGACAGAAACCGGGGAGCGCCATGATTCGTTCTGGGGCCTCGGGAGTAATTCCTCTGGGAAGGCTGGAAAGACCCAGTACCTCCTGATTTGAGCAAGCTACCTTGGTCTGGCCAGGGGCTGGGGACGCAAAAAGTCCGCAAACTCAGTGCCCCCTGGGGAGACGCGCTCAGGGGTGTCACTAGTAACACTTGGGTGTGGGACCCCACGGTGTGAAAATGACACATGGCCACTGTTTTTACACATCTTTTTGCACAGCGCCCTAAGGACCAGGCCTTTTGGCTAGGACCAGGGCAATTTTTGCTACGGGCCTCAGGGCCTGGTCTGTGCACAATTCGGCACGGTACCACTTTTTTATTTTTTCTTTCTCTTTATTTATTATGCACTTCCCACGTTTGTCACTTTTTTCTGCCCTTATGTGTGTGTTTTTCACGGATGGAGGGTGTGGGTCCTCGGGCCTACCCTGAAGTCTAGGGGGAGGATGTGTGGCCATACGGTTCCTTCCTCCCCTGATCCCTAGGGGACTCTTCTTTGGGAGAGTCCCCTTGCCTAGTACTGGATGTCCGGCTTCGGCTGGGCATAGGGAACGGTGGTCCACCAAGCCTTTTGGCCAGGAGGACCAATTGGGAACCTTGTCCCCGTCAGGAGCTTCGTGCCCCGGGGGATCAGGGTAAGCGGTCCAAGCCCCTTTAGGGGTAGGACACAGCACACCGCTAAGTGCACTTTTTCGTGTGGTGTTTTGCACTTGCACTTTTTTTGTGAACACTTACGGGTTTTTTCGTTATAGTTGCACGTTTGCGGACTTAAAAAAAAAAAAAAAAAAGTGGTCTTATCACTGGCCTGTCAGTATGTGTTTCAATGTCTTCAATATATATATTACACACAATATACTACAGGAAGGTCTTACCAATCACGTGACCAATGTTTCAAATGCTGCTTAATGCGTTGACATGCCTTCTTAGACCCAGTCTGGACATTATGGTCACTTGCTGACTTGGCACCATTCGCAGGCAACTTAACTCTTCAATAGCTTTGAAAGGATGGGCGCTCCTATAGTTACAGTTACCTCCAGGCAGTGGAATCATACTTGGAATTTTTCCTTGGAAGACCTTCACACTCCCAAACACCTTTAACCAGTGATAACCTCCTTAGATACACCGAGCTCTTTCATTGGTCAAAGTGAGAGCTGATAATACCTTTAGATACGTTTCTGGAGCCAGGGAGGAGTCGATTTAAAGCATATTTCCACTTTTGTAGTCAGGTAAAAAAAAAAAAAAAAAAAAAAAAAAAAAAAAAAAAAAAAAAAGGGATTTTTTCTATGTGTTCCTGTTCACACAGCATACATATATTACCTATTAGGGCCAGTTCACACCACAAAAACGCACACCGGGTGCATTCCGGAAACGTTTTTGCTTACACTTCACGCCACACTCCGGTGCAGTTTGATGTAGTTTGCCATGGTCCTGTGCAGAAAAAAAATGCAGCATGCTCTACTTTTTTTTCTGCACCAGAAACTAACTGGAACTGAACTAGTGCCATTAGAATACATGGAAAACACTGTGCATGCATTTTTGATGCAGAAAAAAAAAAATGCACTGAACTGCATCTGGTGTGAACTAGCCCTTAGATCAGGGGTCTACAAACTTTCTAAACATAGGGTCAATTTACTGTCCATCAGACTTTCAGGAGACCAGATTGTGTAGAGTACAAATTGCCTCCACATCAGTGAGAGGAAACAATGTATCTTTGGTATTACGGTAAGTAATAGTGCCCCATCGTTGGTGTCAGTGGGAGGAATAGTGCCCCATCGTTGGTGTCAGTGGGAGGAATAGTGCCCCATCGTTGGTGTCAGTGGGAGGAATAGTGCCCCATCGTTGGTGTCAGTGGGAGGAATAGTGCCCCATCGTTGGTGTCAGTGGGAGGAATAGTGCCCCATCGTTGGTGTCAGTGGGAGGAATAGTGCCCCATCATTGGTATCAGTGGGAGGAATAGTGCCCCATCATTGGTATCAGTGGGAGGAATAGCGCCCCATCATTTGTATCAGTGGGGAGAATAGTGCCCCATCATTGGTGTCAGTGGGAGGAATAGTGCCCCATCGTTGGTGTCAGTGGGAGGAATGGTGTTCTGTTGTGTCAGTGGGGGGAAATAATGCCCCATCGGGGGGAAATAATGCCCCATCAACGGTGTCAGAGGGAGGAATAGTGCCCCATCATTGGTGTCAGTGGGAGGAATAGTGTCCCATCGTTGGTGTCAGTGCGAGGAATAGCGCCCCATCGTTGGTGTCAGTGCGAGGAATAGCGCCCCATCGTTGGTGTCAGTGCGAGGAATAGCGCCCCATCGTTGGTGTCAGTGCGAGGAATAGCGCCCCATCGTTGGTGTCAGTGCGAGGAATAGCGCCCCATCGTTGGTGTCAGTGCGAGGAATAGCGCCCCATCGTTGGTGTCAGTGCGAGGAATAGCGCCCCATCGTTGGTGTCAGTGCGAGGAATAGCGCCCCATCGTTGGTGTCAGTGCGAGGAATAGCGCCCCATCGTTGGTGTCAGTGCGAGGAATAGCGCCCCATCGTTGGTGTCAGTGCGAGGAATAGCGCCCCATCGTTGGTGTCAGTGCGAGGAATAGCGCCCCATCGTTGGTGTCAGTGCGAGGAATAGCGCCCCATCATTGGTGTCAGTGGGAGGAATAGCGCCCCATCAATGGTGTCAGTGGGAGGAATAGCGCCCCATCATTGGTGTCAGTGCGAGGAATAGCGCCCCATCATTGGTGTCAGTGGGAGGAATAGCGCCCCATCAATGGTGTCAGTGGGAGGAATAGCGCCCCATCATTGGTGTCAGTGGGAGGAATAGCGCCCCATCAATGGTGTCAGTGGGAGGAATAGCGCCCCATCAATGGTGTCAGTGGGAGGAATAGCGCCCCATCAATGGTGTCAGTGGGAGGAATAGCGCCCCATCATTGGTGTCAGTGGGAGGAATAGCGCCCCATCAATGGTGTCAGTGGGAGGAATAGCGCCCCATCAATGGTGTCAGTGGGAGGAATAGCGCCCCATCAATGGTGTCAGTGGGAGGAATAGCGCCCCATCAATGGTGTCAGTGGGAGGAATAGCGCCCCATCAATGGTGTCAGTGGGAGGAATAGCGCCCCATCAATGGTGTCAGTGGGAGGAATAGTGCCCCATCAATGGTGTCAGTGGGAGGAATAGCGCCCCATCAATGGTGTCAGTGGGAGGAATAGCGCCCCATCATTGGTGTCAGTGGGAGGAATAGCGCCCCATCATTGGTGTCAGTGGGAGAAATAGTGCCTCATTGTTGATGTCAGTAGCAGTAATTATGCCAATTGGTGGTGGGAGGAAAGGAATAGTGTCTTGTATCAGTTACCCTGTAACCCCTCTCCTGACACCAATGTATGTCATACGTCGGCAGCAGTGAGTGGTTTTACTCGCACTCCCGGCTGTCTGATGAAAGGATCCAGAGACTTTAGAGCCACTGGAGTGATTCCACACACTGCGGTAACCCATGCCCACCTTGCCATGTTTCCCTGCCTTCACGCTCCCATCTGCAGACCTGGGTACCACCGGGTATAGGTGAAGATCAGTGAACAACCATTCACTGATCTCCCCTTCCTACTAAGAAATTGTCCCTTTTGGTTTCTGGTGTCACTTTCTCTGGCCAAGAAGAAGCTAATGGACTTCATTGGAGGGCAGGTGAGACATCAGGGGCCTTTTAGATCACTGATGTCTCTTTAAAGAGAACCTGTTGCCAGGGAAACATTTTGGGGACTTCTTGTCCCCTATATGATAAAAAATAAAGTTTTAATGTCAATTATTAACCACTTCCCAACCGCGCTATAGCCGAATGATGGCTACAGCACCGTTGTCCAGTTCCGGGAGGGCACCACATGATGTCCTCCCAGAATGCGCCCTCCTGCTCGCCCCCAGAGTCCGAGAACGCATTCTTCATACAGCCGGCCCTTTGAGGGCAACCACAATGCATATGTGGCCTGCAATGAAATGGAGTTTGACATCCCTGCACTATGGGGTGCAGGGGCGGACTGACAACTCATGGGGCCCCCGGGCAATAGGGGATCATGGGGCCCCTGTGTCCTTGCCCAAACTCAAAAAAGCCTATGAGAAAAAAAAGGTACCAGGGGCATCTCATGGGGCCGCCTACTGACCCCGGGCCCTCGGGCAGTGCCCGAGTTTCCAAATGGTCAGTCCGCCCCTGGTCCTGTGGGTGCCATAGATGGTGCAAATTTATTTCCTGCAATTCGCTTGATTCCCTCATCAACACACATGATAAACAGGGGAATCCCTCCCACTGAACTTTTGGCTCCCCCTGCTTGCCTGCCAGTAGAAGACAGTGATTATTGCTAGCCGTTACAACAGCTGCTAGCCATAATCGCTTGTAAAATCCGGCAGGCTGATTGTAACCATGCTGATCGATTCATCACTTGGGTGCATTCAGCCTGCCCATACATGGTTTAGAATCGTGTCCGGATCCTGCTGAACCAGAGATTCGAAGTGTCTTTGGCCAGCTTATGGTAAAGGTTAAGATATTAAGAGGCGAAGGTGAGGCTCCATTCACACAACTTTGGATAGGTGCGACTTTGGCTTTGACCAATGATAGTGGACAGCTGTTGCACAAGTGTCATGCGTTTAACATTCAGCTGCTACTTTCCTGTGACTTTTCAGGGTTTACATTGCAGTCGATGGCACTCAAATCACATGAAAGCCGGAGCAAAGTAGTGCAGGAACCTTTTTAAAGTCGCTGCGACTTTAAGTAGCACATATTTGAACAGTCGTCATTGAAAAACATGGGATGTGACCTGTCATGCGACTTTAGTGTCCAAAGCCGTGTGACAAGTTGCACAAGTGTGAATGGAGCCTTAAGGTAAAGATACAGTTAGAAGGCGAAAGCCTGGTACACACTATTCGTTTAACTGAATGACGGCTACAGCGCAGTTGTCCAGTCCAGGGAGGGCGGCATGACGTCCTCCCAGAACATGCCCCAGGGGCATGCACCCCGTGATCTCTGTGATGTCCTATGGACACCGCTGATCACGTGATGTGGTAAAAGGCCAATCACAGCAGCCTTTTACCACGTGATCAGCCGTGTCCTATGACACGCTGATCACCGGGTAAATGCAGTTGCCGGTTATCGGCTGCACTTTCCTCACACTGTCACAGCATGAGGAAAGTACTGCCGATAACCGGCAATTGTCAGGACGGATCAGCATCGATCATCAGGGCATTGATGAGCAGTGCCACCCACCTGTGCCCATCAGTACCTAGTAGTGCCACCCACCTGTGCCCAGCAGTGCCACCCACCAAAGCCCATCAGTGCCGCCCAGCAGTGCCGTCAGTTCCACCCATCAGTGCCCATCATTGTTGCATAGCAATGCTGCCTCAGTGCCAGCTCATTAATGCCGCCTATCCATGCCACCTCATCCGTGCCCATCCGTGCTGCCCATCCGTGCCACCTCATCCGTACCCATCAGTGCTGCCTATCCATGCCACCTCATCCGTACCCATCCGTGCTGCCCATCCGTGCCACCTCATCCGTACCCATCAGTGCTGCCTATCCATGCCACCTCATCCGTACCCATCAGTGCTGCCTAACAGTTCTGCCTAACAGTGCCGCCTCATCCGTACCCATCAGTGCTGCCTATCCATGCCACCTCATCCGTGCCTATCAGTGCTGCCTCATCCGTACCCATCAGTGCTGCCTATCCATGCCACCTCATCCGTACCCATCAGTGCTGCCTCATCCGTACCCATCAGTGCTGCCTATCCATGCCACCTCATCCATGCGTATCCGTGCTGCCTCATCAAAGCACATCAGTGAAGGAGAAAAAATTACCCGTTTGCAAAATTTTATAATAGAAACAAAGAAAAACTTTTTTTTTTTTTTTACATTTTTTGGCCTTTTTTTGTTTATAGCGCAAAAATAAAACACCCAGCAGTGATTACATACCACCAAAAGAAAGCTCTATTTTTGTGAAAAAAATGATAAAAATTTCATATGGGTACAGTGTTGCATGACCGCGCAATTGTCATTCAAAGTGCAACAGTGCTGAAAGCAGGAAATTGGCCTGGGCAGGAAGAGGGTGAAAGTGCCCGGTAGGCGAGGGGTTAAAGCAAGCACCCAACCCCTCCCCCCAAAATAAGAAAAAAACTTTTTTTTTGAGCCCTGTCCCTGTTGGGAGGCCAACGATAAAGGCTACAACAAAGTCTGGAGGCCAAACGATAAAGGCTACAACAAAGTCTGGAGGCCAAACGATAAAGGCTACAACAAAGTCTGGAGGCCAAACGATAAAGGCTACAACAAAGTCTGGAGGCCAAACGATAAAGGCTACAACAAAGTCTGGAGGCCAAACGATAAAGGCTACAACAAAGTCTGGAGGCCAAACGATAAAGGCTACAACAAAGTCTGGAGGCCAACGATAAAGGTTACAACAAAGTCTGGAGGCCAACGATAAAGGCTACAACAAAGTCTGGAGGCCAACGATAAAGGCTACAACAAAGTCTGGAGGCCAACGATAAAGGCTACAACAAAGTCTGGAGGCCAAGATAAAGGCTACAACAAAGTCTGGAGGCCAAGATGAAGGCTACAACAAAGTCTGGAGGCCAACGATAAAGGCTACAACAAAGTCTGGAGGCCAACGATAAAGGCTACAACAAAGTCTGGAGGCCAACTATAAAGGCTACAACAAAGTCTGGAGGCTAAGATAAAGGCTACAACAAAGTTTGGAGGCTAAGATAAAGGCTACAACAAAGTCTGGAGGCCAAGATAAAGGCTACAACAAAGTCTGGAGGCCAAGATAAAGGCTACAACAAAGTCTGGAGGCCAAGATAAAGGCTACAACAAAGTCTGGAGGCCAAGATAAAGGCTACAACAAAGTCTGGAGGCCAAGATAAAGGCTACAACAAAGTCTGGAGGCCAAGATAAAGGCTACAACAAAGTCTGGAGGCCAAGATAAAGGCTACAACAAAGTCTGGAGGCCAAGATAAAGGCTACAACAAAGTCTGGAGGCCAAGATAAAGGCTACAACAAAGTCTGGAGGCCAAGATAAAGGCTACAACAAAGTCTGGAGGCCAAGATAAAGGCTACAACAAAGTCTGGAGGCTAAGATAAAGGCTACAACAAAGTTTGGAGGCTAAGATAAAGGCTACAACAAAGTCTGTAGGCCAAGATAAAGGCTACAACAAAGTCTGTAGGCCAAGATAAAGGCTACAATAAAGTCTGGAGGCTAAGATAAAGGCTACAACAAAGTCTGGAGGCTAAGATAAAGGCTACAATAAAGTCTGGAGGCAAATATAAAGGTTACAATAATGTTTGGAGCAGGGGCGGACTGACAACTCATGGGGCCCCCGGGCAATAGGGGATCATGGCGCCCCTGTGTCCTTGCCCAAACTCAAAAAAACCTATGAAAAAGGTACCAGGGGAGTCTCATGGGGCCCCCTACTGACCCCGGGCAGTGCCCGAGTTTCCAAATGGTCAGTCCGCCCCTGGTTCGGAGGATAAGATAAAGGTTACAATAAAGCCTGGAGGCCAAGATAATTCCCCCAGAAGTCCAATACCTGCTTCCCAGAAGTGTGGTCCTTGTCCCCGGGATGCGGTGAGCGGTTGTAGAGGAGACCGCAGGTGTCTACAAGTCCTGTTGAGATTTTGGCAGTGGGACAAACTCTTTTCTTTATCTTTATCAGCTCAGGCAGGCTGAAACAGAAACCGAGAAGGAAGATTGCGCAGCTCAGCAGAAGGATCTCCCGAAATGTTCTTCATATAATGGGAGAGGCTGGAACCAGTCTGGCCAAACACACCCCAGACAAACAAACCCACTGTGGGCTCATCCAAGCAACAGATTACTCATGTTTGGCAGAGTTTGTAGCACTTTATATCCGAGTTCTGCCCATGACATGTGACCCTGATCAGACATGTGACTGTCAAGGTGTTCCAAGAGCTTGCAATCAACAGCTTATACAGAACAACTCAAGGTGTGGAAATGGGTTGCAGCCTGTCTCTATGACTCTTTGTAGTCACCTCCCCTGGCCTGCAAGTCAATTAATCCATCACAGAATGCTGATCCCTCAGGGGGAGTAATCAGAGACGCTGCCAGTTTATTTACTAAAGGTGGAGAGTGCAAAATCAGACTCACTTCTGCGGAGGAACCAATCAGCTTCCAGCTTTTATTGCCAAAGTTTCATTGAACAAGCTGAGATTAGAAGCTGATAGGTTTCTATGCCGAAGTGAGCCTGATTCTGCACTTTCCAGCTTTAGTAAATATACCCCAGTGTGACCTGTTATCTAGAAATCAGATCTCATGGCAAGACAAAGAATTTGTTTTATTTTGTTAAAAAAAAAACAAAAAACTAAAAATAAATAAATTATATTTATATATATAATTAAAAAAAAAAAAAAAAATATATATATATATATATATTTTTTTTTACAAAACAAAACAAATTCTTTGTCTTGCCACAAAGACATATATATATATATATATATATCTCTTATATATATATATATATATATATATATATATATATATATATATATATATATAACACACATATACATATGATTTGTTATGCTGACAAGTATTATAGATATCGACTTGTAGATTCATGTGACATCCAATAATTCATTTTATTAAGGTCTCACATTGTACTATTATTATATAACATAATATTGGATATCTTTTTATTATTTTATACACACACACACATATATGTTTTTAATATATCTTTATATTCCTTTTTATTTATTTATTTTTATTTGTATGTGAACTGAAAAAAAAAAAGAAAATTAAAAAATAAGAAAAAAATTAAAACCCTAAACGCTGTACTGGTCTCCTTTTGCCATTATACTATTGGTTAGCTTACTACAACTCCAGTCTCCTAAACTAAAATATTAGTCGGGCATGAGGACCCTTGGGAGTGTGACTTACATATATTTACTACCGATAATATATTAATCATAAAAATACATTTTATATATATATCTACACACACACACTATATATACATATATATACACATTGCTTAAAAAAATGAAACAAGGATTTTGAAAACCCATCAGATCTCAATGGGGACACATCTCCTGCTGGATCTCCATACTGACATGGACGGGGTAATGTGTCAGGAACGTAAGGATGTCCCATTGTTTTATGGAAATGAAGATGATCGACCTACAGAGGACTGAATTCAGAGACACCCCGAAAATCAAAGTGAAAAAATGATGCAGCAGGCGAGTCCATTTTGCTGACATGTCAATGCAGCAACTCAAAATGGTCCTCAGTAGTTTGTATGGCCCCCACGTGCTTGTATGCATGCCTGACAATGTCAGGGGAGGCTCCCAATGAGACGACGGATGGTGTCCTGGGGGATTTCCTCCCAGATCTGGACCAGGGCATCACTGAGCTCCTGGACAGTCTGAGGTGCAACCTGGAGGTGTTGGATGGACCAAAACATGACATCCCAGAGGTGTTCTATTGGATTTAGGTCAGGCGAGTGTGGGGGCCTGTGACGGAGGGTAGACAGGACAGGACACAGAGTAGATGGCAAAAGCACACAGCTTTATTGAGGCAAACAGATGACAGTCACTGAATAGAGGAGTTCGCAGGGAGGGTGAATACGCCAGTAAAGGGCGACAAGGAGAGATCAACACTCTTAAACTCCAACATCGAGAGCCAAGGAAGAGTCTCTGTAGCAATTGCAATCCAACAGGGGGGGTTGGTGTGAGTCTCTGTAGCAATTGTAATCCAACAGGGGGGTGGTGTGGGGTCAGCTTAGGAACAGTTCAAGTGAAGCAGGGAGAGAGCATGTACTCACGGATCTTTGGTGGCTAGCAGGCAGTCTTCCCCTGCTCTAAAGGGGGGTCCTAGCCAGGCTTGGGTCTCTGCAGAGCCTGGCCACAAAGGTCCCTGTCACAGCTCGGGTTCCTTAAGTAGCTACACAGCTGTGAATTCCCCGGGAGCGCAGGGCATCAGCTTCTTAAATTGATGTCGGACGCCCCCTAGTCGCCTAGGCAACCGGGTCGGGCCAGAGCTCGCGTGGCTCCTGCCTGTTTTAGGAATGCCTTTCATCTCTGCAGGAGGTGAGAGGGGCACAGATGAGAGACAGCAGAGAAGGCAGGGACAGAGCAAGGGGGCTGAGAGGGGGAAACTGTGCTGTGACACTCCTCCCCCTTCCTCTTCACAAGTGTTGGCAAGGGGGACCCAACCGGGTTCCCTTGAAGGCACTTGGGGGCCCTGACTTAGCTACTGTGGATCTTCTTGGTGGGAAAGGCCATCTGCATTTTGGTGTTGGCTTCCCCGTCTATATCGAATGGTGAAATTATAGGGCTGGCGGGCAAGGCTCCACCTAAGGAGGCGCCCATTGCCCCCGGTTCAGCTACGTGAGGGGGTTGTGATCGGTGACGATGGTGAACTCCCGGCCGTACAGGTAGGGCTGTAGTTTCGTTAGGGCCCAGACTATGGCCAGACATTCCTTCTCCACTGTAGCATAGGCAACTTCCCGCTCCAGTAGTTTGCGGCTGAGTAAAGCGACGGGATGCTCCTCCCCAGCCTCGTTAACTTGGCTGAGGACAGCCCCTAGGCTGTAGGTGGAGGTGTCTGTCTGCACAAGGAAGCGTCTGTTGTGGTCAGGGGCAGCCAGGATGGGGTTGCTTGCCAGGGCAGCTTTGAGGTCACGGAAGGCGGATTCACAGGCCGGAGGTCCAGGTCACCATCCGGGGACTGTTCTTTTGGGTCAGGTCAGTCAGGGGCTGGGCCGTGGAGCTTAAATTAGGTACAAATTTACGGTAATGGCTGGCAGTGCCGAGGAATGCCATCACTTGTTTCTTGTTCTGGGTGGTGGGCCAGTCGTAAATGGCTTGGACCTTGGCTGGCTCAGGTTTCAGGGTCCCCCCCCCTACTCTGTGCCCGAGGTACTGTACCTCAGCTATTCCTAACTGGCACTTGTCTGGTCTCACTGTCAGCCCGGCCCTGCAGACCTGTTCTAGGATGGCCCCCACGTGGGCCAGGTGCTCCTCCCACATGTTGCTAAAGATGGCTATGTCATCTAGGTAGGCGCACGTGAACTCTTGGCATCCCTCCAGTAGCTGGTCTACGACCCATTGAAGGGTGACAGGGGCGTTTTTCATGCCGAAGGGCATGACGAGGAATTCGTACAGGCCTAACGGGGTAATAAAGGTGGAGCGCTCAATGCCCTCTTTTGTGAGGGCGATTTGCCAGTAACCCTTGCTGAGGTCTAGGGTGCTAACATAGCGGGCCCCGGCTAGACGGTCCAGCAGGTCGTCTATGTGGTCGAGAAGGCGATGGCCCGGTCCGCTAGCATGGTCCGCATCTGGGCCGTCTGGCGAGAGTTCTGATCTCGGGGGGTGGTGACCTTGGTGGCTTGCAGGAGATCGGGCAGGGCTCCCTCATCTGCTCCGCCTGTGGAGGTGGGGCAGATGGCTAGCACGGGTAGAGTCCGGTCATGGTACTCTTTCAACATGTTGATGTGGACCGTGTGCTGCTGGCGGTCGCGGGGTCGAGGCTAATGACATACAGTGGGCCAAGAAAGTATTTAGTCAGCCACCAATTGTGCAAGTTCTCCCACTTACAAAGATGAGAGAGGCCTGTAATTGGCATCATAGGTAGACCTCAACTATGAGACACAAAATGAGAAAACAAATCCAGACAATCACATGATTTGGAAAGAATTTATTTGCAAATTATGGTGGAAAATAAGTATTTGGTCAGTATGAAAAGTTCATCTCATTACTTTGTTATATATCCTTTGTTGGCAATGACAGAGGTCAGACGTTTCCTGGAAGTCTTCACAAGGTTGGCACACACTGTTGCTGGTATGTTGGCCCATCCTCCATGCAGATCTCCTTTAGAGCAGTGATGTTTTGGGGCTGTCGCTGGGCAACACGGACTTTCAACTCCCTCCAAAGGTTTTCTATGGGGTTGAGATCTGGAGACTGGCTAGGCCACTCCAGGACCTTAAATGCTTCTTACGAAGCCACTCCTTCATTGCCCGGGCGGTATGTTTGGGATCATTGTCATGTTGGAAGACCCAGACACGTTCCATCTTCAATGCCCTTGCTGATGGAAGAAGGTTTGCACTCAAAATCTCACGATACATGGCCCCATTCATTCTGTCCTGTACATGGATCAGTCGTCCTGGTCCCTTTGCGGAGAAACAGCCCCAAAGCATGATGTTGCCACCCCCATGCTTCACAGTAGGTATGGTGTTCTTTGGATGCAACTCAGCACTCTCTCTCCTCCAAACATGACGAGTTGTGTTTCTACCAAACAGTTCTATTTTGGTTTCATCTGACCATATGACATTCTCCCAATCCTCTTCTGGATCATCCAAATGCTCTCTAGCAAACTTCAGACGGACCCGGACATGTACTGGCTTAAGCAGGGGGACACGTCTGGCATTGCAGGATCTGAGTCCCTGGCAGCGTAGTGTGTTACTGATGGTAGCCTTTGTTACGTTGGTCCCAGCTCTCTGCAGGTCATTCACTAGGTCCCCCCCGTGTGGTCCTGGGATTTTTGCTCACCGTTCTTGTGATCATTTTGACCCCACGGGGTGAGATCTTGCGTGGAGCCCCAGATCGAGGGAGATTATCAGTGGTCTTGTATGTCTTCCATTTTCTAATTATTGCTCCCACAGTTGATTTGTTCACACCAAGCTGCTTTCCTTTTGCAGATTCAGTCTTCCCAGCCTGGTGCAGGTCTACAATTTTGTTTCTGGTGTCCTTCGACAGCTCTTTGGTCTTCACCATAGTGGAGTTTGGAGTGTGACTGTTTGAGGTTGTGGACAGGTGAGAACAAGTTCAAATAGGTGCCATTGATACAGGTAATGAGTGCAGGACAGAGGAGCCTCTTAAAGAAGAAGGTACAGGTCTGTGAGAGCCAGAAATCTTGCTTGTTTGTAGGTGACCAAATACTTATTTTCCACCATAATTTGCAAATAAATTCTTTCCAGATCAGCCAATGTGATTGTCTGGATTTTTTTTCTCATTTTGTCTCTCATAGTTGAGGTCTACCTATGATGCCAATTAAAGGCCTCTCTCATCTTTTTAAGTGGGAGAACTTACACAATTGGTGGCTGACTAAATACTTTTTAGCCCCACTGTAACTAGTCTCGTCTAACTTGCGAAGGACCTTGTAGGGTCCTTCCCAGATGTGCTGGAGTTTGTTCTGGAGGTTGGGGACGATCTTGAGCACCTGCTGCCCTTCAGTGAACTCGCGCCCGCGTGCCTTGCGGTCGTACCATACCTTCTGGTGTGTTTGGGCCGCCTGGAGGTGGTCCTGGGCCATGGTGGCCAGGCGGGTCAGCCTCTCCCGCAGCTCGAGAACGTAGGAAATGACGGGGGTACCCGTGTCCTCTATCTGCCCTTCCCAATGCCCCCGAAGCAGGGATAGGGGGCCGCGGACCTTCCACCCGTACAGGAGTTCTAAGGGGGAGAACCCCGTTGACTCTTGCGGTACCTCCCGATATGCAAACAGCAGGTGAGGGAGGAGCTTCTCCCAGTCCGCCTCTCCGTCAGTGAAGGACCTCAGCATGCTCTTCAGTGTGCCATTGAAGCGCTCGCAGAGGCCATTGGTTTGGGGGTGATAGGGAGTGGTCCGGATCGCCCGTACCCTGCACGTGCGCCAGAGGGATTGGACCACCTCGGACATGAACTGGGTACCCTGGTCAGTCAAGATCTCGCTGGGGAAACCCACCCGGGAAAAAACGGTGATTAGGGCCTCGGCCACTTTAGGGGCAGAGATGCTGAACAGGGAAACAGCCTCGTGGTAGCGGGTGGCGTAATCCACCACCATGAGGATGTACCGCTTTCCAAACTTACTGGACCGGGCCAGGGGTCCCAGGATATCTACAGCTACCCGCTGAAAGGGCTCGTCAATGATGGGTAAGGGGCGGAGCGGGGCCTTTGGGTGATCCCCTGGGAGTCCCTTCCTCTGACAGATGTCACAGGTCTGACAGAAGTGGGCTACGTCCTGGGTGATACCCGGCCAGTAGAAGGCTTGGGTCAGCCGCAGCCCCGTTCTCCTCTTACCCAGGTGGCCGGCTACTGGAATGTCATGGGCTATCTGGAGTAGCAGGAACCTGAACCGTCTAGTCACTATCAGTTGTTTGGAGCTAGCAGAGGGCTGACCCAGGTGGCTTGGGCCTGCCTCGCGGTACAACAGCCCCTGCTCCCACCAAAGCTGGTCTCCACCCCCCTCCTGCCACCCTGCGGTGGCCTGGGTCCTAAACATAGCCAAGGTGGGGTCTGTGGCTATGTCAGGGATCGCGGCGTCCTGTCTGCCGGCGCATGCGCGCTGGCGATGGCTCACGCCGGGACACAGGCACCAGGTCCCGGCGAGCCGCGGATGACAGGACGCCGCGCATGCGCAGTGGGAGCCGCGGGCGCGCCTCGGGCGGCCAATGACAGCCCGGGGGCGCGTCCTGGGCGGCCAATGACAGTGCAGGGCGCAATATTTAAAGATGCCCCGCACTGTCAGTAATTGCCGCAAGGTCTATCTGAGTTCCTGAGTCCTGTACCTGTGTTTTTGACCCTGATTGACCCTGACTACGCTGCCTACTCCTGTGTTTGACCCGGATTGTCCTGACTACTCTGCCTTCTCCTGCGTTTGACCCGGATTGTTCCTGACTACTCTGCCTTCTCCCATCCTGACTTGTTTGACCTCTCTACGGACTGACTTATCCTGCTGACCCTGCGTGTGACCTGCCGATTCTCCGCCTGCCGATTCTGTACCTCGCCTACCCCACGGGACCACTACTCGTGATCCATCCTGCTAGGTCCTGCCGTCCTCCTCACATCTGGCTTTCCCGGTACCAATACATCCCCGGAGGTTCCCCCTTCCACTGGTGGGCCTGCTCAGAGGTCGTGACCTGGTCCCGGTCTGTTTCAAGTCCATCCCCACCATCAGGGGCCCTGGTGAAAGCACAGACCGGGACTTAGACTCCATGCTTTGGGTAGGTCTGTCAAGTGGGCAGCCAGAGGCACCACCTGGCGGATCATAACAGTACCTTGCGGCCATGACAGAGCCAGGAAGAGGACCGGCGTTCCTAGAGGATATATGCCAGCACCTGGCGACTCTGACCCAGGCCGTCCAGAACTTTCACAGCCGCTGCACCCGTCTTGAGGACCGCATGGAGACGTTAGCCACCCAGACTCCCCCTGCTCCAAGTTCCGCAACTGCGGAGTCACCCGCTACCCCAGCATCCGGAGCAGTTGCTGCACCCCTAGCTCACGAACCACGCGTTCCCCTGCCAGAACGATTCCGTGGAGACCGAAGCCGCTTCCGGGCCTTCCGGAACGCGTGCACTTTATTTTTTGACCCCTGCAGCCCTGCACGTTCACCGTCGAGACCGTCAAGGTGGGGTTTATAATCTCTCTCCTTCAGGATGAGCCCCAGGATTGGGCTCACCGCCTGATGGAGAAGCGTGACCCCCATCTTGATTCCGTGACTGAGTTCTTTCAGGCCATGGCCGTCCTATATGACGACCCCCAGCGGGCTGCCTCCGCAGAGGCTACTCTATACTCTCTGCGGCAAGGCTGCCGGGCAGCCGAAGAGTATGCGTCCGATTTTAGGCGTTGGATGGGAGATACCAGATGGAACGATGCGGCATTATGTCACCAGTTCCGCATCGGGCTGTCTGAGTCGCTAAAAGACAAATTAGCATGAGTAGGACTACCGGACTCTCTTGAGAAACTGATAGAGTTGGCCATCCAAATTGACCGCAGACTGAGAGAGCGTCGCCTGGAAAGGAGCAGCCAGGGTCAAAGGGTGGCATGGATTCCACCGAGAGAAGCAGCTCCAACCCCAGGGAACCATACCCGGAGCACGGAAGCAGGGGACACCTCAGAACCCATGCAACTGGGACTGGCCCGTTCCACTTTATCGGCCGAGGAACGTCAGAGGAGACGATTGCAGAACTTATGTCTGTATTGTGGGGAAGCTGGTCACCAGGTGCGCTCCTGTCCTGCAAAAATGAGTAAGTCCGCTTCCTGTTTCCCTTTACCTACAGAAAGGGGTGATCTATCTAGTTAACTGGCAATACCTGTGTCTTTACAGCTCCCTGGAGGAACCCTGTCGGTGACCACAATCATTGATTCGGGAGCATGTAGTTGTTTCATTGATCTTACTTTTGCTCACCGGGAAAAGATTCCCCTCCAGACCAAAGAAAGGGGGTTTAACATCTTCCTGGCAGACGGGTCTAGCATAAAGTCGGGAGTGGTGGATCAGGAGACTCCCCCTATTTTTACCACGATGGCTGACCATCATCAGGAGTTCCTCCGTCTGGATACCATCGCATCCCCCCTTTTCCCAATCATTCTGGGGCTTCCTTGGCTGCGGGCCCATAACCCCCAGGTTGATTGGGAGAAGGGAACGGTTCAATTTCGGTCACCATACTGCCGGGATCACTGCCACGTCCCAGGGCCCGTGCCTCCCCGGTTTCTCCTGTGCATGGATGGTGATACGGATCTGTCTCAGGTTATCCATCCGGCCTACCACGATTTCCTAGACGTGTTCAGTAAGCGAGGAGCAGACATTCTTCCCCTGCACCGTTCATACGATTGCCCCATAGACCTCCTACCCGGATCTGAGATTTTGTTCGGTCGCATTTTCCCTTTATCGGAACTAGAATCAGGAGTTTTGAGGGAGCATATTGATGACAATCTGCGGAAGGGATTTATTCGCCCGTCCACGTCCCCGGCCAGGGCTGGGTTGTTTTTTGTAGAAAAAAAAGACAAATCGTTACGGCCCTGTATTAACTACCGAGACCTGAATAAAATCACAGTAAAAAATCGCTATCCGTTACCCCTAGTCCCCGAGCTCCTCCAGAGGTTAGGGTCAGCAGCGATTTTTACTAAATTAGACCTGCGGGGGGCATATAACCTTGTTCGTATCAGGGAGGGGGATGAATGGAAGACAGCCTTTCGTACGAGATTCGGTCATTTCGAATATTTGGTGATGCCGTTCGGGCTCTCTAACGCACCGGCCACCTTCCAACACTTTATCAATGATGTCTTTCGTGATTTCCTTGATGTCTTCGTGGTTGTCTACCTAGATGACATCCTGATATTTTCACCCTCACTGGAGGCTCATAGGGAGCATGTGGCAAGGGTCTTAGCACGTTTACGCCAACACGGGCTTTACGCCAAGGCAGAAAAATGCTGTTTTGAACAGTGTAAAATGACGTTCTTGGGACTGGTCCTCTCTCCCACGGGGGTTGCGATGGATCCCCAGAAAGTCACGGCGATCTTAGGTTGGCCAACACCCACCGATAAGAGGGGGGTACAGCGTTTCATTGGATTCGCAAACTTTTATAGAAAGTTTGTCAGGAACTTCTCAGGGCTGGTCTCCCCAATCATGCAACTGACTAAACAAGGGATCAGTTTTAAATGGACTCCCGAAGCTCAGACCGCGGTCGACACGCTCAAGAAATTGTTTACTTCTGCTCCCATTCTCTGCCATCCAGATTCTTCTCTTCCATGTGTTTTGAAAGTGGACGCCTCCGAAAACGCGGTAGGAGCGATTCTTTCCCAAAGGAGTGGTACCAAGGAGCTACTGCATCCTGTGGCGTTTTTCTCCAGGAAGTTGACTCTTGCGGAGCGCAATTACGATATTGGAGATCGGGAACTCCTGGCCATCCGCTCTCAGTCCACTCTAGAAGAATGGAGGTATCTCCTGGAAGGAGCCACACACCCAATCCTAATATTCACGGATCACAAAAACCTCGAGTATTTAAGGACGGCGAAACGACTGAGACCACGCCAGGCGAGATGGGCTCTTTTCTTCTCTCGGTTTACCTTTCATATAACGTACCGACCTGGGTCTAAGAATACGAAACCAGACGCTCTGTCCCGCATGTTTGAGGACCCCGACGATACAGTGTTACCTGACACAATTTTGCCATCCGGAAGCTTCCTCGTCCTGCAAACGGAACTTCGCTCCAGACTGATTGACGCTTCCGTTGGACTGCCAGTCCCGCCTGGGTTGCCTCTCCAGAACCATGATGGTCTGCTTTGGAAGGAAAATCGAATCGTGGTGCCAGAAGGAGTTCAAACTCTGGTCCTGGGGCACTGCCACGACCATCCAATGGCAGGGCACTTTGGGGTGACGAAGACTCTGGAGCTACTGCAGCGCTCATACTGGTGGCCAAACATGGTCAAGGACTGCGAGCGCTACATCCAGACCTGTCCCACCTGCCAAAGGAACAAGCCCTCCAGAAGCAAGGCCTGGGGATTGTTGCATCCATTGCCGATACCCAAACGGGCCTGGCAAATGATTGCCATGGATTTTGTAGTCGAACTCCCACCGTCTCAAGGCTACACTGCTATAATGGTGATCGTGGATCACTTTTCAAAGATGGCTCATTTCGTGCCTCTGGAAAGGACCCCGTCGGCACCGGAGACTGCACGGATATTGCAAGGAAGTAGTGAGGCTACATGGGATTCCCGAAGACATAGTATCGGATCGGGGAGTCCAGTTCACATCTAGATTCTGGAAAGCCTTATGTGAAGCATTAGGAATCAAACTGTCACTGTCATCCGCTTACCATCCACAGACCAACGGGCAAACGGAAAGGACCAATCAAACGCTGGAACAGTACCTCAGATGCTACACCTCCTACTTTCAGGACGACTGGCTAACACTGTTGCCTTTTTGCCTATAATAACTCGAACCACTCAGCTACGGGACAATCACCGTTTTTTACCAATTTCGGATATCATCCTACATTTCTCCCCGACCTAATGCCCGAAAATCCGGTACCCGCATCTCAAGATGTTATGATCCGCCAGGCGGAGCCTTCCGGCTGCCAACTGATAGACCAACCCAGAGCGTGGGGTCTAAGCCCGGGCTGTGCCTTCACCAGGGCCCCTGATGGTGGGGATGGACTTGAAACAGTCCCGGGCCAGGTCACGACCTCTGGGCGGGCCCACCAGCGGCTGGGAAGGCCTCCGGGGATGCGTGTAGGTACCGGGAGAGCCAGATATGAGGCGGATGACGGCCCCAGCAGGGTGGCACGGATAGTGGTTCCGTGGGGGATAAGCGGGGTACCAAATCAGCGGGCAAGGAGTAGTCAGGTCACATGCAGGGTCAGCCAGGTAAATCAGTCCGTAGAATAGTCAGGATATCCGAGTCAAAACGCAGGAGCAGGCAGAGTAGTCAGGACAAGCCGGGTCAAACACAGGGGCAGGCAGCGTAGTCAAGGTTGAAAACAGGGTCACAGAACAGGAGCAGGTATCCAGGATCACATAAGACCTTGCGGCAATGGGTGACAGTGCAGGGCATCTTTAAATAGTGCGCCCTGCACTGTCATTGGCTGGCTGGGACGCGCCCCCGGCTGTCATTGGACGCCTGAGGCGCGCCCTCGACTCTCTACTGCGCATGCGCGGCGTCCTGTCAGCCGCGGCTCGCCGCCAGTGCGCATGCGCGGGGGGACGGCGCCGTGATGCAGGATTCCGGCGCCGTGATCCCTGACACTGCCCCCCCCCAATGGGCACCCTCCGGGAGCCCCACTGATCTCTCCACCGCGGGTGTCCACGAAAAAATTCCCGGATGAGCCGGGGAGCGTGAATGTTCTGGGCGGGTTCCCATGAGTTCTCCTCAGGGCCATAACCCTTCCATTTTATCAGGAACTGGGTCTGGTTCCCCCTCCGTCGGCAACTGAGGATAGTCTCCACTTCGTATTCCTCCTGGTCATCTACGGAGATTGCCTCGGGAGGTCTGGACTCACGGTCCGGGAAAGGATCCGGTCTGGATGGCTTCAGGAGAGACACATGGAACACAGGATGTACCCTGAAGGTCTGCGGAAGCTCAAGCTCATAGGCCACCTTGTTGACTACACGCTTTACCGGAAATGGGCCAATGTACTTGGGTCCCAGCTTCCTCGAAGGATGCAGCATCTTCAAGTTGGTCGTTGACAGCCATACCCGATCCCCTGGTTGAAGCAGTAATTCTCCTCTTCTTTTCCTGTCGAACGCCCTCTTGCTGTCCCCTTGGGCTTTGGCGATGGCTTCCTGAATTGTCTTGTTATTGACAGAGAAGAAGTTTAAGACGTCCTGAGATGCCGGTACCGGGTTTTCAGGCATCAGGTCAGGGAGAAATGTGGGATGATACCCGTAATTGGCGAAGAACGGGGATTGCCCCGTTGCAGAGTGACTCGAGTTGTTGTACGCGAATTCTGCGGACGGCAACAACGTCAACCAGTCATCCTGAAGGTAGGACGTGTAACATCGCAGGTATTGTTCCAGCGTTTGGTTGGTCCTCTCGGTTTGGCCGTTGGTCTGCGGGTGGTAGGCGGATGAAAGCGACAGCTTGATTCCTAGTGCTTTACACAAGGAGTTCCAGAACCTGGAGGTGAATTGGACTCCCCGATCTGACACTATATCTTTGGGGACCCCATGAAGCCTGACTACTTCCTTAATGAAGATCCGTGCCGTTTCAGGTGCCGATGGGGTTTTCTCCAGGGGTATAAAATGTGCCATCTTTGAGAAGCGGTCCACGACCACCATTATTGCTGTGTAGCCTTGGGATGGTGGGAGTTTGACCACAAAGTCCATGGCAATCATTTGCCAGGCCCGCTTGGGTATTGGTAATGGACGTAACAATCCCCATGCCCGGCTCCTGGAGGGCTTGTTCCTTTGACAGGTGGAGCAGGTCTGGACGTAACGCTCGCAGTCCTTATTCATGTTCGGCCACCAGAACGAGCGCCGTAGTAGTTCCAGAGTTTTCGCAACCCCGAAGTGACCTGCCATTCGATGGTCGTGGCAGTGCCCTAGGACCAGGGTTCGCACCTCTTCAGGGACCATGATCCGGTCTTCCTTCCAAAACAGCCCGCCGTGGTTCAGGAGGGGTGACCCCGACGGAACTGGTAGTCCTGTAGAAGCGTCGAGGAGTCTGGAACGAAGTTCTGTTTGTAGAGCAAGGAAACTTCCGGAAGGTAAGATGGTGTCAGGTGCCACTGTGTCATCGGGGTCCTCAAACATGCGGGACAGAGCGTCTGGTTTTGTGTTCTTAGTACCGGGTCGGTACGTAATATGGAGAGTGAATCGCGAGAAGAAAAGAGCCCATCTTGCCTGGCGAGGTCTCAGTCGTTTCGCTGTTCTTAAATATTCCAGGTTCTTGTGATCAGTGAAGACTAGGATTGGGTGTGTGGCTCCTTCCAGTAAGTACCTCCATTCTTCTAGAGCGGATTTGATGGCCAGGAGCTCCCGATCTCCAATGTCATAGTTACGTTCAGCCGGCGTCAACTTCCTGGAGAAGAACGCCACGGGGTGCAGTAGTTCCTTGGTTCCATTTCTTTGGGACAGAACCGCTCCTACCGCGTTCTCAGAGGCATCCACTTCCAAGACATATGGGAGGGAAGTATCCGGATGGCAGAGGATGGGCGCAGACGTGAATAATTTTTTGAGCTTCTCGAATGCCGTCTGGGCTTCGGAAGTCCACTTAAAACGGACCCCTTGTTTCGTCAGTTGCGTGATCGGGGAGACCAGACCGGAGAAGTTCCTAACAAACTTTCTATAAAAATTGGAAAAGCCGATGAAACGCTGTACCCCCTTTTTGTCGGCGGGTATTGGCCAATCTAAGATCGCCGTGACTTTCTGGGGATCCATCGCGACCCCCGCGGGAGAGAGAACCAGTCCCAAGAACGTGATTTCGCGCTGTTCGAAACAGCACTTTTCTGCCTTGGCGTATAACCCGTGTTGACGCAACCGTTCTAATACCCGTACTACGTGACCTCGATGAACCTCCAGTGAAGGGGAGAAAATTAGGATGTCATCCAAATAAACTACTACAAAGACATCGAGGAAATCACGAAAAACATCGTTGATGAAATGCTGGAAGGTTGCCGGTGCATTACAGAGCCCGAATGGCATCACTAGATATTCGTAGTGACCGAATCTCGTACGGAAGGCCGTCTTCCACTCATCCCCCTCCCTGATACGGACAAGGTTATAGGCCCCCCGCAGGTCTAGTTTAGTGAATATCATTGCCGATTTCAATCTCTGGAGGAGCTCGGGGACTAACGGTAAGGGATAACGGTTCTTTACCGTTATCTTGTTTAGATCACGGTAGTCTATGCAGGGCCGTAACGATTTGTCCTTCTTCTCTACGAAGAACAGCCCGGCCCCGGCTGGGGATGTGGAAGGACGAATAAACCCCTTCCGCAGGTTCTCGTCAATATATTCCCTCAGTACACCCGATTCCGTTTCTGACAAGGGAAAGATCCGGCCGAACGAGATCTCAGATCCGGGTAGGAGGTCTATAGGACAATCGTAAGAACGGTGTGGGGGAAGAACGTCAGCCCCCCGCTTACTGAAAACGTCCAAGAAGTCATGGTAGGCCGGGGGAATAGTCTGGGATAGATTGGCATCACCGTCCAAGCACAGGAGGAACCGGGGACCCACGGATCCCGTGACCTGGCAGTGATTCAAACAGTAGGGTGACCTAAATTGAATCGTTCCCCTTTTCCAGTCAATCTGGGGGTTATGGGCCCGCAGCCAAGGGAGCCCCAGAATGACTGGAAATAGGGGTGATGCGATGGCATCCAAACGGAGGAACTCCTGGTGATGGTCTGCTATTGTGGTAAAAATGGGTGGTGTCTCCTGGTCCACCACCCCTGATTTTATACTGGAGCCGTCTGCCAAGAAGATGTTGAACCCCCTTTCTTTGGTCTGCAGTGGTATTTTTTGCCGGTGGGCAAAAGTCAGGTCGACAAAGCAACTACAAGCTCCAGAGTCAACGATTGCGGTCACCGATAGTGTTCTTCCCGGGAGCTGCAAAGACACAGGTATGGCCAGGTAATTGGACTGATCATCCCTTCCTGCGGGTAAAGTAAAAGAAAAGGAAGCGGACTTACTCATCTTTGCAGGACAGGAGCGCACCTGGTGACCAGCTTCCCCGCAGTACAGGCATAGGTTCAGCGCTCGTCTCCTTTGACGTTCCTCGACCGACAAGTGGGAACGGGCCAGTCCCAGCTGCATAGGTTCCGGGTTGTCCCCCGATTCCGTGCCTCGGGGATGGTTCCCTGGGGTTGGAGCTGTGTCTCTCGGTGGGATCCATGCCACCCTTTGACCCTGGTTGCTCCTTTCCAGCCGACGTTCCCTTAACCTACGGTCAATCTGGATGGCCAACTCAATCAGTCTTTCCAGGGAGTCTGGTAGGCCTACTCGTGCTAGTTCGTCCTTGAGAGACTCAGACAGCCCGATGCGGAACTGGTGACATAAGGCCGCATCGTTCCATCTGGTGTCTCCCATGCATCGCCTAAAGTCGGACGCGTATTCTTCGGCTGCCCGGCGGCCCTGCCGCAGCGAGTATAGAGTAGCCTCTGCGGATGCAGCCCGCTGAGGGTCGTCATACAATACTGCCATGGCCTGAAAGAACTTGGTCACGGAGTCAAACTGGGGGTCACGCCTCTCCATCAGACGGTGAGCCCAATCCTGGGGCTCATCCTGAAGGAGAGAGACTATAAACCCCACCCTGACGGTCTCGGAGGAGAATGTGCGGGGCTGCAAGTCAAAATATAGTGTGCAAGCATTCCGGAAGGCTCGGAAGCGGCTCCGGTCACCACGGAACCGTTCCGGCAGGGGAACGCGGGGCTCAGGAGCTAAGGGTGTGGCAACCGCTCCGGATGTCGGGGTAGCGGGAGGTTCCCCAGACGCGGGACTCTGAGCAGGGGGAGTCTGGGGGGCTAATGTCTCCATGCGGTCTTCCAGTCGGGCGCAGCGACTGTGGAAGTTCTGGAAGGCCTGGGTCAAAGTTGCCAGGTGCTGGCAAATATCCTCTAGGGACGCCGGTCCACCTCCTGGCTCTGTCATGGCCGCAAGGTACTGTTATGATCCGCCAGGCGGAGCCTTCCGGCTGCCAACTGATAGACCAACCCAGAGCGTGGGGTCTAAGCCCGGGCTGTGCCTTCACCAGGGCCCCTGATGGTGGGGATGGACTTGAAACAGTCCCGGGCCAGGTCACGACCTCTGGGCGGGCCCACCAGCGGCTGGGAAGGCCTCCGGGGATGCGTGTAGGTACCGGGAGAGCCAGATATGAGGCGGATGACGGCCCCAGCAGGGTGGCACGGATAGTGGTTCCGTGGGGGGTAAGCGGGGTACCAAATCAGCGGGCAAGGAGTAGTCAGGTCACATGCAGGGTCAGCCAGGTAAATCAGTCCGTAGAATAGTCAGGATATCCGAGTCAAAACGCAGGAGCAGGCAGAGTAGTCAGGACAAGCCGGGTCAAACACAGGGGCAGGCAGCGTAGTCAGGGTTGAAAACAGGGTCACAGAACAGGAGCAGGTATCCAGGATCACATAAGACCTTGCGGCAATGGGTGACAGTGCAGGGCATCTTTAAATAGTGCGCCCTGCACTGTCATTGGCTGGCTGGGACGCGCCCCCGGCTGTCATTGGCGCGCCCTCGACTCTCTACTGCGCATGCGCGGCGTCCTGTCAGCCACGGCTCGCCGCCAGTGCGCATGCGCGGGGGGACGGCGCCGTGATGCAGGATTCCGGCGCCGTGATCCCTGACACAAGATGTCTTGCATTTCTTTTCTGTCAATAACAAGACGATTCAGGAGGCCATCACTAAAGCCCAAGAAGATAGTAAAAAGGCGTTCGACAGGAAGAGAAGAGGAGAGCTGTTGCTCCAGCCAGGGGATCAGGTTTGGTTGGCTACGACCAACTTGAAAATGCTGTGCCCTTCCAGGAAGTTAGGACCGAAGTACCTTGGTCCGTTTCCAATTAAACGGGTGATCAATGAAGTGGCCTACGAACTCGAACTCCTGGAGTCTTTCAAAATACACCCTGTGTTCCATGTCTCTCTCCTGAAACCATCCAGACCAGATTCCTTCCCGGATCGCCAATCCAGACCTCCCGAGGCAGTCACCATAGGTGAACAAGAGGAATATGAGGTAGAAACTATTCTCAGTTGCCAAAAGAGGGGGGGCCAGACGCAGTTCCTGATAAAATGGAAGGGTTATGGCCCTGAGGAGAACTCTTGGGAACCCATCCAGAATGTTCACACCCCCAGGCTCATCCGGGAATTTTTTCGTGGCCACCCGCGGTGGAGAGATCAGTGGGGCTCCCGGAGGGTGCCCATAGGGGGGGGCAATGTCAGGGATTGCGGCATCCTGTCGGCCGGCGCATGTGCAGCGAGCCCCGGATGACAGGACGCCGCGCATGCGCAGTGGGAGCCGCGGGCGTGCCTCGGGCGGCCAATGACAGCCCGGGGGCGTGTCCTGGGCGGCCAATGACAGTGCAGGGCGCAATATTTAAAGATGCCCTGCACTGTCAGTAATTGCCGCAAGGTCTATCTGAGTTCCTGAGTCCTGTACCTGTGTTTTTGACCCTGATTTGACCCTGACTACGCTGCCTACTCCTGTGTTTGACCCGGATTGTCCTGACTACTCTGCCTTCTCCTGCGTTTGACCCAGATTGTTCCTGACTACTCTGCCTTCTCCCATCCTGACCCCCGGCTTGTTTGACCTCTCTACGGACTGACTTATCCTGCTGACCCTGCGTGTGACCTGCCGATTCTCCGCCTGCCGATTCTGTACCTCGCCTACCCCACGGGACCACTACTTGTGATCCATCCTGCTAGGTCCTGCCGTCCTCCTCACATCTGGCTCTCCCGGTACCAATACATCCCCGGAGGTTCCCCCTGCCACTGGTGGGCCTGCTCAGAGGTCGTGACCTGGTCCCGGTCTGTTTCAAGTCAGACCGGGACTTAGACTCCATGCTTTGGGTAGGTCTGTCAAGTGGGCAGCCAGAGGCACCACCTGGCGGATCATAACAGGCTACCTCCCGCTTGAAGGACTCCCGGTCCCAGGTCAGGGGAAGGTCAGGGTCAGGTGGGGGTTCACTCATCGAGTCCATGCTGGGGAAAGGTCCCGTGGTGGCTTTGTCTGTAGGAGGACCTCGACCTGCTTGGCTCCGGGTCACCGCCCCGATGTACTGGCATCGTAGCTCCCCTAGGTCGTTGCTGAGCAGAACATCCGCCGAGAGGCCGCCCATGATGCCGATCTGGCACTGTTGCTCCCTGAACCCATAGTCGAGGTGTACGGATGCTCTGGGGATATGATGTCTGGCTCCTCCCGCCAGCTCGATGGCGAATCCAGGGCCGGGTTGGATGGTTTCTGGCTGGATCACTCGGGGTCGGCGATGGTCAAGAAGGCCCCCGTATCCTGAAAACCGGTGGAGGATTGCCCGTCCACCCGCACGGCCTGCAGGTGGTGCTGTTTCTGGGCGGGGTATGTAGCCCCCGGGGGGTGGACACTGTAAACCCCCCCAGGAGTGGTTGTCTTCAGGGGAGCTCATCCATTCACTGGGAGGGGGATGGAGCTCCAGGTAGTGGACCAACGGGGCAAGCGGCGGCTTCGGGAAGTGGGGCAGTTGGCTTGAAGGTGCCCCGGCTGGTTGCACCCGTAGCAGTGGCGGTCCATGGGGGCCCCATGAACCGGGCTCTGGGTGGCGGTCCTGCGGAGTTGGCAGTGGTAGGTGGGGGGCCCATTTTGGCAGAGGTGGGGGGGGGGCCCTTGGCGGCTTAAGAGCCCGCCGTTTCCAATGTGGTTTGATGGCCAGGATCTCATCAGCCAGGGCAGCAGCCTTTGCAAGGGTGGTAGGGGCTTTCTCTCTTACCCATCCACGCACCTCCGCCGGGCATTGGTTGTAGAATTGCTCTTTCAGAAATGCTTGGATGATTTCTTCTGTGGTGTGGGCCGGTTCCCCCTCTAGCCACCTCCGACAGGACTGCAACATCTTGTGCGCATACATCTGATAGGACGGCTCCGCAAGGCAGGGCAGGTCACAGAAGCGCACCCGGTGCACTTCTGGCGTTAGTGCATAATACTCAAACACAGTCTGTTTGACCCAGGCATAATCCCGGCCATCCACATAATCCAGAGTGCGGTAGGCCGCAGCTGCACCCCATTCTAGCAGACCCACGAGGTGCCATATCCAATCCGTGCTTGGCACCTCCATGAGCTGGCACTGCTGCTCAAAGTCCTGAAAAACCCCTCCACATCCCCGGTGGCTTTGTTGAAGGGTTTAAAGTCCTTGCGACTGACCCGGGGAGGGGGGTAACCCACGGCCCTGGGGCTGGAAGGGCTACTTATTTTGTGGTGACTTCCTTGGCTCTCTCTTTCATGCGCCCTCCGGATAGCCTCTCGCTGTCCTCTGCTGTGGCGTCTGACCCCAGGAGGGCCATCTCTTCCTCCACCCGAGTAAGCCAGGGGCTCTTGGGCCCTGGGTCATGGCGTGCTGGGGAGGCTGGGGTTGGCCCGCTCTCCTCCCTTGCTGGGGCGTCCTGGGGATCAGCTTCCTCAATGGCTGCGACCAGATCCTCTTTGGCTAGGCCCCTCCAGGCAAAGGGACTGCTCCTCGGCCCTTTCCTGCAGACATGACACAGTCCACTTCCTGTATTCGCTGGGCCAGGCCCGTTCCCCCATCTGCTGGCTTTTGCTGTCTTCCATCTCCTCAGTGTCCTGATCCCACCGCTGCCAACCAGTATGTGACGGAGGGTAGACACTATTACTCTCCTGAAACAGCTCTTGACCACTGTGAAGGAGATTCTGGGGCTACTAGGTTTTCTATGGGAAACACCGCTCTAGCATAACCCTAAGTATAGAGAAATGTTTAACTTGGAGGGGTTTCAGGCTTGGGAGGATACAGGTATCCATTATGTCTCACAAGTGTTTGACCAGAAGATAATGAAACCTTTTATAACCTTACAGGAAGAGTTTGCTCTACCTAGACAGCAGTTCTATAGGTACCTTCAACTATGGCATGCTTTGCAAACCCAAAAATTTTATTCCACTTTAATACTTACTGAACATCCATTTTTTCAAGCAATTGTGCTGGAAAACAATAACAAAGGCATGATCTCTTGGATATATTCCATGTTAGTCTTGACTATGCATGATATGGATAGTAATAGGAATGTACATGGTTCAATGGTGGTTCAAGGCCACATATCCCTGACATATCTCCTAACTGTGCAAAACACATCATTATGGTAACCAGGATTTGTCAGCAGAGCTCCCTGCAATCCATCCTACCTGGTCAATAGACGATGGCCATTGCCGGCTTCCTTGCAGTCCACTGAGGTCAATTCCGGTGTTTGATCCTTAGTGACAGCGGTAAAGATCCCTTCTGCCCTTTGGGGGACGCTTTACGATCCACCACTAAAGAGATCCACACGCCACCATACCTGGCAGGTTTCGTCCTACATGGTTCTCCACACCTTGGCTTCACTACCTAGGACCTCACGTAGTCGGGACGCCTTATCAGTAAGTCATTCTTAATAATCACCACAAGCAAGGTTTGGAGTTGTTCTGTTGACTATATGAATTTTTAATAATTTTTACTCCATTGAACTATTAAACTTCTTTTCTTGGTTGGATATGTCAACAGTTTATTAAGGGGCCCTGCAATATTAGTGTTGATCATTCCTATTGCTATCTATCTACATAATACTCCTGATGGCTGTTATAGCAGCTGTGGATCTGGTCCTTGTGTTGCATATGCCAGTTTACTTATGGAAAACAACCCCCAAGAGTTTGCTGATTTTTCTTTATGATGTGGTTAAAATACCTTGTAGACGCAAATGGGAAGCAGACCTAGGAGATTCAGGACGTGAGACTTGGGAAATGTGCCTTCAATCTATACCACGTGTTTCACCATTGTACAGACTTTCACAGTTGTTTATGCTACACAAGGCCTACCGTAACAGCTATTTGGATGGGGTAGAAGGTAGTCCCCTCTGTGTCCTAAAGGTTGTAGAGATAAAGGTGACTTAATACATCTGCTGTGGTCACTGCCCAAAACTATTTAGATACTGGAAGGCAGTGACTGACACTATCTCTGCTGTGGCCAAATGGATCCTGTGGTGTGCCTTCTGGGAACGTTGGACAAGGACATTTTTAGCTGTGCACAGACTCTTGTATATTGCTCAAAAGCAAAGCGCCCGCTTTTGGATGTCCTCCTACCTTTAAGCATTGGGTCACCCAGGTCAAGTCCATACTAAGGAGAGCAAAACTGACTTACCTGCATAGAAACACCCACCGAAAATGTTCCTCGATACCAGAGAGCTGGCCCCACATCAATTGATCAAACACAGGCTGCGGCAGATGTAGGAGGTCATGTGAGGTCCAATCTATTTTTCTATGTCACACACTGGCATAGCTCAAGGGTCAACTGTTCATGGTATGGGACTATGCTCCCTTTGGCACCCTTTATAAGGATAATTACCGTTCTTTTATCACTGGCTCGATAGATACGGGCTGTACAGGGCCTGTTGTCCACTCGCCATTTTGCACTTTTCCTTCTCATGTTTGTTTACCTTCTATTTTGATGATGTTTTCCAAGGTACAGGTTTTATTGTACTGAGTTGCTACCGATTCCACGGTGAATAACTAGTCACACATATGGCATTGGACATATAAATGACACCGATTTAGCAGCGGGATAAACTGTTGATGGGTCTAAGACTCGGTTCACACTTGGGATCCGACTTGTGAGACCCCAATTCTCATGACATGTGAAATCCCAAGTTAGTCAATGGGAGCCGTCTTTATTAGCACTACTGAAGTCGCTCCGACTTTAGAAAAGGATCCTTTACTACTGCTAGGCGACTTATGTGAGTTGTGCCCATAGACGTTAAAGTGATACTAAACCCCGGACCCCGCATTCACTATATCCGCTCTCCCCACACCCCGCATTCACTATATCCGCTCTCCTCGGACCCCGCATTCACTATATCCGCTCTCCCCGGACCCTGCATTCACTATATCCGCTCTCCCCGGACCCCGCATTCACTATATCCGCTCTCCCCGGACCCCGCATTCACTATATCCGCTCTCCCCGGACCCTGCATTCACTATATCCGCTCTCCCCGGACCCCGCATTCACTATATCCGCTCTCCCCGGACCCTGCATTCACTATATCCACTCTCCCCGGACCCCGCATTCACTATATCCGCTCTCCCCGGACCCTGCATTCACTATATCCGCTCTCCCCGGACCCTGCATTCACTATATCCGCTCTCCCCGGACCCTGCATTCACTATATCCGCTCTCCACGGACCCTGCATCCACTATATCCGCTCTCCCCGAACCCTGCATTCATTATATCCTCTCTCCACGGACCCGACATTCACTATATCCGCTCTCCCCGGACCCCGCATTCACTATATCCGCTCTCCCCGGACCCCGCATTAACTATATCTGCTCTCCCCGGACCCCGCATTCACTATATCCGCTCTCCTCGGACCCTGCATTCACTATATCCGCTCTCCCCGGACCCTGCAGTCACTATATCCGCTCTCCACGGACCCCGCATTCACTATATCCGCTCTCCTCGGACCCCGCATTCACTATATAAGCTCTCCTCGGACCCCGCATTCACTACATCCGCTCTCCCCGGACCCCGCATTCACTACATCTGCTCTCCCCGGACCCCGCATTCACGACATCCGCTCTCCCCGTACCCCGCATTCACTACATCCGCTCTCCCCGGACCCCGCATTCACTACATCCGCTCTGCTCGGACCCCGCATTCACTACATCCGCTCTCCCCGGACCCCGCATTAACTATATCCGCTCTCCCCGGACCCTGCATTCACTATATCCGCTCTCCCCGGACCCCGCATTCACTATATCCGCTCTCCTCGGACTCCGCATTCACTATATCCGCTCTCCCCGGACCCCGCATTCACTATATCCGTTCTCCTCGGACCCCGCATTCACTATATTCGCTTTCCCCGGACCCCGCATTCACTATATCCGCTCTCCCCGGACCCCACATTCACTATATCCGCTCTCCCCGGACCCTGCAGTCACTATATCCGCTCTCCCCGGACCCCGCATTCACTATATCCGCTCTCCTCGGACCCCGCATTCACTATATAAGCTCTCCTCGGACGCCGCATTCACTACATCCGCTCTCCCCGGACCCCGCATTCACTACATCCGCTCTCCCCGGACCCCGCATTCACTACATCCGCTCTCCCCGGACCCCGCATTCACTACATCCGCTCTCCCCGGACCCCGCATTCACTACATCCGCTCTCCCCGGACCCCGCATTCACTATATCCGCTCTCCTCGGACCCCGCATTCACTATATCCACTTTCCCCGCACCCCGCATTCACTATATCCGCTCTCCTCGGACCCCGCATTCACTATATCCGCTCTCCTCGGACCCCGCATTCACTATATCCGCTTTCCCTGGACCCCGCATTCACTATATCCGCTCTCCCCGGACCCCGCATTCACTATATCCGCTCTCCTCGGACCCCGCATTCACTATATAAGCTCTCCTTGGACCCCGCATTCACTATATCCGCTCTCCTCGGACCCCGCATTCATTATATCCGCTCTCACCGGACCCCCCATTCACTATATCCGCTTTCCCCGGACCCCGCATTCACTATATCCGCTCTCCCCGGACCCCGCATTCACTATATCTGCTCTTCCCGGACCCCGCATTCACTATATCCGCTCTCCCCGGACCCCGCATTCTCTATATCCGCTCTCCCCAGACCCCACATTCACTACATCCGCTCTCCCCGGACCCCGCATTCTCTATATCCGCTCTCCCCGGAACCCGCATTCACTATATCCGCTCTCCCCGGACCCCGCATTCACTATATCCGCTCTCCCCGGACCCCGCATTCACTATATCCGCTCTCCTCGGACCCCGCATTCACTATATAAGCTCTCCCCGGACCCCGCATTCACTATATCCGCTCTCCTCGGACCCCGCATTCACTATATCCGCTCTCCTCGGACCCCGCATTCACTACATCCGCTCTCCCCGGACCCCGCATTCACTACATCCGCTCTCCCCGGACCCCGCATTCACTACATCCGCTCTCCCCGGACCCCGCATTCACTACATCCGCTCTCCCCGGACCCCGCATTCACTACATCCGCTCTGCTCGGACCCCGCATTCACTACATCCGCTCTCCCCGGACCCCGCATTAACTATATCCGCTCACCCCGGACCCCGCATTCACTATATCCGCTCTCCCCGGACCCCGCATTCACTATATCCGCTCTCCCCGGACCCCGCATTCACTATATCCGCTCTCCCCGGACCCCGCATTCACTATATCCGCTCTCCCCGGACCCCGCATTGACTACATCCTGTCTCCCCGGACCCCGCATTCACTATATCCGCTTTCCCCGGACCCCACATTCACTATATCCGATCTCCTCGGACCCCGCATTCACTATATCCGTTCTCCTCGGACCCCGCATTCACTATATCCGCTTTCCCTGGACCCCGCATTCACTATATCCGCTCTCCCCGGACCCCGCATTCACTATATCCGCTCTCCTCGGACCCCGCATTCACTATATAAGCTCTCCTTGGACCCCGCATTCACTATATCCGCTCTCCCCGGACCCCGCATTCACTACATCCGCTCTGCTCGGACCCCGCATTCACTACATCCGCTCTCCCCGGACCCCGCATTAACTATATCCGCTCACCCCGGACCCCGCATTCACTATATCCGCTCTCCCCGGACCCCGCATTCACTATATCCGCTCTCCCCGGACCCCGCATTCACTATATCCGCTCTCCCCGGACCCCGCATTCACTATATCCGCTCTCCCCGGACCCCGCATTGACTACATCCTGTCTCCCCGGACCCCGCATTCACTATATCCGCTTTCCCCGGACCCCACATTCACTATATCCGATCTCCTCGGACCCCGCATTCACTATATCCGTTCTCCTCGGACCCCGCATTCACTATATCCGCTTTCCCTGGACCCCGCATTCACTATATCCGCTCTCCCCGGACCCCGCATTCACTATATCCGCTCTCCTCGGACCCCGCATTCACTATATAAGCTCTCCCCGGACCCCGCATTCACTATATCCGCTCTCCTCGGACCCCGCATTCACTATATAAGCTCTCCTCGGACACCGCATTCATTATATCCGCTCTCACCGGACCCCCCATTCACTATATCCGCTTTCCCCGGACCCCGCATTCACTATATCCGCTCTCCCCGGACCCCGCATTCACTATATCTGCTCTTCCCGGACCCCGCATTCACTATATCCGCTCTCCCCGGACCCCGCATTCTCTATATCCGCTCTCCCCAGACCCCACATTCACTACATCCGCTCTCCCCGGACCCCGCATTCACTATATCCGCTCTCCCCGGAACCCGCATTCACTATATCCAATCTCCCCGGACCCCGCATTCACTATATCCGCTCTCCCCGGACCCCGCATTCACTATATCCGCTCTCCTCGGACCCCGCATTCACTATATAAGCTCTCCTCGGACCCCGCATTCACTACATCCGCTCTCCCCGGACCCCGCATTCACTACATCCGCTCTCCCCGGACCCCGCATTCACTACATCCGCTCTCCCCGGACCCCGCATTCACTACATCCGCTCTCCCCGGACCCCGCATTCACTACATCCGCTCTGCTCGGACCCCGCATTCACTACATCCGCTCTCCCCGGACCGCGCATTAACTATATCCGCTCACCCCGGACCCCGCATTCACTATATCCGCTCTCCCCGGACCCCGCATTCACTATATCCGCTCTCCCCGGACCCCGCATTGACTACATCCTGTCTCCCCGGACCCCGCATTCACTATATCCGCTCTCCTCGGACCCCGCATTCACTATATCCGCTTTCCCCGGACCCCACATTCACTATATCCGCTCTCCTCGGACCCCGCATTCACTATATCCGTTCTCCTCGGACCCCGCATTCACTATATCCACTTTCCCCGGACCCCGCATTCACTATATCCGCTCTCTCCGGACCCCGCATTCACTATATCCGCTCTCCCCGGACCCCGCATTCACTATATCCACTTTCCCCGGACCCCGCATTCACTATATCCGCTCTCCCCGGACCCCGCATTCACTATATCCGCTCTCCCCGGACCCCGCATTCACTATATCCGCTCTCCCCGGACCCCGCATTCACTACATCCGCTCTCCCCGGACCCCGCATTCACTACATCCGCTCTCCCCGGACCCCGCATTCACTATGTCCGCTCTCCTCGGACCCCGAATTCATTATATCCGCTCTCCCCGGACCCCGCATTCACTACATCCGCTCTCCCCGGACCCCGCATTCACTACATCCGCTCTCCCTGGACCCCGCATTCACTACATCCGCTCTCCCCGGACCCCGCATTAACTATATCCGCTCTCCCCGGACCCCGCATCCACTATATCCGCTCTCCCCGGACCCCGCATTCACTATATCCGCTCTCCCCGGACCCCGCAGTCACTATATCCGCTCTCCCCGGACCCCGCATTCACTATATCCGCTCTCCCCGGACCCTGCAGTCACTATATCCGCTCTCCTCGGACCCCGCATTCACTACATCCGCTCTCCCCGGACCCCGCATTCACTACATCCGCTATCCCCGGACCCCGCATTCACTACATCCGCTATCCCCGGACCCTGCATTCACTACATCCGCACTGCTCGGACCTCGCATACACTACATCCGCTCTCCCCGGACCCCGCATTCACTACATCCACTCTCCCCGGACCCCGCATTCACTACATCCTGTCTCCCCGGACCCCGCATTCACTGTATCCGCTCTCCTCGGACCCCGCATTCACTATATCCGCTTTCCCCGGACCCCGCATTCACTATATCCGCTCTCCCCGGACCCCGCATTCACTATATCCGCTCTCCTCGGACCCCGCATTCACTATATCCGTTCTCCTCGGACCCCGCATTCACTATATCCGCTCTCCCCGGACCCCGCATTCACTATATCCGCTCTCCCCGGACCCTGCAGTCACTATATCCGCTCTCCTCGGACCCCGCATTCACTATATCCGCTCTCCCCGGACCCCGCATTCACTATATCCGCTCTCCTCGGACCCCGCATTCACTATATCCGCTCTCCCCGGACCCCGCATTCACTATATCCGCTCTCCCCGGACCCTGCAGTCACTATATCCGCTCTCCACGGACCCCGCATTCACTATATCCGCTCTCCTCGGACCCCGCATTCACTTTATAAGCTCTCCTCGGACCCCGCATTCACTACATCCGCTCTCCCCGGACCCCGCATTCACTATATCCGCTCTCCTCGGACCCCACATTCACTATATCCGCTCTCCCTGGACCCCGCATTCACTATATCCGCTCTCCCCGGACCCCGCATTCACTATATCCGCTCTCCCCGGACCCTGCATTCACTATATCCGCTCTCCCCGGACCCCGCATTCACTATATCCGCTCTCCCCGGACCCCGCATTCACTATATCCTCTCTCCCCGGACCCCGCATTCACTACATCCGCTCTCCCCGGACCCCGCATTCACTACATCCGCTCTGCTCGGACCCCGCATTCACTACATCCGCTCTCCCCGGACCCCGCATTCACAATATCCGCTCTCCCCGGACCCCGCATTAACTACATCCTGTCTCCCCGGACCCCGCATTCACTATATCCGCTCTCCTCGGACCCCACATTCACTATATCCGCTCTCCTCGGACCCCACATTCACTATATCCGCTCTCCCCGGACCCCGCATTCACTACATCCTGTCTCCCCTGACCCCGCATTCACTATATCCGCTCTCCCTGGACCCCGCATTCACTATATCCGCTCTCCCCGGACCCCGCATTCACTATATCCGCTCTCTTCGGACCCCGCATTCACTATATAAGCTCTCCTCGGACCCCGCATTCACTACATCCGCTCTCCCCGGACCCCGCATTCACTAGATCCGCTCTCCCCGGACCCCGCATTCACTATATCCTCTCTCCCCGGACCCCGTATTCACTATATCCGCTCTCCCCGGACCCCGCATTCACTACATCCTGTCTCCCCTGACCCCGCATTCACTATATCCGCTCTCCCCGGACCCCGCATTCACTATATCCGCTCTCCCCGGACCCCGCATTCACTATATCCGCTCTCCTCGGACCCCGCATTCACTATATAAGCTCTCCTCGGACCCCGCATTCACTACATCCGCTCTCCCCGGACCCCGCATTCACTACATCCGCTCTCCCTGGACCCCGCATTCACTATATCCTCTCTCCCCGGACCCCGCATTCACTATGTCCGCTCTCCACGGACCCCGCATTCACTATATCCGCTCTCCACTGACCCCGCATTCACTATATCCGCTCTCCACGGACCCTACATTCACTATATCCGCTCTCCATGGACCCCGCATTCACTATATCCGCTCTCCCCGGACCCCGCATTCACTATATCCGCTCTCCACGGACCCTGCATTCACTATATCCGCTCTCCACGGACCCCGCATTCACTACATCCGCTCTCCCCAGACCCCGCATTCACTATATCCGCTCTCCCCGGACCCCGCATTCACTATATCCGCTCTCCCCGGACCCTGCATTCACTATATCCGCTCTCCCCGGACCCTGCATCCACTATATCCGCTCTCCCCGGACCCCGCATTCACTATATCCACTCTCCCCGGACCCCGCATTCACTATATCCTCTCTCCCCGGACCCCGCATTCACTACATCCGCTCTCCCCGGACCCCGCATTCACTATATCCGCTCTCCTCGGACCCCGCATTCACTATATCCGCTCTCCCCGGACCCCGCATTCACTATATCCGCTCTCCCCGGACGCCGCATTCACTACATCCGCTCTCCCCGGACCCCGCATTCATTATATCCGCTCTCCTCGGACCCCGCATTCACTATATAAGCTCTCCTTGGACCCCGCATTCACTACATCCGCTCTCCTCGGACCCCGCATTCACTATATAAGCTCTCCTTGGACCCCGCATTCACTATATCCGCTCTCCCCGGACCCCGCATTCACTACATCCGCTCTCATCGGACCCCGCATTCACTACATCCGCTCTCCCCGGACCCCGCATTCACTACATCCGCTCTCCCCGGACCCCACATTCACTACATCCGCTCTCCCCGGACCCCGCATTCACTATATCCGCTCTCCTCGGACCCCGCTTTCACTATATCTGCTTTCCCCGGACCCCGCATTCATTATATCCGCTTTCCCCGGACCCCGCATTCACTATATAAGCTCTCCTTGGACCCCGCATTCACTATATCCGCTCTCCTCGGACCCCGCATTCATTATATCCGCTCTCACCGGACCCCCCATTCACTATATCCGCTTTCCCCGGACCCCGCATTCACTATATCCGCTCTCCCCGGACCCCGCATTCACTATATCCGCTCTCCCCGGACCCCGCATTCTCTATATCCGCTCTCCCCGGACCCCGCATTCACTATATCCACTCTCCTCGGACCCCGCATTCACTATATCCGCTCTCCCCGGACCCTGCATCCACTATATCCGCTCTCCCCGGACCCCGCATTCACTATATCCGCTCTCCCCGGACCCCGCATTCACTATATCCTCTCTCCCCGGACCCTGCATTCACTACATCCGCTCTCCCCGGACCCCGCATTCACTACATCCGCTCTCCCCGGACCACGCATTCACAACATCCGCTCTCCTTGGACCCCGCATTAACTATATCCGCTCTCCCCGGACCCTGCATTCACTATATCCGCTCTCCCCGGACCCCGCATTCACTACATCCTGTCTCCCCGGACCCCGCATTCACTATATCCGCTCTCCTCGGACCCCGCATTCACTATATCCGCTTCCCCGGACCCCGCATTCACTATATCCGCTCTCCTCGGACCCCGCATTCACTATATCCGCTCTCCTCGGACGCCGCATTCACTATATCCGCTCTCCTCGGACCCCGCATTCACTATATAAGCTCTCCTCGGACCCCGCATTCACTACATCCGCTCTCCCCGGACCCCGCATTCACTACATCCGCTCTCCCCGGACCCCGCATTCACTACATCCGCTCTCCCCGGACCCCGCATTCACTACATCCGCTCACCCCGGACCCCGCATTCACTACATCCGCTCTCCCCGGACCCCGCATTCACTATATCCGCTCTCCTCGGACCCCGCATTCACTATATCCGCTCTCCTCGGACCCCGCATTCACTATATCCGCTTTCCCTGGACCCCGCATTCACTATATCCGCTCTCCCCGGACCCCGCATTCACTATATCCGCTCTCCTCGGACCCCGCATTCACTATATTAAGCTCTCCTCGGACCCCGCATTCATTATATCCGCTCTCACCGGACCCCCCATTCACTATATCCGCTTTCCCTGGACCCCGCATTCACTATATCCGCTCTCCCCGGACCCCACATTCACTATATCTGCTCTTCCCGGACCCCGCATTCACTATATCCGCTCTCCCCGGACCCCGCATTCTCTATAACCGCTCTCCCCGGACCCCACATTCTCTACATCCGCTCTCCCCGGACCCCGCATTCTCTATAACCGCTCTCCCCGGACCCCGCATTCTCTATATCCGCTCTCCCCGGACCCCGCATTCTCTATATCCGCTCTCCCCGGACCCCGCATTCACTACATCCGCTCTCCCCGGACCCCGCATTCACTACATCCACTCTCCCCGGACCCCGCATTCACTACATCCGCTCTGCTCGGACCCCGCATTCACTACATCCGCTCTCCCCGGACCCCGCATTAACTATATCCGCTCACCCCGGACCCTGCATTCACTATATCCGCTCTCCCCGGACCCCGCATTCACTACATCCTGTCTCCCCGGACCCCGCATTCACTATATCCGCTCTCCTCGGACCCCGCATTCACTATATCCGCTTTCCCCGGACCCCACATTCACTATATCCGCTCTCCTCGGACCCCGCATTCACTATATCCGCTCTCCTCGGACCCCGCATTAACTATATCCGCTTTCCCCGGACCCCACATTCACTATATCCGCTCTCCCCGGACCCCGCATTCACTATATCCGCTCTCCCCGGACCCTGCAGTCACTATATCCGCTCTCCCCGGACCCCGCATTCACTATATCCGCTCTCCTCGGACCCCGCATTCACTACATCCGCTCTCCCCGGACCCCGCATTCACTACATCCGCTCTCCCCGGACCCCGCATTCACTATATCCGCTCTCTTCGGACCCCGCATTCACTATATCCGCTCTCCCCGGACCCCGCATTCACTACATCCGCTCTCCCCGGACCCCGCATTCACTATATCCGCTCTCCCCGGACCCTGCATCCACTATATCCGCTCTCCCCGGACCCCGCATTCACTATATCCGCTCTCCCCGGACCCCGCATTCACTATATCCTCTCTCCCCGGACCCCGCATTCACTATATCCTCTCTCCCCGGACCCCGCATTCACTATATCCGCTCTCCCCGGACCCCGCATCCACTATATCCGCTCTCCACTGACCCCGCATTCACTATATCCGCTCTCTCCGGACCCTGCATTCATTATATCCTCTCTCCACGGACCCTACATTCACTATATCCTCTCTCCCCGGACCCCGCATTCACTATATCCGCTCTCCCCGGACCCCGCATTCACTATATCCGCTCTCCCCGGACCCCGCATTCACTATATCCGCTCTCCCCGGACAACGCATTCACTATATCCGCTCTCCCCGGACCCTGCATTCACTATATCCGCTCTCCACGGACCCCGCATTCTCTATATCCGCTCTCCTCGGACCCCGCATTCACTACATCCGCTCTCCCCGGACCCCGCACTCACTACATCCGCTCTCCCCGGACCCCGCATTCACTATATCCGCTCTCCCCGGACCCCGCATTCACTACATCCTGTCTCCCCGGACCCCGCATTCACTATATCCGCTCTCCTCGGACCCCGCATTCACTATATCCGCTTTCCCCGGACCCCGCATTCACTATATCCGCTCTCCTCGGACCCCAAATTCACTATATCCGTTCTCCTCGGACCCCGCATTCACTATATCCGCTTTCCCCGGACCACGCATTCACTATATCCGCTCTCCCCGGACCCCGCATTCACTATATCCGCTCTCCCCGGACCCCGCATTCACTACATCCGCTCTCCCCGGACCCCGCATTAACTATATCCGCTCTCCCCGGACCCCGCATTCACTATATCCGCTCTCCCCGGACCCCGCATTCACTACATCCTGTCTCCCCGGACCCCGCATTCACTATATCCGCTCTCCCCGGACCCCGCATTCACTATATCCGCTCTCCTCGGACCCCGCATTCACTATATCCGCTTTCCCTGGACCCCGCATTCACTATATCCGCTTTCCCTGGACCCCGCATTCACTATATCCGCTCTCCCCGGACCCCGCATTCACTATATCCGCTCTCCTTGGACACCGCATTCACTATATCCGCTCTCCTCGGACCCCGCATTCACTATATCCGCTCTCACCGGACCCCCCATTCACTATATCCGCTTTCCCCGGACCCCGCATTCACTATATCCGCTCTCCCCGGACCCCGCATTCACTATATCCGCTCTTCCCGGACCCCGCATTCACTATATCCGCTCTCCCCGGACCCCGCATTCTCTATATCCGCTCTCCCCGGACCCCGCATTCACTACATCCGCTCTCCCCGGACCCCGCATTCACTATATCCGCTCTCCCCGGACCCCGCATTCACTATATCCGCTCTTCCCGGACCCCGCATTCACTATATCCGCTCTCCCCGGACCCCGCATTCTCTATATCCGCTCTCCCCGGACCCCACATTCACTACATCCGCTCTCCCCGGACCCCGCATTCTCTATATCCGCTCTCCCCGGACCCCGCATTCACTACATCCGCTCTCCCCGGACCCCGCATTCACTATATCCGCTCTCCCCGGACCCTGCATCCACTATATCCGCTCTCCCCGGACCCCGCATTCACTATATCCGCTCTCCCCGGACCCCGCATTCACTATATCCTCTCTCCCCGGACCCCGCATTCACTATATCCTCTCTCCCCGGACCCCGCATTCACTATATCCGCTCTCCCCGGACCCTGCATCCACTATATCCGCTCTCCACGGACCCCGCATTCACTATATCCGCTCTCCCCGGACCCTGCATTCATTATATCCTCTCTCCACGGACCCTACATTCACTATATCCGCTCTCCCCGGACCCCGCATCCACTATATCCGCTCTCCCCGGACCCCGCATTCACTATATCCGCTCTCCCCGGACCCCGCATTCACTATATCCGCTCTCCCCGGACCCTGCATTCACTATATCCGTTCTCCTCGGACCCCGCATTCACTATATCCGCTTTCCCCGGACCCCGCATTCACTATATCCGCTCTCCCCGGACCCCAAATTCACTATATCCGTTCTCCTCGGACCCCGCATTCACTATATCCGCTTTCCCCGGACCCCGCATTCACTATATCCGCTCTCCCCGGACCCCGCATTCACTACATCCGCTCTCCCCGGACCCCGCATTCACTATATCCGCTCTCCTCGGACCCCGCATTCACTATATCCTCTCTCCCCGGACCCCGCATTCACTATATCCTCTCTCCCCGGACCCCGCATTCACTATATCCGCTCTCCCCGGACCCCGCATCCACTATATCCGCTCTCCACGGACCCCGCATTCACTATATCTGCTCTCCCTGGACCCCGCATTCACTATATCCGCTCTCCCCGGACCCCGCATTCACTATATCCGCTCTCCCCGGACCCCGCATTCACTATATCCGCTCTCCCCGGACCCTGCATTCATTATATCCTCTCTCCACGGACCCCGCATTCACTATATCCGCTCTCCCCGTACACCGCATTCACTATATCCGCTCTCCCCGGACCCCGCATTCACTATATCCGCTCTCCTCGGACCCCGCATTCACTATATCCGCTCTCCCCGGACCCCGCATTCACTACATCCGCTCTCCCCGGACCCCGCATTCACTATATCCGCTCTCCCCGGACCCTGCATCCACTATATCCGCTCTCCCCGGACCCCGCATTCACTATATCCGCTCTCCCCGGACCCCGCATTCACTATATCCTCTCTCCCCGGACCCCGCATTCACTATATCCTCTCTCCCCGGACCCCGCATTCACTATATCCGCTCTCCCCGGACCCCGTATTCACTATATCCGTTCTCCTCGGACCCCGCATTCACTATATCCGCTTTCCCCGGACCCCGCATTCACTATATCCGCTCTCCCCGGACCCCGCATTCACTACATCCGCTCTCCCCGGACCCCGCATTCACTATATCCGCTCTCCTCGGACCCCGCATTCACTATATCCGCTTTCCCCGGACCCCGCATTCACTATATCCTCTCTCCCCGGACCCCGCATTCACTATATCCGCTCTCCTCGGACCCCGCATTCACTATATCCGCTCTCCTCGGACGCCGCATTCACTATATCCGCTCTCCTCGGACCCCGCATTCACTATATAAGCTCTCCTCGGACCCCGCATTCACTACATCCGCTCTCCCCGGACCCCGCATTCACTACATCCGCTCTCCCCGGACCCCGCATTCACTACATCCGCTCTCCCCGGACCCCGCATTCACTACATCCGCTCACCCCGGACCCCGCATTCACTACATCCGCTCTCCCCGGACCCCGCATTCACTATATCCGCTCTCCTCGGACCCCGCATTCACTATATCCGCTCTCCTCGGACCCCGCATTCACTATATCCGCTTTCCCTGGACCCCGCATTCACTATATCCGCTCTCCCCGGACCCCGCATTCACTATATCCGCTCTCCTCGGACCCCGCATTCACTATATTAAGCTCTCCTCGGACCCCGCATTCATTATATCCGCTCTCACCGGACCCCCCATTCACTATATCCGCTTTCCCTGGACCCCGCATTCACTATATCCGCTCTCCCCGGACCCCACATTCACTATATCTGCTCTTCCCGGACCCCGCATTCACTATATCCGCTCTCCCCGGACCCCGCATTCTCTATAACCGCTCTCCCCGGACCCCACATTCTCTACATCCGCTCTCCCCGGACCCCGCATTCTCTATAACCGCTCTCCCCGGACCCCGCATTCTCTATATCCGCTCTCCCCGGACCCCGCATTCTCTATATCCGCTCTCCCCGGACCCCGCATTCACTACATCCGCTCTCCCCGGACCCCGCATTCACTACATCCACTCTCCCCGGACCCCGCATTCACTACATCCGCTCTGCTCGGACCCCGCATTCACTACATCCGCTCTCCCCGGACCCCGCATTAACTATATCCGCTCACCCCGGACCCTGCATTCACTATATCCGCTCTCCCCGGACCCCGCATTCACTACATCCTGTCTCCCCGGACCCCGCATTCACTATATCCGCTCTCCTCGGACCCCGCATTCACTATATCCGCTTTCCCCGGACCCCACATTCACTATATCCGCTCTCCTCGGACCCCGCATTCACTATATCCGCTCTCCTCGGACCCCGCATTAACTATATCCGCTTTCCCCGGACCCCACATTCACTATATCCGCTCTCCCCGGACCCCGCATTCACTATATCCGCTCTCCCCGGACCCTGCAGTCACTATATCCGCTCTCCCCGGACCCCGCATTCACTATATCCGCTCTCCTCGGACCCCGCATTCACTACATCCGCTCTCCCCGGACCCCGCATTCACTACATCCGCTCTCCCCGGACCCCGCATTCACTATATCCGCTCTCCTCGGACCCCGCATTCACTATATCCGCTCTCCCCGGACCCCGCATTCACTACATCCGCTCTCCCCGGACCCCGCATTCACTATATCCGCTCTCCCCGGACCCTGCATCCACTATATCCGCTCTCCCCGGACCCCGCATTCACTATATCCGCTCTCCCCGGACCCCGCATTCACTATATCCTCTCTCCCCGGACCCCGCATTCACTATATCCTCTCTCCCCGGACCCCGCATTCACTATATCCGCTCTCCCCGGACCCCGCATCCACTATATCCGCTCTCCACTGACCCCGCATTCACTATATCCGCTCTCTCCGGACCCTGCATTCATTATATCCTCTCTCCACGGACCCTACATTCACTATATCCTCTCTCCCCGGACCCCGCATTCACTATATCCGCTCTCCCCGGACCCCGCATTCACTATATCCGCTCTCCCCGGACCCCGCATTCACTATATCCGCTCTCCCCGGACAACGCATTCACTATATCCGCTCTCCCCGGACCCTGCATTCACTATATCCGCTCTCCACGGACCCCGCATTCTCTATATCCGCTCTCCTCGGACCCCGCATTCACTACATCCGCTCTCCCCGGACCCCGCACTCACTACATCCGCTCTCCCCGGACCCCGCATTCACTATATCCGCTCTCCCCGGACCCCGCATTCACTACATCCTGTCTCCCCGGACCCCGCATTCACTATATCCGCTCTCCTCGGACCCCGCATTCACTATATCCGCTTTCCCCGGACCCCGCATTCACTATATCCGCTCTCCTCGGACCCCAAATTCACTATATCCGTTCTCCTCGGACCCCGCATTCACTATATCCGCTTTCCCCGGACCACGCATTCACTATATCCGCTCTCCCCGGACCCCGCATTCACTATATCCGCTCTCCCCGGACCCCGCATTCACTACATCCGCTCTCCCCGGACCCCGCATTAACTATATCCGCTCTCCCCGGACCCCGCATTCACTATATCCGCTCTCCCCGGACCCCGCATTCACTACATCCTGTCTCCCCGGACCCCGCATTCACTATATCCGCTCTCCCCGGACCCCGCATTCACTATATCCGCTCTCCTCGGACCCCGCATTCACTATATCCGCTTTCCCTGGACCCCGCATTCACTATATCCGCTTTCCCTGGACCCCGCATTCACTATATCCGCTCTCCCCGGACCCCGCATTCACTATATCCGCTCTCCTTGGACACCGCATTCACTATATCCGCTCTCCTCGGACCCCGCATTCACTATATCCGCTCTCACCGGACCCCCCATTCACTATATCCGCTTTCCCCGGACCCCGCATTCACTATATCCGCTCTCCCCGGACCCCGCATTCACTATATCCGCTCTTCCCGGACCCCGCATTCACTATATCCGCTCTCCCCGGACCCCGCATTCTCTATATCCGCTCTCCCCGGACCCCGCATTCACTACATCCGCTCTCCCCGGACCCCGCATTCACTATATCCGCTCTCCCCGGACCCCGCATTCACTATATCCGCTCTTCCCGGACCCCGCATTCACTATATCCGCTCTCCCCGGACCCCGCATTCTCTATATCCGCTCTCCCCGGACCCCACATTCACTACATCCGCTCTCCCCGGACCCCGCATTCTCTTTATCCGCTCTCCCCGGACCCCGCATTCACTACATCCGCTCTCCCCGGACCCCGCATTCACTATATCCGCTCTCCCCGGACCCTGCATCCACTATATCCGCTCTCCCCGGACCCCGCATTCACTATATCCGCTCTCCCCGGACCCCGCATTCACTATATCCTCTCTCCCCGGACCCCGCATTCACTATATCCTCTCTCCCCGGACCCCGCATTCACTATATCCGCTCTCCCCGGACCCTGCATCCACTATATCCGCTCTCCACGGACCCCGCATTCACTATATCCGCTCTCCCCGGACCCTGCATTCATTATATCCTCTCTCCACGGACCCTACATTCACTATATCCGCTCTCCCCGGACCCCGCATCCACTATATCCGCTCTCCCCGGACCCCGCATTCACTATATCCGCTCTCCCCGGACCCCGCATTCACTATATCCGCTCTCCCCGGACCCTGCATTCACTATATCCGTTCTCCTCGGACCCCGCATTCACTATATCCGCTTTCCCCGGACCCCGCATTCACTATATCCGCTCTCCCCGGACCCCAAATTCACTATATCCGTTCTCCTCGGACCCCGCATTCACTATATCCGCTTTCCCCGGACCCCGCATTCACTATATCCGCTCTCCCCGGACCCCGCATTCACTACATCCGCTCTCCCCGGACCCCGCATTCACTATATCCGCTCTCCTCGGACCCCGCATTCACTATATCCTCTCTCCCCGGACCCCGCATTCACTATATCCTCTCTCCCCGGACCCCGCATTCACTATATCCGCTCTCCCCGGACCCCGCATCCACTATATCCGCTCTCCACGGACCCCGCATTCACTATATCTGCTCTCCCTGGACCCCGCATTCACTATATCCGCTCTCCCCGGACCCCGCATTCACTATATCCGCTCTCCCCGGACCCCGCATTCACTATATCCGCTCTCCCCGGACCCTGCATTCATTATATCCTCTCTCCACGGACCCCGCATTCACTATATCCGCTCTCCCCGTACACCGCATTCACTATATCCGCTCTCCCCGGACCCCGCATTCACTATATCCGCTCTCCTCGGACCCCGCATTCACTATATCCGCTCTCCCCGGACCCCGCATTCACTACATCCGCTCTCCCCGGACCCCGCATTCACTATATCCGCTCTCCCCGGACCCTGCATCCACTATATCCGCTCTCCCCGGACCCCGCATTCACTATATCCGCTCTCCCCGGACCCCGCATTCACTATATCCTCTCTCCCCGGACCCCGCATTCACTATATCCTCTCTCCCCGGACCCCGCATTCACTATATCCGCTCTCCCCGGACCCCGTATTCACTATATCCGTTCTCCTCGGACCCCGCATTCACTATATCCGCTTTCCCCGGACCCCGCATTCACTATATCCGCTCTCCCCGGACCCCGCATTCACTACATCCGCTCTCCCCGGACCCCGCATTCACTATATCCGCTCTCCTCGGACCCCGCATTCACTATATCCGCTTTCCCCGGACCCCGCATTCACTATATCCTCTCTCCCCGGACCCCGCATTCACTATATCCGCTCTCCCCGGACCCCGCATTCACTATATCCGCTCTCCCCGGACCCCGCATCCACTATATCCGCTCTCCACGGACCCCGCATTCACTATATCCGCTCTCCCCGGACCCCGCATTCACTATATCCGCTCTCCCCGGACCCCGCATTCACTATATCCGCTCTCCCCGGACCCTGCATTCATTATATCCTCTCTCCACGGACCCCGCATTCACTATATCCGCTCTCCCCGGACCCTGCATTCATTATATCCTCTCTCCCCGGACCCCACATTCACTCTATCCGCTCTCCCCGGACCCCGCATTCACTATATCCGCTCTCCCCGGACCCTGCATTCACTATATCCGCTCTCCCCGGACCCTGCAGTCACTATATCCGGTCTCCCCGGACCCTGCAGTCACTATATCCGGTCTCCCCGGACCCCGCATTCACTATATCCGCTTTCCCCGGACCCCGCATTCACTATATCCGTTCTCCTCGGACCCCGCATTCACTATATCCGCTTTCCCCGGACCCCGCATTCACTATATCCGCTCTCCCCGGACCCCGCATTCACTACATCCGCTCTCCCCGGACCCCGCATTCACTATATCCGCTCTCCTCGGACCCCGCATTCACTATATCCGCTTTCCCCGGACCCCGCATTCACTATATTCGCTCTCCTCGGACCCCGCATTCACTATATCCGCTCTCCTCGGACCCCGCATTCACTATATCCGCTCTCCTCGGACCCCGCATTCACTATATCCGCTTTCCCTGGACCCGGCATTCACTATATCCGCTCTCCCCGGACCCCGCATTCACTATATCCGCTCTCCTCGGACCCCGCATTCACTATATAAGCTCTCCTTGGACCCCGCATTCACTATATCCGCTCTCCTCGGACCCCGCATTCACTATATCCGCTCTCACCGGACCCCCCATTCACTATATCCGCTTTCCCCGGACCCCGCATTCACTATATCCGCTCTCCCCGGACCCCGCATTCATTATATCCTCTCTCCACGGACCCTACATTCACTATATCCGCTCTCCCCGGACCCCGCATTCACTATATCCGCTCTCCCCGGACCCCGCATTCACTATATCCGCTTTCCCTGGACCCCGCATTCACTATATCCGCTCTCCCCGGACCCCGCATTCACTATATCCGCTCTCCTCGGACCCCGCATTCACTATATAAGCTCTCCCCGGACCCCGCATTCACTATATCCGCTCTCCTCGGACCCCGCATTCACTATATAAGCTCTCCTCGGACACCGCATTCATTATATCCGCTCTCACCGGACCCCCCATTCACTATATCCGCTTTCCCCGGACCCCGCATTCACTATATCCGCTCTCCCCGGACCCCGCATTCACTATATCTGCTCTTCCCGGACCCCGCATTCACTATATCCGCTCTCCCCGGACCCCGCATTCTCTATATCCGCTCTCCCCAGACCCCACATTCACTACATCCGCTCTCCCCGGACCCCGCATTCACTATATCCGCTCTCCCCGGAACCCGCATTCACTATATCCAATCTCCCCGGACCCCGCATTCACTATATCCGCTCTCCCCGGACCCCGCATTCACTATATCCGCTCTCCTCGGACCCCGCATTCACTATATAAGCTCTCCTCGGACCCCGCATTCACTACATCCGCTCTCCCCGGACCCCGCATTCACTACATCCGCTCTCCCCGGACCCCGCATTCACTACATCCGCTCTCCCCGGACCCCGCATTCACTACATCCGCTCTCCCCGGACCCCGCATTCACTACATCCGCTCTGCTCGGACCCCGCATTCACTACATCCGCTCTCCCCGGACCGCGCATTAACTATATCCGCTCACCCCGGACCCCGCATTCACTATATCCGCTCTCCCCGGACCCCGCATTCACTATATCCGCTCTCCCCGGACCCCGCATTGACTACATCCTGTCTCCCCGGACCCCGCATTCACTATATCCGCTCTCCTCGGACCCCGCATTCACTATATCCGCTTTCCCCGGACCCCACATTCACTATATCCTCTCTCCTCGGACCCCGCATTCACTATATCCGTTCTCCTCGGACCCCGCATTCACTATATCCACTTTCCCCGGACCCCGCATTCACTATATCCGCTCTCTCCGGACCCCGCATTCACTATATCCGCTCTCCCCGGACCCCGCATTCACTATATCCACTTTCCCCGGACCCCGCATTCACTATATCCGCTCTCCCCGGACCCCGCATTCACTATATCCGCTCTCCCCGGACCCCGCATTCACTATATCCGCTCTCCCCGGACCCCGCATTCACTACATCCGCTCTCCCCGGACCCCGCATTCACTACATCCGCTCTCCCCGGACCCCGCATTCACTATGTCCGCTCTCCTCGGACCCCGAATTCATTATATCCGCTCTCCCCGGACCCCGCATTCACTACATCCGCTCTCCCCGGACCCCGCATTCACTATATCCGCTCTCCCTGGACCCCGCATTCACTACATCCGCTCTCCCCGGACCCCGCATTAACTATATCCGCTCTCCCCGGACCCCGCATCCACTATATCCGCTCTCCCCGGACCCCGCATTCACTATATCCGCTCTCCCCGGACCCCGCAGTCACTATATCCGCTCTCCCCGGACCCCGCATTCACTATATCCGCTCTCCCCGGACCCTGCAGTCACTATATCCGCTCTCCTCGGACCCCGCATTCACTACATCCGCTCTCCCCGGACCCCGCATTCACTACATCCGCTATCCCCGGACCCCGCATTCACTACATCCGCTATCCCCGGACCCTGCATTCACTACATCCGCACTGCTCGGACCTCGCATACACTACATCCGCTCTCCCCGGACCCCGCATTCACTACATCCACTCTCCCCGGACCCCGCATTCACTACATCCTGTCTCCCCGGACCCCGCATTCACTATATCCGCTCTCCTCGGACCCCGCATTCACTATATCCGCTTTCCCCGGACCCCGCATTCACTATATCCGCTCTCCCCGGACCCCGCATTCACTATATCCGCTCTCCTCGGACCCCGCATTCACTATATCCGTTCTCCTCGGACCCCGCATTCACTATATCCGCTCTCCCCGGACCCCGCATTCACTATATCCGCTCTCCCCGGACCCTGCAGTCACTATATCCGCTCTCCTCGGACCCCGCATTCACTATATCCGCTCTCCCCGGACCCCGCATTCACTATATCCGCTCTCCTCGGACCCCGCATTCACTATATCCGCTCTCCCCGGACCCCGCATTCACTATATCCGCTCTCCCCGGACCCTGCAGTCACTATATCCGCTCTCCACGGACCCCGCATTCACTATATCCGCTCTCCTCGGACCCCGCATTCACTTTATAAGCTCTCCTCGGACCCCGCATTCACTACATCCGCTCTCCCCGGACCCCGCATTCACTATATCCGCTCTCCTCGGACCCCACATTCACTATATCCGCTCTCCCTGGACCCCGCATTCACTATATCCGCTCTCCCCGGACCCCGCATTCACTATATCCGCTCTCCCCGGACCCTGCATTCACTATATCCGCTCTCCCCGGACCCCGCATTCACTATATCCGCTCTCCCCGGACCCCGCATTCACTATATCCTCTCTCCCCGGACCCCGCATTCACTACATCCGCTCTCCCCGGACCCCGCATTCACTACATCCGCTCTGCTCGGACCCCGCATTCACTACATCCGCTCTCCCCGGACCCCGCATTCACAATATCCGCTCTCCCCGGACCCCGCATTAACTACATCCTGTCTCCCCGGACCCCGCATTCACTATATCCGCTCTCCTCGGACCCCACATTCACTATATCCGCTCTCCTCGGACCCCACATTCACTATATCCGCTCTCCCCGGACCCCGCATTCACTACATCCTGTCTCCCCTGACCCCGCATTCACTATATCCGCTCTCCCTGGACCCCGCATTCACTATATCCGCTCTCCCCGGACCCCGCATTCACTATATCCGCTCTCTTCGGACCCCGCATTCACTATATAAGCTCTCCTCGGACCCCGCATTCACTACATCCGCTCTCCCCGGACCCCGCATTCACTAGATCCGCTCTCCCCGGACCCCGCATTCACTATATCCTCTCTCCCCGGACCCCGTATTCACTATATCCGCTCTCCCCGGACCCCGCATTCACTACATCCTGTCTCCCCTGACCCCGCATTCACTATATCCGCTCTCCCCGGACCCCGCATTCACTATATCCGCTCTCCCCGGACCCCGCATTCACTATATCCGCTCTCCTCGGACCCCGCATTCACTATATAAGCTCTCCTCGGACCCCGCATTCACTACATCCGCTCTCCCCGGACCCCGCATTCACTACATCCGCTCTCCCTGGACCCCGCATTCACTATATCCTCTCTCCCCGGACCCCGCATTCACTATATCCGCTCTCCACGGACCCCGCATTCACTATATCCGCTCTCCACTGACCCCGCATTCACTATATCCGCTCTCCACGGACCCTACATTCACTATATCCGCTCTCCATGGACCCCGCATTCACTATATCCGCTCTCCCCGGACCCCGCATTCACTATATCCGCTCTCCACGGACCCTGCATTCACTATATCCGCTCTCCACGGACCCCGCATTCACTACATCCGCTCTCCCCAGACCCCGCATTCACTATATCCGCTCTCCCCGGACCCCGCATTCACTATATCCGCTCTCCCCGGACCCTGCATTCACTATATCCGCTCTCCCCGGACCCTGCATCCACTATATCCGCTCTCCCCGGACCCCGCATTCACTATATCCACTCTCCCCGGACCCCGCATTCACTATATCCTCTCTCCCCGGACCCCGCATTCACTACATCCGCTCTCCCCGGACCCCGCATTCACTATATCCGCTCTCCTCGGACCCCGCATTCACTATATCCGCTCTCCCCGGACCCCGCATTCACTATATCCGCTCTCCCCGGACGCCGCATTCACTACATCCGCTCTCCCCGGACCCCGCATTCATTATATCCGCTCTCCTCGGACCCCGCATTCACTATATAAGCTCTCCTTGGACCCCGCATTCACTACATCCGCTCTCCTCGGACCCCGCATTCACTATATAAGCTCTCCTTGGACCCCGCATTCACTATATCCGCTCTCCCCGGACCCCGCATTCACTACATCCGCTCTCATCGGACCCCGCATTCACTACATCCGCTCTCCCCGGACCCCGCATTCACTACATCCGCTCTCCCCGGACCCCACATTCACTACATCCGCTCTCCCCGGACCCCGCATTCACTATATCCGCTCTCCTCGGACCCCGCTTTCACTATATCTGCTTTCCCCGGACCCCGCATTCATTATATCCGCTTTCCCCGGACCCCGCATTCACTATATAAGCTCTCCTTGGACCCCGCATTCACTATATCCGCTCTCCTCGGACCCCGCATTCATTATATCCGCTCTCACCGGACCCCCCATTCACTATATCCGCTTTCCCCGGACCCCGCATTCTCTATATCCGCTCTCCCCGGACCCCGCATTCACTATATCCGCTCTCCCCGGACCCCGCATTCTCTATATCCGCTCTCCCCGGACCCCGCATTCACTATATCCACTCTCCTCGGACCCCGCATTCACTATATCCGCTCTCCCCGGACCCTGCATCCACTATATCCGCTCTCCCCGGACCCCGCATTCACTATATCCGCTCTCCCCGGACCCCGCATTCACTATATCCTCTCTCCCCGGACCCTGCATTCACTACATCCGCTCTCCCCGGACCCCGCATTCACTACATCCGCTCTCCCCGGACCACGCATTCACAACATCCGCTCTCCTTGGACCCCGCATTAACTATATCCGCTCTCCCCGGACCCTGCATTCACTATATCCGCTCTCCCCGGACCCCGCATTCACTACATCCTGTCTCCCCGGACCCCGCATTCACTATATCCGCTCTCCTCGGACCCCGCATTCACTATATCCGCTTCCCCGGACCCCGCATTCACTATATCCGCTCTCCTCGGACCCCGCATTCACTATATCCGCTCTCCTCGGACGCCGCATTCACTATATCCGCTCTCCTCGGACCCCGCATTCACTATATAAGCTCTCCTCGGACCCCGCATTCACTACATCCGCTCTCCCCGGACCCCGCATTCACTACATCCGCTCTCCCCGGACCCCGCATTCACTACATCCGCTCTCCCCGGACCCTGCATTCACTACATCCGCTCACCCCGGACCCCGCATTCACTACATCCGCTCTCCCCGGACCCCGCATTCACTATATCCGCTCTCCTCGGACCCCGCATTCACTATATCCGCTCTCCTCGGACCCCGCATTCACTATATCCGCTTTCCCTGGACCCCGCATTCACTATATCCGCTCTCCCCGGACCCCGCATTCACTATATCCGCTCTCCTCGGACCCCGCATTCACTATATTAAGCTCTCCTTGGACCCCGCATTCACTATATCCGCTCTCCTCGGACCCCGCATTCACTATATTAAGCTCTCCTCGGACCCCGCATTCATTATATCCGCTCTCACCGGACCCCCCATTCACTATATCCGCTTTCCCTGGACCCCGCATTCACTATATCCGCTCTCCCCGGACCCCACATTCACTATATCTGCTCTTCCCGGACCCCGCATTCACTATATCCGCTCTCCCCGGACCCCGCATTCTCTATAACCGCTCTCCCCGGACCCCACATTCTCTACATCCGCTCTCCCCGGACCCCGCATTCTCTATAACCGCTCTCCCCGGACCCCGCATTCTCTATATCCGCTCTCCCCGGACCCCGCATTCTCTATATCCGCTCTCCCCGGACCCCGCATTCACTACATCCGCTCTCCCCGGACCCCGCATTCACTACATCCACTCTCCCCGGACCCCGCATTCACTACATCCGCTCTGCTCGGACCCCGCATTCACTACATCCGCTCTCCCCGGACCCCGCATTAACTATATCCGCTCACCCCGGACCCTGCATTCACTATATCCGCTCTCCCCGGACCCCGCATTCACTACATCCTGTCTCCCCGGACCCCGCATTCACTATATCCGCTCTCCTCGGACCCCGCATTCACTATATCCGCTTTCCCCGGACCCCACATTCACTATATCCGCTCTCCTCGGACCCCGCATTCACTATATCCGCTCTCCTCGGACCCCGCATTAACTATATCCGCTTTCCCCGGACCCCACATTCACTATATCCGCTCTCCCCGGACCCCGCATTCACTATATCCGCTCTCCCCGGACCCTGCAGTCACTATATCCGCTCTCCCCGGACCCCGCATTCACTATATCCGCTCTCCTCGGACCCCGCATTCACTACATCCGCTCTCCCCGGACCCCGCATTCACTACATCCGCTCTCCCCGGACCCCGCATTCACTATATCCGCTCTCCTCGGACCCCGCATTCACTATATCCGCTCTCCCCGGACCCCGCATTCACTACATCCGCTCTCCCCGGACCCCGCATTCACTATATCCGCTCTCCCCGGACCCTGCATCCACTATATCCGCTCTCCCCGGACCCCGCATTCACTATATCCGCTCTCCCCGGACCCCGCATTCACTATATCCTCTCTCCCCGGACCCCGCATTCACTATATCCTCTCTCCCCGGACCCCGCATTCACTATATCCGCTCTCCCCGGACCCCGCATCCACTATATCCGCTCTCCACTGACCCCGCATTCACTATATCCGCTCTCTCCGGACCCTGCATTCATTATATCCTCTCTCCACGGACCCTACATTCACTATATCCTCTCTCCCCGGACCCCGCATTCACTATATCCGCTCTCCCCGGACCCCGCATTCACTATATCCGCTCTCCCCGGACCCCGCATTCACTATATCCGCTCTCCCCGGACAACGCATTCACTATATCCGCTCTCCCCGGACCCTGCATTCACTATATCCGCTCTCCACGGACCCCGCATTCTCTATATCCGCTCTCCTCGGACCCCGCATTCACTACATCCGCTCTCCCCGGACCCCGCACTCACTACATCCGCTCTCCCCGGACCCCGCATTCACTATATCCGCTCTCCCCGGACCCCGCATTCACTACATCCTGTCTCCCCGGACCCCGCATTCACTATATCCGCTCTCCTCGGACCCCGCATTCACTATATCCGCTTTCCCCGGACCCCGCATTCACTATATCCGCTCTCCTCGGACCCCAAATTCACTATATCCGTTCTCCTCGGACCCCGCATTCACTATATCCGCTTTCCCCGGACCACGCATTCACTATATCCGCTCTCCCCGGACCCCGCATTCACTATATCCGCTCTCCCCGGACCCCGCATTCACTACATCCGCTCTCCCCGGACCCCGCATTAACTATATCCGCTCTCCCCGGACCCCGCATTCACTATATCCGCTCTCCCCGGACCCCGCATTCACTACATCCTGTCTCCCCGGACCCCGCATTCACTATATCCGCTCTCCCCGGACCCCGCATTCACTATATCCGCTCTCCTCGGACCCCGCATTCACTATATCCGCTTTCCCTGGACCCCGCATTCACTATATCCGCTTTCCCTGGACCCCGCATTCACTATATCCGCTCTCCCCGGACCCCGCATTCACTATATCCGCTCTCCTTGGACACCGCATTCACTATATCCGCTCTCCTCGGACCCCGCATTCACTATATCCGCTCTCACCGGACCCCCCATTCACTATATCCGCTTTCCCCGGACCCCGCATTCACTATATCCGCTCTCCCCGGACCCCGCATTCACTATATCCGCTCTTCCCGGACCCCGCATTCACTATATCCGCTCTCCCCGGACCCCGCATTCTCTATATCCGCTCTCCCCGGACCCCGCATTCACTACATCCGCTCTCCCCGGACCCCGCATTCACTATATCCGCTCTCCCCGGACCCCGCATTCACTATATCCGCTCTCCCCGGACCCCGCATTCACTATATCCGCTCTTCCCGGACCCCGCATTCACTATATCCGCTCTCCCCGGACCCCGCATTCTCTATATCCGCTCTCCCCGGACCCCACATTCACTACATCCGCTCTCCCCGGACCCCGCATTCTCTATATCCGCTCTCCCCGGACCCCGCATTCACTACATCCGCTCTCCCCGGACCCCGCATTCACTATATCCGCTCTCCCCGGACCCTGCATCCACTATATCCGCTCTCCCCGGACCCCGCATTCACTATATCCGCTCTCCCCGGACCCCGCATTCACTATATCCTCTCTCCCCGGACCCCGCATTCACTATATCCTCTCTCCCCGGACCCCGCATTCACTATATCCGCTCTCCCCGGACCCTGCATCCACTATATCCGCTCTCCACGGACCCCGCATTCACTATATCCGCTCTCCCCGGACCCTGCATTCATTATATCCTCTCTCCACGGACCCTACATTCACTATATCCGCTCTCCCCGGACCCCGCATCCACTATATCCGCTCTCCCCGGACCCCGCATTCACTATATCCGCTCTCCCCGGACCCCGCATTCACTATATCCGCTCTCCCCGGACCCTGCATTCACTATATCCGTTCTCCTCGGACCCCGCATTCACTATATCCGCTTTCCCCGGACCCCGCATTCACTATATCCGCTCTCCCCGGACCCCAAATTCACTATATCCGTTCTCCTCGGACCCCGCATTCACTATATCCGCTTTCCCCGGACCCCGCATTCACTATATCCGCTCTCCCCGGACCCCGCATTCACTACATCCGCTCTCCCCGGACCCCGCATTCACTATATCCGCTCTCCTCGGACCCCGCATTCACTATATCCTCTCTCCCCGGACCCCGCATTCACTATATCCTCTCTCCCCGGACCCCGCATTCACTATATCCGCTCTCCCCGGACCCCGCATCCACTATATCCGCTCTCCACGGACCCCGCATTCACTATATCTGCTCTCCCTGGACCCCGCATTCACTATATCCGCTCTCCCCGGACCCCGCATTCACTATATCCGCTCTCCCCGGACCCCGCATTCACTATATCCGCTCTCCCCGGACCCTGCATTCATTATATCCTCTCTCCACGGACCCCGCATTCACTATATCCGCTCTCCCCGTACACCGCATTCACTATATCCGCTCTCCCCGGACCCCGCATTCACTATATCCGCTCTCCTCGGACCCCGCATTCACTATATCCGCTCTCCCCGGACCCCGCATTCACTACATCCGCTCTCCCCGGACCCCGCATTCACTATATCCGCTCTCCCCGGACCCTGCATCCACTATATCCGCTCTCCCCGGACCCCGCATTCACTATATCCGCTCTCCCCGGACCCCGCATTCACTATATCCTCTCTCCCCGGACCCCGCATTCACTATATCCTCTCTCCCCGGACCCCGCATTCACTATATCCGCTCTCCCCGGACCCCGTATTCACTATATCCGTTCTCCTCGGACCCCGCATTCACTATATCCGCTTTCCCCGGACCCCGCATTCACTATATCCGCTCTCCCCGGACCCCGCATTCACTACATCCGCTCTCCCCGGACCCCGCATTCACTATATCCGCTCTCCTCGGACCCCGCATTCACTATATCCGCTTTCCCCGGACCCCGCATTCACTATATCCTCTCTCCCCGGACCCCGCATTCACTATATCCGCTCTCCCCGGACCCCGCATTCACTATATCCGCTCTCCCCGGACCCCGCATCCACTATATCCGCTCTCCACGGACCCCGCATTCACTATATCCGCTCTCCCCGGACCCCGCATTCACTATATCCGCTCTCCCCGGACCCCGCATTCACTATATCCGCTCTCCCCGGACCCTGCATTCATTATATCCTCTCTCCACGGACCCCGCATTCACTATATCCGCTCTCCCCGGACCCTGCATTCATTATATCCTCTCTCCCCGGACCCCACATTCACTATATCCGCTCTCCCCGGACCCCGCATTCACTATATCCGCTCTCCCCGGACCCTGCATTCACTATATCCGCTCTCCCCGGACCCTGCAGTCACTATATCCGGTCTCCCCGGACCCTGCAGTCACTATATCCGGTCTCCCCGGACCCCGCATTCACTATATCCGCTTTCCCCGGACCCCGCATTCACTATATCCGTTCTCCTCGGACCCCGCATTCACTATATCCGCTTTCCCCGGACCCCGCATTCACTATATCCGCTCTCCCCGGACCCCGCATTCACTACATCCGCTCTCCCCGGACCCCGCATTAACTATATCCGCTCTCCCCGGACCCCGCATTCACTACATCCGCTCTCCCCGGACCCCGCATTCACTATATCCGCTCTCCTCGGACCCCGCATTCACTATATCCGCTTTCCCCGGACCCCGCATTCACTATATTCGCTCTCCTCGGACCCCGCATTCACTATATCCGCTCTCCTCGGACCCCGCATTCACTATATCCGCTCTCCTCGGACCCCGCATTCACTATATCCGCTTTCCCTGGACCCGGCATTCACTATATCCGCTCTCCCCGGACCCCGCATTCACTATATCCGCTCTCCTCGGACCCCGCATTCACTATATAAGCTCTCCTTGGACCCCGCATTCACTATATCCGCTCTCCTCGGACCCCGCATTCACTATATCCGCTCTCACCGGACCCCCCATTCACTATATCCGCTTTCCCCGGACCCCGCATTCACTATATCCGCTCTCCCCGGACCCCGCATTCATTATATCCTCTCTCCACGGACCCTACATTCACTATATCCGCTCTCCCCGGACCCCGCATTCACTATATCCGCTCTCCCCGGACCCCGCATTCACTATATCCGCTCACCCCGGACCCCGCATTCACTATATCCGCTCTCCCCGGACCCCGCATTCAATAAATCCTCTCTCCCCGGACCCCGCATTCACTATATCCTCTCTCCCCGGACCCCGCATTCACTATATCCGCTCTCCCCGGACCCTGCATTCACTATATCCGCTCTCCCCGGACCCTGCATCCACTATATCCGCTCTCCACGGACCCCGCATTCACTATATCCGCTCTCCCCGGACCCCGCATTCATTATATCCGCTCTCCCCGGACCCCGCATTCACTATATCCGCTCTCCCCGGACCCTGCATCCACTATATCCGCTCTCCCCGGACCCCGCATTCACTACATCCGCTCTGCTCGGACCTCGCATACACTACATCCGCTCTCCCCGGAACCCGCATTCACTACATCCGCTCTCCCCGGACCCCGCATTCACTACATCCTGTCTCCCCGGACCCCGCATTCACTATATCCGCTCTCCTCGGACCCCGCATTCACTATATCCGCTTTCCCCGGACCCCGCATTCACTATATCCGCTCTCCTCGGACCCCGCATTCACTATATCCGTTCTCCTCGGACCCCGCATTCACTATATCCGCTTTCCCCGGACCCCGCATTCACTATATCCGCTCTCCCCGGACCCCGCATTCACTATATCCGCTCTCCCTGGACCCTGCAGTCACTATATCCGCTCTCCTCGGACCCCGCATTCACTATATCCGCTTTCCCCGGACCCCGCATTCACTATATCCGCTCTTCCCGGACCCCGCATTCACTATATCCGCTCTCCTCGGACCCCGCATTCACTATATCCGCTCTCCCCGGACCCCGCATTCACTACATCCGCTCTCCCCGGACCCTGCAGTCACTATATCCGCTCTCCTCGGACCCCGCATTCACTATATCCGCTCTCCCCGGACCCCGCATTCACTATATCCGCTCTCCTCGGACCCCGCATTCACTTTATAAGCTCTCCTCGGACCCCGCATTCACTACATCCGCTCTCCCTGGACCCCGCATTCACTATATCCTCTCTCCCCGGACCCCGCATTCACTATATCCGCTCTCCATGGACCCCGCATTCACTATATCCGCTCTCCCCGGACCCTGCATTCACTATATCCGCTCTCCCCGGACCCCGCATTCACTATATCCGCTCTCCCCGGACCCCGCATCCACTATATCCGCTCTCCCCGGACCCCGCATTCACTATATCCGCTCTCCCCGGACCCCGCATTCACTATATCCTCTCTCCCCGGACCCCGCATTCACTACATCCGCTCTCCCCGGACCCCGCATTCACTACATCCGCTCTGCTCGGACCCCGCATTCACTACATCCGCTCTCCCCGGACCCCGCATTCACTATATCCGCTCTCCCCGGACCCCGCATTCACTACATCCTGTCTCCCCGGACCCCGCATTCACTATATCCGCTCTCCTCGGACCCCACATTCACTATATCCGCTCTCCCCGGACCCCGCATTCACTATATCCGCTCTCCTCGGACCCCACATTCACTATATCCGCTCTCCCCGGACCCCGCATTCACTATATCCGCTCTCCCCGGACCCTGCATTCACTATATCCTCTCTCCCCGGACCCCGCATTCACTATATCTGATCTCCTCGGACCCCGCATTCACTACATCCGCTCTCCCCGGACCCCGCATCCACTATATCCGCTCTCCCCGGATCCCGGATTCACTATATCCTCTCTCCCCGGACCCCGCATTCACTACATCCGCTCTCCCCAAACCCCGCATTCACTACATCCGCTCTGCTCGGACCCCGCATTCACTACATCCGCTCTCCCCGGACCCCGCATTCACTATATCCGATCTCCTCGGACTCCGCATTCACTATATCCGCTCTCCTCGGACTCCGCATTCACTATATCTGCTCTCCCCGGACCCCGCATTCACTACATCCGCTCTCCTCGGACCCCGCATTAACTATATCCGCTCTCCCCGGACCCTGCAGTCACTATATCCGCTCTCCTCGGACCCCGCATTCACTATATCCGCTCTCCCCGGACCCCGCATTCACTACATCCGCTCTCCCCGGACCCTGCAGTCACTATATCCGCTCTCCTCGGACCCCACATTCACTATATCCGCTCTCCCCGGACCCCGCATTCACTATATCCGCTCTCCTCGGACCCCGCATTCACTATATCCGCTCTCCCCGGACCCCGCATTCACTACATCCGCTCTCTCCGGACCCCGCATTCACTATATCCGCTCTCCCCGGACCCGGCATTCACTATATCCGCTCTCTCCGGACCCCGCATTCACTATATCCGCTCTCCCCGGACCCCGCATTCACTATATCCGCTCTCCCCGGACCCCGCATTCACTATATCCGCTCTCCTCGGACCCCGCATTCACTATATAAGCTCTCCTCGGACCCCGCATTCACTACATCCGCTCTCCCCGGACCCCGCATTCACTAGATCCGCTCTCCCCGGACCCCGCATTCACTACATCCGCTCTCCCCGGACCCCGCATTCACCACATCCGCTCTCCCCGGACCCCGCATTCACTACATCCGCTCTCCCCGGACCCCGCATTCACTATATCCGCTCTCCTCGGACCCCGCATTCACTATATCTGCTCTCCCCGGACCCCGCATTCACTACATGCGCTCTCCCCGGACCCCGCATTAACTATATCCGCTCTCCCCGGACCCCGCATTCACTACATCCGCTCTCCCTGGACCCCGCATTCACTATATCCTCTCTCCCCGGACCCCGCATTCACTATATCCGCTCTCCCCGGACCCCGCATTCACTATATCCGCTCTCCCCGGACCCCGCATTCATTATATCCGCTCTCCCCGGACCCCGCATTCATTATATCCGCTCTCCACGGACCCTACATTCACTATATCCGCTCTCCATGGACCCCGCATTCACTATATCCGCTCCCCCCGGACCCCGCATTCACTATATCCGCTCTCCACGGACCCCGCATTCACTATATCCGCTCTCCCCGGACCCTGCATTCACTATATCCGCTCTCCCCGGACAATGCAGTCACTATATCCGCTCTCCACGGACCCCGCATTCACTATATCCGCTCTCCTCGGACCCCGCATTCACTATATAAGCTCTCCTCGGACCCCGCATTCACTACATCCACTCTCCCCGGACCCTGCATTCACTATATCCGCTCTCCCCGGACCCTGCATTCACTATATCCGCTCTCCCCGGACCCCGCATCCACTATATCCGCTCTCCCCGGACCCCGCATTCACTACATCCGCTCTGCTCGGACCCCGCATTCACTACATCCGTTCTCCCCGGACGCCGCATTAACTATATCCGCTCTCCCCGGACCCTGAATTCACTACATCCTGTCTCCCCGGACCCCGCATTCACTATATCCGCTCTCCCCGGACCCCGCATTCACTATATCCGCTCTCTCCGGACCCCGCATTCACTACATCCTGTCTCCCCGGACCCCGCATTCACTATATCCGCTCTCCCCGGACCCTGCATTCACTATATCCGCTCTCCCCGGACCCTGCATTCACTATATCCGCTCTCCCCGGACCCTGCATCCACTATATTCGCTCTCCCCGGACCCCGCATTCACTATATGCGCTCTCCCCGGACCCCGCATTCACTATATCCTCTCTCCCCGGACCCCGCATTCACTACATCCGCTCTCCCTGGACCCCGCATTCACTACATCCGCTCTGCTCGGACCCCGCATTCACTATATCCTCTCTCCCCGGACCCCGCATTCACTACATCCGCTCTCCCCGGACCCCGCATTCACTACATCCTGTCTCCCCGGACCCCGCATTCACTATATCCGCTCTCCTCGGACCCCACATTCACTATATCCGCTCTCCCCGGACCCCGCATTCACTATATCCGCTCTCCTCGGACCCCACATTCCCTATATCCGCTCTCCCCGGACCCCGCATTCACTACATCCTGTCTCCCCGGACCCCGCATTCACTATATCCGCTCTCCTCGGACCCCACATTCACTATATCCGCTCTCCCCGGACCCCGCATTCACTATATCCGCTCTCCTCGGACCCCACATTCACTATATCCGCTCTCCCCGGACCCCGCATTCACTACATCCTGTCTCCCCTGACCCCGCATTCACTATATCCGCTCTCCCCGGACCCCGCATTCACTATATCCGCTCTCCCCGGACCCCGCATTCACTATATCCGCTCTCCTCGGACCCCGCATTCACTATATAAGCTCTCCTCGGACCCCGCATTCACTACATCCGCTCTCCCCGGACCCCGCATTCACTCGATCCGCTCTCCCCGGACCCCGCATTCACTACATCCGCTCTCCCCGGACCCCGCATTCACCACATCCGCTCTCCCCGGACCCCGCATTCACTACATCCGCTCTCCCCGGACCCCGCATTCACTATATCCGCTCTCCCCGGACCCCGCATTCACTATATCCGCTCTCCCCGGACCCCGCATTCACTATATCCGCTCTCCCCGGACCCCGCATTCACTATATCCGCTCTCCCCGGACCCCGCATTCACTATATCCGGTCTCCCAGGACCCTGCATTCACTATATCCGCTCTCCCCGGACCCCGCATTCACTATATCCGCTCTCCCCGGACCCCGCATTCACTATATCCGCTCTCCCCGGACCCCGCATTCACTATATCCGCTCTCCCCGGACCCCGCATTCACTACATCCTGTCTCCCCGGACCCCGCATTCACTATATCCGCTCTCCCCGGACCCTGCATTCACTATATCCGCTCTCCCCGGACCCCGCATTCACTATATCCGCTCTCCCCGGACCCCGCATTCACTACATCCTGTCTCCCCGGACCCCGCATTCACTATATCCGCTTTCCCCGGACCCCGCATTCACTATATCCGCTCTCCCCGGACCCCGCATTAACTATATCCGCTCTCCCCGGACCCTGCAGTCACTATATCCGCTCTCCCCGGACCCCGCATTCACTATATCCGCTCTCCTCGGACCCCGCATTCACTATATAAGCTCTCCTTGGACCCCGCATTCACTACATCCGCTCTCCCCGGACCCCGCATTCACTACATCCGCTCTCACCGGACCCCGCATTCACTACATCCGCTCTCCCCGGACCCCGCATTCACTACATCCGCTCTCCCCGGACCCCGCATTCACTACATCCGCTCTCCCCGGACCCCACATTCACTATATCCGCTCTCCTCGGACCCCACATTCACTATATCCGCTCTCCCCGGACCCCGCATTCACTATATCCGCTCTCCCCGGACCCCGCATTCACTATATCCGCTCTCCTCGGACCCCGCATTCACTATATCCGCTCTCCTCGGACCCCGCATTCACTACATCCGCTCTCCCCGGACCCCGCATTCACTACATCCGCTCTCACCGGACCCCGCATTCACTACATCCGCTCTCCCCGGACCCCGCATTCACTACATCCGCTCTCCCCGGACCCCGCATTCACTACATCCGCTCTCCCCGGACCCCGCATTCACTATATCCGCTCTCCTCGGACCCCGCATTCACTATATCCGCTCTCCCCGGACCCCGCATTCACTATATCCGCTCTCCTCGGACCCCGCATTCACTATATCCGCTTTCCCCGGACCCCGCATTCACTATATTCGCTCTCCTCGGACCCCGCATTCACTATATCCGCTCTCCTCGGACCCCGCATTCACTATATCCGCTCTCCTCGGACCCCGCATTCACTATATCCGCTTTCCCTGGACCCGGCATTCACTATATCCGCTCTCCCCGGACCCCGCATTCACTATATAAGCTCTCCCCGGACCCCACATTCACTATATCCGCTCTCCTCGGACCCCACATTCACTATATCCGCTCTCCCCGGACCCCGCATTCACTATATCCGCTCTCCTCGGACCCCGCATTCACTATATCCGCTTTCCCCGGACCCCGCATTCACTATATTCGCTCTCCTCGGACCCCGCATTCACTATATCCGCTCTCCTCGGACCCCGCATTCACTATATAAGCTCTCCTTGGACCCCGCATTCACTATATCCGCTCTCCTCGGACCCCGCATTCACTATATCCGCTCTCACCGGACCCCCCATTCACTATATCCGCTTTCCCCGGACCCCGCATTCACTATATCCGCTCTCCCCGGACCCCGCATTCATTATATCCTCTCTCCACGGACCCTACATTCACTATATCCGCTCTCCCCGGACCCCGCATTCACTATATCCGCTCTCCCCGGACCCCGCATTCACTATATCCGCTCACCCCGGACCCCGCATTCACTATATCCGCTCTCCCCGGACCCCGCATTCAATAAATCCTCTCTCCCCGGACCCCGCATTCACTATATCCTCTCTCCCCGGACCCCGCATTCACTATATCCGCTCTCCCCGGACCCTGCATTCACTATATCCGCTCTCCCCGGACCCCGCATTCACTATATCCGCTCTCCCCGGACCCTGCATTCATTATATCCGCTCTCCCCGGACCCTGCATCCACTATATCCGCTCTCCACGGACCCCGCATTCACTATATCCGCTCTCCCCGGACCCCGCATTCACTAAATCCGCTCTCCCCGGACCCCGCATTCACTATATCCGCTCTCCCCGGACCCCGCATTCACTATATCCGCTCTCCCCGGACCCTGCAGTCACTATATCCGCTCTCCACGGACCCCGCATTCACTATATAAGCTCTCCTCGGACCCCGCATTCACTACATCCGCTCTCCCCGGACCCCGCATTCACTACATCCGCTATCCCCGGACCCCGCATTCACTACATCCGCTCTGCTCGGACCTCGCATACACTACATCCGCTCTCCCCGGACCCCGCATTCACTACATCCGCTCTCCCCGGACCCCGCATTCACTACATCCGCTCTCCTCGGACCCCGCATTCACTATATCCGCTTTCCCCGGACCCCGCATTCACTATATCCGCTCTCCTCGGACCCCGCATTCACTATATCCGTTCTCCTCGGACCCCGCATTCACTATATCCGCTTTCCCCGGACCCCGCATTCACTATATCCGCTCTCCCCGGACCCCGCATTCACTATATCCGCTCTCCCTGGACCCTGCAGTCACTATATCCGCTCTCCTCGGACCCTGCATTCACTATATCCGCTTTCCCCGGACCCCGCATTCACTATATCCGCTCTTCCCGGACCCCGCATTCACTATATCCGCTCTCCTCGGACCCCGCATTCACTATATCCGCTCTCCCCGGACCCCGCATTCACTACATCCGCTCTCCCCGGACCCTGCAGTCACTATATCCGCTCTCCTCGGACCCCGCATTCACTATATCCGCTCTCCCCGGACCCCGCATTCACTATATCCGCTCTCCTCGGACCCCGCATTCACTTTATAAGCTCTCCTCGGACCCCGCATTCACTACATCCGCTCTCCCTGGACCCCGCATTCACTATATCCTCTCTCCCCGGACCCCGCATTCACTATATCCGCTCTCCATGGACCCCGCATTCACTATATCCGCTCTCCCCGGACCCTGCATTCACTATATCCGCTCTCCCCGGACCCCGCATTCACTATATCCGCTCTCCCCGGACCCCGCATCCACTATATCCGCTCTCCCCGGACCCCGCATTCACTATATCCGCTCTCCCCGGACCCCGCATTCACTATATCCTCTCTCCCCGGACCCCGCATTCACTACATCCGCTCTCCCCGGACCCCGCATTCACTACATCCGCTCTGCTCGGACCCCGCATTCACTACATCCGCTCTCCCCGGACCCCGCATTCACTATATCCGCTCTCCCCGGACCCCGCATTCACTACATCCTGTCTCCCCGGACCCCGCATTCACTATATCCGCTCTCCTCGGACCCCACATTCACTATATATGCTCTCCCCGGACCCCGCATTCACTATATCCGCTCTCCTCGGACCCCGCATTCACTATATCCGCTCTCCTCGGACCCCACATTCACTATATCCGCTCTCCCCGGACCCCGCATTCACTATATCCGCTCTCCCCGGACCCTGCATTCACTATATCCTCTCTCCCCGGACCCTGCATTCACTATATCCTCTCTCCCCGGACCCTGCATTCACTATATCCTCTCTCCTCGGACCCTGCAGTCACTATATCCGCTCTCCCCGGACCCCGCATTCACTATATCCGCTCTCCCCGGACCCCGCATTCACTATATCCGCTCTCCTTGGACCCTGCATTCACTACATCCGCTCTCCCCGGACCGGACCCCGCATTCACTACATCCGCTCTCCCCGGACCCCGCATTCACTACATCCGCTCTCCCCGGACCCCGCATTCACTACATCCGCTCTCCCCGGACCCCGCATTCACTACATCCGCTCTCCCCGGACCCCGCATTCACTATATCCGCTCTCCTCGGACCCCGCATTCACTATATCTGCTCTCCCCGGACCCCGCATTCACTACATCCGCTCTCCCCGGACCCCGCATTAACTATATCCGCTCTCCCCGGACCCCGCATTCACTACATCCGCTCTCCCTGGACCCCGCATTCACTATATCCTCTCTCCCCGGACCCCGCATTCACTATATCCGCTCTCCATGGACCCCGCATTCACAATATCCGCTCTCCCCGGACCCCGCATTCACTATATCCGCTCTCCACGGACCCCGCATTCACTATATCCTCTCTCCCCGGACCCTGCATTCACTATATCCGCTCTCCCCGGACCCCGCATTCACTACATCCGCTCTCCACGGACCCTGCATTCACTATATCCTCTCTCCCCGGACCCCGCATTCACTATATCCTCTCTCCCCGGACCCTGCATTCACTATATCCGCTCTCCACGGACCCCGCATTCACTATATCTGATCTCCTCGGACCCCGCATTCACTACATCCGCTCTCCCCGGACCCCGCATCCACTATATCCGCTCTCCCCGGACCCCGCATTCACTATATCCTCTCTCCCCGGACCCCGCATTCACTACATCCGCTCTCCCCAAACCCCGCATTCACTACATCCGCTCTCCCCGGACCCCGCATTCACTATATCCGCTCTCCCCGGACCCCGCATTCACTATATCTGCTCTCCCCGGACCCCGCATTCACTACATCCGCTCTCCCCGGACCCCGCATTCACTACATCCGCTCTCCTCGGACCCCGCATTAACTATATCCGCTCTCCCCGGACCCTGCAGTCACTATATCCGCTCTCCTCGGACCCCGCATTCACTATATCCGCTCTCCCCGGACCCCGCATTCACTACATCCGCTCTCCCCGGACCCTGCAGTCACTATATCCGCTCTCCCCGGACCCCACATTCACTATATCCGCTGTCCCCGGACCCGGCATTCACTATATCCGCTCTCCTCGGACCCCGCATTCACTATATCCGCTCTCCCCGGACCCCGCATTCACTATATCCGCTCTCCCCGGACCCGGCATTCACTATATCCGCTCTCTCCGGACCCCGCATTCACTATATCCGCTCTCCCCGGACCCCGCATTCACTATATCCGCTCTCCCCGGACCCCGCATTCACTATATCCGCTCTCCTCGGACCCCGCATTCACTATATAAGCTCTCCTCGGACCCCGCATTCACTACATCCGCTCTCCCCGGACCCCGCATTCACTAGATCCGCTCTCCCCGGACCCCGCATTCACTACATCCGCTCTCCCCGGACCCCGCATTCACCACATCCGCTCTCCCCGGACCCCGCATTCACTACATCCGCTCTCCCCGGACCCCGCATTCACTATATCCGCTCTCCTCGGACCCCGCATTCACTATATCTGCTCTCCCCGGACCCCGCATTCACTACATGCGCTCTCCCCGGACCCCGCATTAACTATATCCGCTCTCCCCGGACCCCGCATTCACTACATCCGCTCTCCCTGGACCCCGCATTCACTATATCCTCTCTCCCCGGACCCCGCATTCACTATATCCGCTCTCCCCGGACCCCGCATTCACTATATCCGCTCTCCCCGGACCCCGCATTCATTATATCCGCTCTCCCCGGACCCCGCATTCATTATATCCGCTCTCCACGGACCCTACATTCACTATATCCGCTCTCCATGGACCCCGCATTCACTATATCCGCTCCCCCCGGACCCCGCATTCACTATATCCGCTCTCCACGGACCCCGCATTCACTATATCCGCTCTCCCCGGACCCTGCATTCACTATATCCGCTCTCCCCGGACCCCGCATTCACTATATCCGCTCTCCTCGGACCCCGCATTCACTACATCCACTCTCCCCGGACCCTGCATTCACTATATCCGCTCTCCCCGGACCCTGCATTCACTATATCCGCTCTCCCCGGACCCCGCATCCACTATATCCGCTCTCCCCGGACCCCGCATTCACTACATCCGCTCTGCTCGGACCCCGCATTCACTACATCCGCTCTCCCCGGACGCCGCATTAACTATATCCGCTCTCCCCGGACCCTGAATTCACTACATCCTGTCTCCCCGGACCCCGCATTCACTATATCCGCTCTCCCCGGACCCCGCATTCACTATATCCTCTCTCCCCGGACCCTGCATTCACTATATCCGCTCTCCACGGACCCCGCATTCACTATATCTGATCTCCTCGGACCCCGCATTCACTACATCCGCTCTCCCCGGACCCCGCATCCACTATATCCGCTCTCCCCGGACCCCGCATTCACTATATCCTCTCTCCCCGGACCCCGCATTCACTACATCCGCTCTCCCCAAACCCCGCATTCACTACATCCGCTCTCCCCGGACCCCGCATTCACTATATCCGCTCTCCCCGGACCCCGCATTCACTATATCTGCTCTCCCCGGACCCCGCATTCACTACATCCGCTCTCCCCGGACCCCGCATTCACTACATCCGCTCTCCTCGGACCCCGCATTAACTATATCCGCTCTCCCCGGACCCTGCAGTCACTATATCCGCTCTCCTCGGACCCCGCATTCACTATATCCGCTCTCCCCGGACCCCGCATTCACTACATCCGCTCTCCCCGGACCCTGCAGTCACTATATCCGCTCTCCCCGGACCCCACATTCACTATATCCGCTGTCCCCGGACCCGGCATTCACTATATCCGCTCTCCTCGGACCCCGCATTCACTATATCCGCTCTCCCCGGACCCCGCATTCACTATATCCGCTCTCCCCGGACCCGGCATTCACTATATCCGCTCTCTCCGGACCCCGCATTCACTATATCCGCTCTCCCCGGACCCCGCATTCACTATATCCGCTCTCCCCGGACCCCGCATTCACTATATCCGCTCTCCTCGGACCCCGCATTCACTATATAAGCTCTCCTCGGACCCCGCATTCACTACATCCGCTCTCCCCGGACCCCGCATTCACTAGATCCGCTCTCCCCGGACCCCGCATTCACTACATCCGCTCTCCCCGGACCCCGCATTCACCACATCCGCTCTCCCCGGACCCCGCATTCACTACATCCGCTCTCCCCGGACCCCGCATTCACTATATCCGCTCTCCTCGGACCCCGCATTCACTATATCTGCTCTCCCCGGACCCCGCATTCACTACATGCGCTCTCCCCGGACCCCGCATTAACTATATCCGCTCTCCCCGGACCCCGCATTCACTACATCCGCTCTCCCTGGACCCCGCATTCACTATATCCTCTCTCCCCGGACCCCGCATTCACTATATCCGCTCTCCCCGGACCCCGCATTCACTATATCCGCTCTCCCCGGACCCCGCATTCATTATATCCGCTCTCCCCGGACCCCGCATTCATTATATCCGCTCTCCACGGACCCTACATTCACTATATCCGCTCTCCATGGACCCCGCATTCACTATATCCGCTCCCCCCGGACCCCGCATTCACTATATCCGCTCTCCACGGACCCCGCATTCACTATATCCGCTCTCCCCGGACCCTGCATTCACTATATCCGCTCTCCCCGGACCCCGCATTCACTATATCCGCTCTCCTCGGACCCCGCATTCACTACATCCACTCTCCCCGGACCCTGCATTCACTATATCCGCTCTCCCCGGACCCTGCATTCACTATATCCGCTCTCCCCGGACCCCGCATCCACTATATCCGCTCTCCCCGGACCCCGCATTCACTACATCCGCTCTCCCCGGACGCCGCATTAACTATATCCGCTCTCCCCGGACCCTGAATTCACTACATCCTGTCTCCCCGGACCCCGCATTCACTATATCCGCTCTCCCCGGACCCCGCATTCACTATATCCGCTCTCTCCGGACCCCGCATTCACTACATCCTGTCTCCCCGGACCCCGCATTCACTATATCCGCTCTCCCCGGACCCTGCATTCACTATATCCGCTCTCCCCGGACCCTGCATTCACTATATCCGCTCTCCCCGGACCCTGCATCCACTATATTCGCTCTCCCCGGACCCCGCATTCACTATATGCGCTCTCCCCGGACCCCGCATTCACTATATGCGCTCTCCCCGGACCCCGCATTCACTATATCCTCTCTCCCCGGACCCCGCATTCACTACATCCGCTCTCCCTGGACCCCGCATTCACTACATCCGCTCTGCTCGGACCCCGCATTCACTATATCCTCTCTCCCCGGACCCCGCATTCACTACATCCGCTCTCCCCGGACCCCGCATTCACTACATCCTGTCTCCCCGGACCCCGCATTCACTATATCCGCTCTCCTCGGACCCCACATTCACTATATCCGCTCTCCCCGGACCCCGCATTCACTATATCCGCTCTCCTCGGACCCCACATTCCCTATATCCGCTCTCCTCGGACCCCACATTCACTATATCCGCTCTCCCCGGACCCCGCATTCACTACATCCTGTCTCCCCTGACCCCGCATTCACTATATCCGCTCTCCCCGGACCCCGCATTCACTATATCCGCTCTCCCCGGACCCCGCATTCACTATATCCGCTCTCCTCGGACCCCGCATTCACTATATAAGCTCTCCTCGGACCCCGCATTCACTACATCCGCTCTCCCCGGACCCCGCATTCACTCGATCCGCTCTCCCCGGACCCCGCATTCACTACATCCGCTCTCCCCGGACCCCGCATTCACCACATCCGCTCTCCCCGGACCCCGCATTCACTACATCCGCTCTCCCCGGACCCCGCATTCACTATATCCGCTCTCCTCGGACCCCGCATTAACTATATCCGCTCTCCCCGGACCCCACATTCACTATATCCGCTCTCCCCGGACCCCGCATTCACTATATCCGCTCTCCCCGGACCCCGCATTCACTATATCCGCTCTCCCCGGACCCCGCATTCACTATATCCGCTCTCCCCGGACCCCGCATTCACTACATCCTGTCTCCCCGGACCCCGCATTCACTATATCCGCTCTCCCCGGACCCTGCATTCACTATATCCGCTCTCCCCGGACCCCGCATTCACTATATCCGCTCTCCCCGGACCCCGCATTCACTACATCCTGTCTCCCCGGACCCCGCATTCACTATATCCGCTTTCCCCGGACCCCGCATTCACTATATCCGCTCTCCCCGGACCCCGCATTAACTATATCCGCTCTCCCCGGACCCTGCAGTCACTATATCCGCTCTCCCCGGACCCCGCATTCACTATATCCGCTCTCCTCGGACCCCGCATTCACTATATAAGCTCTCCTTGGACCCCGCATTCACTACATCCGCTCTCCCCGGACCCCGCATTCACTACATCCGCTCTCACCGGACCCCGCATTCACTACATCCGCTCTCCCCGGACCCCGCATTCACTACATCCGCTCTCCCCGGACCCCGCATTCACTACATCCGCTCTCCCCGGACCCCACATTCACTATATCCGCTCTCCTCGGACCCCACATTCACTATATCCGCTCTCCCCGGACCCCGCATTCACTATATCCGCTCTCCCCGGACCCCACATTCACTATATCCGCTCACCTCGGACCCCACATTCACTATATCCGCTCTCCTCGGACCCCGCATTCACTACATCCGCTCTCCCCGGACCCCGCATTCACTACATCCGCTCTCACCGGACCCCGCATTCACTACATCCGCTCTCCCCGGACCCCGCATTCACTACATCCGCTCTCCCCGGACCCCGCATTCACTACATCCGCTCTCCCCGGACCCCACATTCACTATATCCGCTCTCCTCGGACCCCACATTCACTATATCCGCTCTCCTCGGACCCCACATTCACTATATCCGCTCTCCTCGGACCCCACATTCACTATATCCGCTCTCCCCGGACCCCGCATTCACTACATCCTGTCTCCCCTGACCCCGCATTCACTATATCCGCTCTCCCCGGACCCCGCATTCACTATATCCGCTCTCCCCGGACCCCGCATTCACTATATCCGCTCTCCTCGGACCCCGCATTCACTATATAAGCTCTCCTCGGACCCCGCATTCACTACATCCGCTCTCCCCGGACCCCGCATTCATTATATCCGCTCTCCCCGGACACCGCATTCACTATATCCGCTTTCCTCGGACCCCGCATTCACTATATCCGCTCCCCCTGGACCCCGCATTCACTATATCCGCTCTCCCTGGACCCCGCATTCACTATATCCGCTCTCCCTGGACCCCGCATTCATTATATCCGCTCTCCCCGGACCCCGCATTCACTATATCCGCTCTCCTCGGACCCTGCATTCACTATATCCGCTCCCCCTGGACCCCGCATTCACTATATCCGCTCCCCCTGGACCCCGCATTCACTATATCCGCTCTCCCTGGACCCCGCATGCACTATATCCGCTCTCCTCGGACCCTGCATTCACTATATCCGCTCCCCCTGGGCCCCGCATTCACTATATCCGCTCTCCCCGGACCCCGCATTCACTATATCCGCTCTCCCCGGACCCCACATTCACTATATCTGCTCTCCTCGAACACCACATTCACTATATCTGCTCTCCCCGGACCCTGCATTGACTATATCCGCTCTCCTCGGACCCTGCATTCACTATATCCGCTCTCCCTGGACCCTGCATTCACTATATCCGCTCTCCCCGGACCCCGCATTCACTATATCCGCTCTCCCCGGACCCCGCATTCACTATATCCGCTCTCCCCGGACCCCGCATTCACTATATCCGCTCTCCCCGGACCCCGCATTCACTATATCCGCTCTCTCCGGACCCCGCATTCACTATATCCGCTCTCCCCGGACCCCGCATTCACTATATCCGCTCTCCCCGGACCCCGCATTCACTATATCCGCTCTCCCCGGACCCCGCATTCACTATATCCGCTCTCCCTGGACCCCGCATTCACTATATCCGCTCTCCCTGGACCCCGCATTCACTATATCCGCTCTCCACGGACCCCGCATTCACTATATCCGCTCTCCCCGGACCCCGCATTCACTATATCCGCTCTCCCCGGACCCCGCATGCACTATATCCGCTCTCCCCGGACACCGCATTCACTATATCCGCTCTCCCCGGACCCCGCATTCACTATATCTGCTCTCCCCGGACCCCGCATTCACAATATCTGCTCTCCCCGGACCCCGCATTCACTATATCTGCTCTCCTCGAACACCGCATTCACTATATCCGCTCTCCCCGGACCCCGCATTCACTATATCCGCTCTCCCCGGACCCCCCATTCACTATATCCGCTCCCCCTGGACCCCGCATTCACTATATCCGCTCCCCCTGGACCCCGCATTCACTATATCCGCTCTCCCTGGACCCCGCATGCACTATATCCGCTCTCCTCGGACCCTGCATTCACTATATCCGCTCCCCCTGGGCCCCGCATTCACTATATCCGCTCTCCCCGGACCCCGCATTCACTATATCCGCTCTCCCCGGACCCCGCATCCACTATATCCGCTCTCCCCGGACCCCGCATTCACTATATCCGCTCTCCCCGGACCCCGCATTCACTATATCCTCTCTCCCCGGACCCCGCATTCACTACATCCGCTCTCCCCGGACCCCGCATTCACTACATCCGCTCTGCTCGGACCCCGCATTCACTACATCCGCTCTCCCCGGACCCCGCATTCACTATATCCGCTCTCCCCGGACCCCGCATTCACTACATCCTGTCTCCCCGGACCCCGCATTCACTATATCCGCTCTCCTCGGACCCCACATTCACTATATCCGCTCTCCCCGGACCCCGCATTCACTATATCCGCTCTCCTCGGACCCCGCATTCACTATATCCGCTCTCCTCGGACCCCACATTCACTATATCCGCTCTCCCCGGACCCCGCATTCACTATATCCGCTCTCCCCGGACCCTGCATTCACTATATCCTCTCTCCCCGGACCCTGCATTCACTATATCCTCTCTCCCCGGACCCTGCATTCACTATATCCTCTCTCCTCGGACCCTGCAGTCACTATATCCGCTCTCCCCGGACCCCGCATTCACTATATCCGCTCTCCCCGGACCCCGCATTCACTATATCCGCTCTCCTTGGACCCTGCATTCACTACATCCGCTCTCCCCGGACCCCGCATTCACTACATCCGCTCTCCCCGGACCCCGCATTCACTACATCCGCTCTCCCCGGACCCCGCATTCACTACATCCGCTCTCCCCGGACCCCGCATTCACTACATCCGCTCTCCCCGGACCCCGCATTCACTATATCCGCTCTCCTCGGACCCCGCATTCACTATATCTGCTCTCCCCGGACCCCGCATTCACTACATCCGCTCTCCCCGGACCCCGCATTAACTATATCCGCTCTCCCCGGACCCCGCATTCACTACATCCGCTCTCCCTGGACCCCGCATTCACTATATCCTCTCTCCCCGGACCCCGCATTCACTATATCCGCTCTCCATGGACCCCGCATTCACAATATCCGCTCTCCCCGGACCCCGCATTCACTATATCCGCTCTCCACGGACCCCGCATTCACTATATCCTCTCTCCCCGGACCCTGCATTCACTATATCCGCTCTCCCCGGACCCCGCATTCACTACATCCGCTCTCCACGGACCCTGCATTCACTATATCCTCTCTCCCCGGACCCCGCATTCACTATATCCTCTCTCCCCGGACCCTGCATTCACTATATCCGCTCTCCACGGACCCCGCATTCACTATATCTGATCTCCTCGGACCCCGCATTCACTACATCCGCTCTCCCCGGACCCCGCATCCACTATATCCGCTCTCCCCGGACCCCGCATTCACTATATCCTCTCTCCCCGGACCCCGCATTCACTACATCCGCTCTCCCCAAACCCCGCATTCACTACATCCGCTCTGCTCGGACCCCGCATTCACTACATCCGCTCTCCCCGGACCCCGCATTCACTATATCCGCTCTCCTCGGACCCCGCATTCACTATATCTGCTCTCCCCGGACCCTGCATTCACTACATCCGCTCTCCTCGGACCCCGCATTAACTATATCCGCTCTCCCCGGACCCTGCAGTCACTATATCCGCTCTCCTCGGACCCCGCATTCACTATATCCGCTCTCCCCGGACCCCGCATTCACTACATCCGCTCTCCCCGGACCCTGCAGTCACTATATCCGCTCTCCCCGGACCCCGCATTCACTACATCCGCTGTCCCCGGACCCCGCATTCACTATATCCGCTCTCCTCGGACCCCGCATTCACTATATCCGCTCTCCCCGGACCCCGCATTCACTACATCCGCTCTCTCCGGACCCCGCATTCACTATATCCGCTCTCCCCGGACCCGGCATTCACTATATCCGCTCTCTCCGGACCCCGCATTCACTATATCCGCTCTCCCCGGACCCCGCATTCACTATATCCGCTCTCCCCGGACCCCGCATTCACTATATCCGCTCTCCTCGGACCCCGCATTCACTATATAAGCTCTCCTCGGACCCCGCATTCACTACATCCGCTCTCCCCGGACCCCGCATTCACTAGATCCGCTCTCCCCGGACCCCGCATTCACTACATCCGCTCTCCCCGGACCCCGCATTCACCACATCCGCTCTCCCCGGACCCCGCATTCACTACATCCGCTCTCCCCGGACCCCGCATTCACTATATCCGCTCTCCTCGGACCCCGCATTCACTATATCTGCTCTCCCCGGACCCCGCATTCACTACATGCGCTCTCCCCGGACCCCGCATTAACTATATCCGCTCTCCCCGGACCCCGCATTCACTACATCCGCTCTCCCTGGACCCCGCATTCACTATATCCTCTCTCCCCGGACCCCGCATTCACTATATCCGCTCTCCCCGGACCCTGCATTCACTATATCCGCTCTCCCCGGACCCCGCATTCATTATATCCGCTCTCCCCGGACCCCGCATTCATTATATCCGCTCTCCACGGACCCTACATTCACTTATCCGCTCTCCATGGACCCCGCATTCACTATATCCGCTCCCCCCGGACCCCGCATTCACTATATCCGCTCTCCACGGACCCCGCATTCACTATATCCGCTCTCCCCGGACCCTGCATTCACTATATCCGCTCTCCCCGGACAATGCAGTCACTATATCCGCTCTCCACGGACCCCGCATTCACTATATCCGCTCTCCTCGGACCCCGCATTCACTATATAAGCTCTCCTCGGACCCCGCATTCACTACATCCACTCTCCCCGGACCCTGCATTCACTATATCCGCTCTCCCCGGACCCTGCATTCACTATATCCGCTCTCCCCGGACCCCGCATCCACTATATCCGCTCTCCCCGGACCCCGCATTCACTACATCCGCTCTGCTCGGACCCCGCATTCACTACATCCGCTCTCCCCGGACGCCGCATTAACTATATCCGCTCTCCCCGGACCCTGAATTCACTACATCCTGTCTCCCCGGACCCCGCATTCACTATATCCGCTCTCCCCGGACCCCGCATTCACTATATCCGCTCTCTCCGGACCCCGCATTCACTACATCCTGTCTCCCCGGACCCCGCATTCACTATATCCGCTCTCCCCGGACCCTGCATTCACTATATCCGCTCTCCCCGGACCCTGCATTCACTATATCCGCTCTCCCCGGACCCTGCATCCACTATATTCGCTCTCCCCGGACCCCGCATTCACTATATGCGCTCTCCCCGGACCCCGCATTCACTATATGCGCTCTCCCCGGACCCCGCATTCACTATATCCTCTCTCCCCGGACCCCGCATTCACTACATCCGCTCTCCCTGGACCCCGCATTCACTACATCCGCTCTGCTCGGACCCCGCATTCACTATATCCTCTCTCCCCGGACCCCGCATTCACTACATCCGCTCTCCCCGGACCCCGCATTCACTACATCCTGTCTCCCCGGACCCCGCATTCACTATATCCGCTCTCCTCGGACCCCACATTCACTATATCCGCTCTCCCCGGACCCCGCATTCACTATATCCGCTCTCCTCGGACCCCACATTCCCTATATCCGCTCTCCTCGGACCCCACATTCACTATATCCGCTCTCCCCGGACCCCGCATTCACTACATCCTGTCTCCCCTGACCCCGCATTCACTATATCCGCTCTCCCCGGACCCCGCATTCACTATATCCGCTCTCCCCGGACCCCGCATTCACTATATCCGCTCTCCTCGGACCCCGCATTCACTATATAAGCTCTCCTCGGACCCCGCATTCACTACATCCGCTCTCCCCGGACCCCGCATTCACTCGATCCGCTCTCCCCGGACCCCGCATTCACTACATCCGCTCTCCCCGGACCCCGCATTCACCACATCCGCTCTCCCCGGACCCCGCATTCACTACATCCGCTCTCCCCGGACCCCGCATTCACTATATCCGCTCTCCTCGGACCCCGCATTAACTATATCCGCTCTCCCCGGACCCCACATTCACTATATCCGCTCTCCCCGGACCCCGCATTCACTATATCCGCTCTCCCCGGACCCCGCATTCACTATATCCGCTCTCCCCGGACCCCGCATTCACTATATCCGCTCTCCCCGGACCCCGCATTCACTATATCCGCTCTCCCCGGACCCTGCATTCACTATATCCGCTCTCCCCGGACCCCGCATTCACTATATCCGCTCTCCCCGGACCCCGCATTCACTACATCCTGTCTCCCCGGACCCCGCATTCACTATATCCGCTTTCCCCGGACCCCGCATTCACTATATCCGCTCTCCCCGGACCCCGCATTAACTATATCCGCTCTCCCCGGACCCTGCAGTCACTATATCCGCTCTCCCCGGACCCCGCATTCACTATATCCGCTCTCCTCGGACCCCGCATTCACTATATAAGCTCTCCTTGGACCCCGCATTCACTACATCCGCTCTCCCCGGACCCCGCATTCACTACATCCGCTCTCACCGGACCCCGCATTCACTACATCCGCTCTCCCCGGACCCCGCATTCACTACATCCGCTCTCCCCGGACCCCGCATTCACTACATCCGCTCTCCCCGGACCCCACATTCACTATATCCGCTCTCCTCGGACCCCACATTCACTATATCCGCTCTCCCCGGACCCCGCATTCACTATATCCGCTCTCCCCGGACCCCACATTCACTATATCCGCTCACCTCGGACCCCACATTCACTATATCCGCTCTCCTCGGACCCCGCATTCACTACATCCGCTCTCCCCGGACCCCGCATTCACTACATCCGCTCTCACCGGACCCCGCATTCACTACATCCGCTCTCCCCGGACCCCGCATTCACTACATCCGCTCTCCCCGGACCCCGCATTCACTACATCCGCTCTCCCCGGACCCCACATTCACTATATCCGCTCTCCTCGGACCCCACATTCACTATATCCGCTCTCCTCGGACCCCACATTCACTATATCCGCTCTCCTCGGACCCCACATTCACTATATCCGCTCTCCCCGGACCCCGCATTCACTACATCCTGTCTCCCCTGACCCCGCATTCACTATATCCGCTCTCCCCGGACCCCGCATTCACTATATCCGCTCTCCCCGGACCCCGCATTCACTATATCCGCTCTCCTCGGACCCCGCATTCACTATATAAGCTCTCCTCGGACCCCGCATTCACTACATCCGCTCTCCCCGGACCCCGCATTCATTATATCCGCTCTCCCCGGACACCGCATTCACTATATCCGCTTTCCTCGGACCCCGCATTCACTATATCCGCTCCCCCTGGACCCCGCATTCACTATATCCGCTCTCCCTGGACCCCGCATTCACTATATCCGCTCTCCCTGGACCCCGCATTCATTATATCCGCTCTCCCCGGACCCCGCATTCACTATATCCGCTCTCCTCGGACCCTGCATTCACTATATCCGCTCCCCCTGGACCCCGCATTCACTATATCCGCTCCCCCTGGACCCCGCATTCACTATATCCGCTCTCCCTGGACCCCGCATGCACTATATCCGCTCTCCTCGGACCCTGCATTCACTATATCCGCTCCCCCTGGGCCCCGCATTCACTATATCCGCTCTCCCCGGACCCCACATTCACTATATCTGCTCTCCTCGAACACCACATTCACTATATCTGCTCTCCCCGGACCCTGCATTGACTATATCCGCTCTCCTCGGACCCTGCATTCACTATATCCGCTCTCCCTGGACCCTGCATTCACTATATCCGCTCTCCCCGGACCCCGCATTCACTATATCCGCTCTCCCCGGACCCCGCATTCACTATATCCGCTCTCCCCGGACCCCGCATTCACTATATCCGCTCTCCCCGGACCCCGCATTCACTATATCCGCTCTCTCCGGACCCCGCATTCACTATATCCGCTCTCCCCGGACCCCGCATTCACTATATCCGCTCTCCCCGGACCCCGCATTCACTATATCCGCTCTCCCCGGACCCCGCATTCACTATATCCGCTCTCCCTGGACCCCGCATTCACTATATCCGCTCTCCCTGGACCCCGCATTCACTATATCCGCTCTCCCCGGACCCCGCATTCACTATATCCGCTCTCCCCGGACCCCGCATGCACTATATCCGCTCTCCCCGGACACCGCATTCACTATATCCGCTCTCCCCGGACCCCGCATTCACTATATCTGCTCTCCCCGGACCCCGCATTCACTATATCTGCTCTCCCCGGACCCCGCATTCACTATATCTGCTCTCCTCGAACACCGCATTCACTATATCCGCTCTCCCCGGACCCCGCATTCACTATATCCGCTCTCCCCGGACCCCCCATTCACTATATCTGCTCTCCTCGAACACCGCATTCACTATATCCGCTCTCCCCGGACCCTGCATTCACTATATCCGCTCTCACTGGACCCCGCATTCACTATAACCGCTCTCCCCGGACCCCGCATTCACTATATCCGCTCCCCCTGGACCCCGCATTCACTATATCCGCTCTCCCTGGACCCCGCATGCACTATATCCGCTCTCCTCGGACCCTGCATTCACTATATCCGCTCCCCCTGGGCCCCGCATTCACTATATCCGCTCTCCCCGGACCCCGCATTCACTATATCCGCTCTCCCCGGACCCCACATTCACTATATCTGCTCTCCTCGAACACCGCATTCACTATATCCGCTCTCCCCGGACCCCGCATTCACTATACCCGCTCTCCTCGGACCCTGCATTCACTATATCCGCTCTCCCTGGACCCTGCATTCACTATATCCGCTCTCCCCGGACCCCGCATTCACTATATCCGCTCTCCTCGGACCCTGCATTCACTATATCCGCTCTCCCTGGACCCTGCATTCACTATATCCGCTCTCCCCGGACCCCGCATTCACTATATCCGCTCTCCTCGGACCCCACATTCACTATATCCGCTCTCCTCGGACCCTGCATTCACTATATCCGCTCTCCCTGGACCCTGCATTCACTATATCCGCTCTCCCCGGACCCCGCATTCACTATATCCGCTCTCCCCGGACCCCGCATTCACTATATCCGCTCTCCCTAGACCCCGCATTCACTATATCCGCTCTCCCTGGACCCTGCATTCACTATATCCGCTCTCCCCGGACCCCGCATTCACTATATCCGCTCTCCGCGGACCCCGCATTCACTATATCCGCTCTCCCCGGACCCCGCATTCACTATATCCGCTCTCCCTGGACCCCGCATTCACTATATCCGCTCTCCCCGGACCCTGCATTCACTATATCCGCTCTCCTCGGACCCCGCATTCACTATATCCGCTCTCCCCGGACCCCGCATTCACTATATCCGCTCTCTCCGGACCCCGCATTCACTATATCCGCTCTCCCCGGACCCCGCATTCACTATATCCGATCTGCCCGGACCCCGCATTCACTATATCCGCTCTCCTCGGACCCCGCATTCACTATATCCGCTCTCCCCGGACCCCGCATTCACTATATCCGCTCTCCCCGGACCCCGCATTCACTATATCCGCTCTCTCCGGACCCCGCATTCACTATATCCGCTCTCCCCGGACCCCGCATTCACTATATCCGCTCTCCCCGGACCCCGCATTCACTATATCCGCTCTCCCCGGACCCCGCATTCACTACATCCGCTCTCCCCGGACCCCGCATTCACTATATCCGCTCTCTCCGGACCCCGCATTCACTATATCCGCTCTCCCCGGACCCCGCATTCACTATATCCGCTCTCCCCGGACCCCGCATTCACTATATCCGCTCTCCCCGGACCCCGCATTCACTATATCCGCTCTCCCCGGACCCCGCATTCACTATACCGCTCTCCCTGGACCCCGCATTCACTATATCCGCTCTCCCTGGACCCTGCAGTCACTATATCCGCTCTCCCCGGACCCTGCATTCACTATATCCGCTCTCCCCGGACCCCGCATTCACTATACCGCTCTCCCTGGACCCCGCATTCACTATATCCGCTCTCCCTGGACCCCGCATTCACTATATCCGGTCTCCCCGGACCCTGCAGTCACTATATCCGCTCTCCCCGGACCCCGCATTCACTATATCCGGTCTCCCCGGACCCTGCAGTCACTATATCCGCTCTCCCCGGACCCCGCATTCACTATATCCGCTCTCCTCGGACACCGCATTCACTATATCCGCTCTCCCCGGACCCCGCATTCACTATATCCGCTCTCCCTGGACCCTGCATTCACTATATCCGCTCTCTCCGGACCCCGCATTCACTACATCCGCTCTCCCTGGACCCCGCATTCACTATATCCGCTCTCCCCGGACCCCGCATTCACTATATCCGCTCTCCCCGGACCCCACATTCACTATATCTGCTCTCCTCGAACACCGCATTCACTATATCCGCTCTCCCCGGACCCCACATTCACTATATCCGCTCTCCCCGGACCCCGCATTCACTATATCCGCTCTCCCCGGACCCCGCATTCACTATACCGCTCTCCCTGGACCCCGCATTCACTATATCCGCTCTCCCTGGACCCTGCAGTCACTATATCCGCTCTCCCTGGACCCTGCATTCACTATATCCGGTCTCCCCGGACCCTGCAGTCACTATATCCGCTCTCCCCGGACCCCGCATTCACTATATCCGCTCTCCCCAGACCCCGCATTCACTATATCCGCTCTCCCCGGACCCCTCATTCACTATATCCGCTCTCCCCGGACCCCGCATTCACTATATCCGCTCTCCCTGGACCCCGCATTCACTATATCTGCTCTCCCCGGACCCCGCATTCACTATATCTCCTCTCCCCGGACCCTGCAGTCACTATATCCGCTCTCCCCGGACCCCCCATTCACTATATCTGCTCTCCTCGAACACCGCATTCACTATATCCGCTCTCCCCGGACCCCGCATTCACTATACCCGCTCTCCTCGGACCCTGCATTCACTATATCCGCTCTCCCTGGACCCTGCATTCACTATATCCGCTCTCCCCGGACCCCGCATTCACTATATCCGCTCTCCTCGGACCCTGCATTCACTATATCCGCTCTCCCTGGACCCTGCATTCACTATATCCGCTCTCCCCGGACCCCGCATTCACTATATCCGCTCTCCTCGGACCCCACATTCACTATATCCGCTCTCCTCGGACCCTGCATTCACTATATCCGCTCTCCCTGGACCCTGCATTCACTATATCCGCTCTCCCCGGACCCCGCATTCACTATATCCGCTCTCCCCGGACCCCGCATTCACTATATCCGCTCTCCCTAGACCCCGCATTCACTATATCCGCTCTCCCTGGACCCTGCATTCACTATATCCGCTCTCCCCGGACCCCGCATTCACTATATCCGCTCTCCGCGGACCCCGCATTCACTATATCCGCTCTCCCCGGACCCCGCATTCACTATATCCGCTCTCCCTGGACCCCGCATTCACTATATCCGCTCTCCCCGGACCCTGCATTCACTATATCCGCTCTCCTCGGACCCCGCATTCACTATATCCGCTCTCCCCGGACCCCGCATTCACTATATCCGCTCTCTCCGGACCCCGCATTCACTATATCCGCTCTCCCCGGACCCCGCATTCACTATATCCGATCTGCCCGGACCCCGCATTCACTATATCCGCTCTCCTCGGACCCCGCATTCACTATATCCGCTCTCCCCGGACCCCGCATTCACTATATCCGCTCTCCCCGGACCCCGCATTCACTATATCCGCTCTCTCCGGACCCCGCATTCACTATATCCGCTCTCCCCGGACCCCGCATTCACTATATCCGCTCTCCCCGGACCCCGCATTCACTATATCCGCTCTCCCCGGACCCCGCATTCACTACATCCGCTCTCCCCGGACCCCGCATTCACTATATCCGCTCTCTCCGGACCCCGCATTCACTATATCCGCTCTCCCCGGACCCCGCATTCACTATATCCGCTCTCCCCGGACCCCGCATTCACTATATCCGCTCTCCCCGGACCCCGCATTCACTATATCCGCTCTCCCCGGACCCCGCATTCACTATACCGCTCTCCCTGGACCCCGCATTCACTATATCCGCTCTCCCTGGACCCTGCAGTCACTATATCCGCTCTCCCCGGACCCTGCATTCACTATATCCGCTCTCCCCGGACCCCGCATTCACTATACCGCTCTCCCTGGACCCCGCATTCACTATATCCGCTCTCCCTGGACCCCGCATTCACTATATCCGGTCTCCCCGGACCCTGCAGTCACTATATCCGCTCTCCCCGGACCCCGCATTCACTATATCCGGTCTCCCCGGACCCTGCAGTCACTATATCCGCTCTCCCCGGACCCCGCATTCACTATATCCGCTCTCCTCGGACACCGCATTCACTATATCCGCTCTCCCCGGACCCCGCATTCACTATATCCGCTCTCCCTGGACCCTGCATTCACTATATCCGCTCTCTCCGGACCCCGCATTCACTACATCCGCTCTCCCTGGACCCCGCATTCACTATATCCGCTCTCCCCGGACCCCGCATTCACTATATCCGCTCTCCCCGGACCCCACATTCACTATATCTGCTCTCCTCGAACACCGCATTCACTATATCCGCTCTCCCCGGACCCCACATTCACTATATCCGCTCTCCCCGGACCCCGCATTCACTATATCCGCTCTCCCCGGACCCCGCATTCACTATACCGCTCTCCCTGGACCCCGCATTCACTATATCCGCTCTCCCTGGACCCTGCAGTCACTATATCCGCTCTCCCTGGACCCTGCATTCACTATATCCGGTCTCCCCGGACCCTGCAGTCACTATATCCGCTCTCCCCGGACCCCGCATTCACTATATCCACTCTCCCCAGACCCCGCATTCACTATATCCGCTCTCCCCGGACCCCGCATTCACTATATCCGCTCTCCCCGGACCCCGCATTCACTATATCCGCTCTCCCTGGACCCCGCATTCACTATATCTGCTCTCCCCGGACCCCGCATTCACTATATCTCCTCTCCCCGGACCCTGCAGTCACTATATCCGCTCTCCCCGGACCCCGCATTCACTATATCCGCTCTCCCCGGACCCCCCATTCACTATATCTGCTCTCCTCGAACACCGCATTCACTATATCCGCTCTCCCCGGACCCTGCATTCACTATATCCGCTCTCACTGGACCCCGCATTCACTATAACCGCTCTCCCCGGACCCCTCATTCACTATATCCACTCTCCCCGGACCCCGCATTCACTATATCCGCTCTCCCCGGACCCCGCATTCACTATACCGCTCTCCCTGGACCCCGCATTCACTATATCCGCTCTCCCTGGACCCTGCAGTCACTATATCCGCTCTCCCCGGACCCTGCAGTCACTATATCCGCTCTCCCCGGACCCCGCATTCACTATATCCGCTCTCCCTGGACCCCGCATTCACTATATCCGCTCTCCTCGGACCCCTCATTCACTATATCCGCTCTCCCCGGACCCTGCATTCACTATATCCGCTCTCTCCGGACCCTGCATTCACTATATCCGCTCTCCCTGGACCCCGCATTCACTATATCCGCTCTCCCTGGACCCCACATTCACTATATCTGCTCTCCTCGAACACCGCATTCACTATATCCGCTCTCCCCGGACCCCGCATTCACTATACCCGCTCTCCTCGGACCCTGCATTCACTATATCCGCTCTCCCTGGACCCTGCATTCACTATATCCGCTCTCCCCGGACCCCGCATTCACTATATCCGCTCTCCTCGGACCCTGCATTCACTATATCCGCTCTCCCTGGACCCTGCATTCACTATATCCGCTCTCCCCGGACCCCGCATTCACTATATCCGCTCTCCTCGGACCCCACATTCACTATATCCGCTCTCCTCGGACCCTGCATTCACTATATCCGCTCTCCCTGGACCCTGCATTCACTATATCCGCTCTCCCCGGACCCCGCATTCACTATATCCGCTCTCCCCGGACCCCGCATTCACTATATCCGCTCTCCCTAGACCCCGCATTCACTATATCCGCTCTCCCTGGACCCTGCATTCACTATATCCGCTCTCCCCGGACCCCGCATTCACTATATCCGCTCTCCGCGGACCCCGCATTCACTATATCCGCTCTCCCCGGACCCCGCATTCACTATATCCGCTCTCCCTGGACCCCGCATTCACTATATCCGCTCTCCCCGGACCCTGCATTCACTATATCCGCTCTCCTCGGACCCCGCATTCACTATATCCGCTCTCCCCGGACCCCGCATTCACTATATCCGCTCTCTCCGGACCCCGCATTCACTATATCCGCTCTCCCCGGACCCCGCATTCACTATATCCGATCTGCCCGGACCCCGCATTCACTATATCCGCTCTCCTCGGACCCCGCATTCACTATATCCGCTCTCCCCGGACCCCGCATTCACTATATCCGCTCTCCCCGGACCCCGCATTCACTATATCCGCTCTCTCCGGACCCCGCATTCACTATATCCGCTCTCCCCGGACCCCGCATTCACTATATCCGCTCTCCCCGGACCCCGCATTCACTATATCCGCTCTCCCCGGACCCCGCATTCACTACATCCGCTCTCCCCGGACCCCGCATTCACTATATCCGCTCTCTCCGGACCCCGCATTCACTATATCCGCTCTCCCCGGACCCCGCATTCACTATATCCGCTCTCCCCGGACCCCGCATTCACTATATCCGCTCTCCCCGGACCCCGCATTCACTATATCCGCTCTCCCCGGACCCCGCATTCACTATACCGCTCTCCCTGGACCCCGCATTCACTATATCCGCTCTCCCTGGACCCTGCAGTCACTATATCCGCTCTCCCCGGACCCTGCATTCACTATATCCGCTCTCCCCGGACCCCGCATTCACTATACCGCTCTCCCTGGACCCCGCATTCACTATATCCGCTCTCCCTGGACCCCGCATTCACTATATCCGGTCTCCCCGGACCCTGCAGTCACTATATCCGCTCTCCCCGGACCCCGCATTCACTATATCCGGTCTCCCCGGACCCTGCAGTCACTATATCCGCTCTCCCCGGACCCCGCATTCACTATATCCGCTCTCCTCGGACACCGCATTCACTATATCCGCTCTCCCCGGACCCCGCATTCACTATATCCGCTCTCCCTGGACCCTGCATTCACTATATCCGCTCTCTCCGGACCCCGCATTCACTACATCCGCTCTCCCTGGACCCCGCATTCACTATATCCGCTCTCCCCGGACCCCGCATTCACTATATCCGCTCTCCCCGGACCCCACATTCACTATATCTGCTCTCCTCGAACACCGCATTCACTATATCCGCTCTCCCCGGACCCCACATTCACTATATCCGCTCTCCCCGGACCCCGCATTCACTATATCCGCTCTCCCCGGACCCCGCATTCACTATACCGCTCTCCCTGGACCCCGCATTCACTATATCCGCTCTCCCTGGACCCTGCAGTCACTATATCCGCTCTCCCTGGACCCTGCATTCACTATATCCGGTCTCCCCGGACCCTGCAGTCACTATATCCGCTCTCCCCGGACCCCGCATTCACTATATCCACTCTCCCCAGACCCCGCATTCACTATATCCGCTCTCCCCGGACCCCGCATTCACTATATCCGCTCTCCCCGGACCCCGCATTCACTATATCCGCTCTCCCTGGACCCCGCATTCACTATATCTGCTCTCCCCGGACCCCGCATTCACTATATCTCCTCTCCCCGGACCCTGCAGTCACTATATCCGCTCTCCCCGGACCCCGCATTCACTATATCCGCTCTCCCCGGACCCCCCATTCACTATATCTGCTCTCCTCGAACACCGCATTCACTATATCCGCTCTCCCCGGACCCTGCATTCACTATATCCGCTCTCACTGGACCCCGCATTCACTATAACCGCTCTCCCCGGACCCCTCATTCACTATATCCACTCTCCCCGGACCCCGCATTCACTATATCCGCTCTCCCCGGACCCCGCATTCACTATACCGCTCTCCCTGGACCCCGCATTCACTATATCCGCTCTCCCTGGACCCTGCAGTCACTATATCCGCTCTCCCCGGACCCTGCAGTCACTATATCCGCTCTCCCCGGACCCCGCATTCACTATATCCGCTCTCCCTGGACCCCGCATTCACTATATCCGCTCTCCTCGGACCCCTCATTCACTATATCCGCTCTCCCCGGACCCTGCATTCACTATATCCGCTCTCTCCGGACCCTGCATTCACTATATCCGCTCTCCCTGGACCCCGCATTCACTATATCCGCTCTCCTCGGACCCCGCATTCACTATATCCGCTCTCCCCGGACCCCGCATTCACTATATCCGCTCTCCCCGGACCCTGCATTCACTATATCCGCTCTCCCCGGACCCTGCATTCACTATATCCGCTCTCCCCGGACCCCGCATTCACTATATCCGCTCTCTCCGGACCCCGCATTCACTATATCCGCTCTCCCCGGACCCCGCATTCACTATATCCGCTCTCCCCGGACCCCGCATTCACTACATCCGCTCTCCCCGGACCCCGCATTCACTATATCCGCTCTCTCCGGACCCCGCATTCACTATATCCGCTCTCCCCGGACCCCGCATTCACTATATCCGCTCTCCCCGGACCCCGCATTCACTATATCCGCTCTCCCCGGACCCCGCATTCACTATATCCGCTCTCCCCGGACCCCGCATTCACTATACCGCTCTCCCTGGACCCCGCATTCACTATATCCGCTCTCCCTGGACCCTGCAGTCACTATATCCGCTCTCCCCGGACCCTGCATTCACTATATCCGCTCTCCCCGGACCCCGCATTCACTATACCGCTCTCCCTGGACCCCGCATTCACTATATCCGCTCTCCCTGGACCCTGCATTCACTATATCCGGTCTCCCCGGACCCTGCAGTCACTATATCCGCTCTCCCCGGACCCCGCATTCACTATATCCACTCTCCCCAGACCCCGCATTCACTATATCCGCTCTCCCCGGACCCCGCATTCACTATATCCGCTCTCCCCGGACCCCGCATTCACTATATCCGCTCTCCCTGGACCCCGCATTCACTATATCTGCTCTCCCCGGACCCCGCATTCACTATATCTGCTCTCCCCGGACCCTGCAGTCACTATATCCGCTCTCCCCGGACCCCGCATTCACTATATCCGCTCTCCCCGGACCCCCCATTCACTATATCTGCTCTCCTCGAACACCGCATTCACTATATCCGCTCTCCCCGGACCCTGCATTCACTATATCCGCTCTCACTGGACCCCGCATTCACTATAACCGCTCTCCCCGGACCCCTCATTCACTATATCCACTCTCCCCGGACCCCGCATTCACTATATCCGCTCTCCCCGGACCCCGCATTCACTATACCGCTCTCCCTGGACCCCGCATTCACTATATCCGCTCTCCCTGGACCCTGCAGTCACTATATCCGCTCTCCCCGGACCCTGCAGTCACTATATCCGCTCTCCCCGGACCCTGCATTCACTATATCCGCTCTCTCCGGACCCCGCATTCACTATATCCGCTCTCCCTGGACCCCGCATTCACTATATCCGCTCTCCTCGGACCCCTCATTCACTATATCCGCTCTCCCCGGACCCTGCATTCACTATATCCGCTCTCTCCGGACCCTGCATTCACTATATCCGCTCTCCCTGGACCCCGCATTCACTATATCCGCTCTCCTCGGACCCCGCATTCACTATATCCGCTCTCCCCGGACCCCGCATTCACTATATCCGCTCTCCCCGGACCCTGCATTCACTATATCCGCTCTCCCCGGACCCTGCATTCACTATATCCGCTCTCCTCGGACCCCGCATTCACTATATCCGCTCTCTCCGGACCCCGCATTCACTATATCCGCTCTCCCTGGACTCCGCATTCACTATATCCGCTCTCCCCGGACCCCGCATTCACTATATCCGCTCTCCCCGGACCCCGCATTCACTATATCCTCTCTCCCCGGACCCCGCATTCACTATATCCGCTCTCCCCGGACCCCGCATTCACTATATCCGGTCTCCCCGGACCCTGCATTCATTATATCCGCTCTCCCCGGACCCCGCATTCACTATATCCGCTCTCCCCGGACCCCGCATTCACTATATCCGGTCTCCCTGGACCCCGCATTCACTATATCTGGTCTCCCCGGACCCCGCATTCACTATATCTGGTCTCCCCGGACCCCGCATTCACTATATCTGGTCTCCCACAGTACACAGAACATGGAAATGCAATTATTTTAGTAAATATAAACTGCTAAATACCTTTTCTCATCAGCAGTATATAGCAGTCTTCAGCAGAGAACTGGTCAAAGCTTATAGGTGGAATTTTCTTTCTTCTCTAGGAGGATGTGAGACCCCCAATCTCTTTCTGGACAGTGCTGATTGGCCTTGTGCTGATCACATGCACCCTCCCAAGAAAAAAAAAAAACCTCTCTAGCAATACACACCAAACTGAGCATGTGCCTGTGACTACAGATTCGGTCTGTATCAAGTGGTGATTTGAACAAGAGGAGGGGTAGAAAAGACAGGATCCAACAGCCTATTTACACAATGCGGAGGATTAACCCCTTCGGTCCCACAGTGAGTATAACCAGCACGCTTTACTGCATCTACAGACTGATTGTATTGTTGGGGGTTTAGTAACACTTTAATGGAAGTCGCCTCCAAGTCGGATTCTCATCTATATTGATGTGATTTGGATCCGACATTACGGGAAGATTACCCAGCATTCCCTAAAAGCTGCTTCAGAGTCGCTTCAAAGTAGTACTCTGGCAAAGTGGCGCTGTAGGCAGCACGACTTTCAGGCCGCAGTAGTGTGAACTGAGACTAAGGCTACGTTCACACTCGCCTTGTGTGGGCGGCAGAGAGGCGTTTGGGAAGCGTTTTTACCGCTTCCCAAACGCCTCTGCCAACTCTGCACATTACAGCACATGGTGCTGTTCTAACAGGAGCGTTTGCGTCGCGTCGCGTTGCGTCGCGGCAAAACGGACGCCTCTGGTTGAGTCAGGAGGCTTTGAAGCCTCCTATTCTCATCTATGGTGCCGCTCCGCAAACGCCCGGCCGGCGTTTGCGGTGCGGTTGCGACGCGGTTGCGGGGCGTTTGCGGAGCGGTAACACCACTCAAATGCATTATAGGCGTTTGTGGGGCGTTATTAACGCTCGGCAAACGCCTAGCAACCGCCGCTAAACCGCGCATGCGGCGTTTGCGGAGCGTTTGCCGAGCGTTAAAAACGCTCCGCAAACACCGGACCAACGCTTGCCAAACGCTATAGGGGCGTTTGGCAAGCGTTGGCAAAACAGCCTAGTGTGAACGAGCCCTTAGGGCCTCATTGTAATGTCATACTTTATCTGCTTCTTATATACCGCCTGATGCTGGATTGTGCATTTCTCATTTTTTCTTTCTTGTATTGGCATAACAATGACATCTTTTTTTTCTGAATGCAAAAACAAACAAACAAACAAACAAACAAACAAACAAACAAACAAACACATGGATATACAGAGACATCCTCGGAAGGCAAGTGGTTAACCATTTCCATACCGGGCAATTTTACCCCCTTCCTGTCCAGGCCAGTTTTCAGGTTTCAGCGCTCTCACACTTTGAATGACAATTGCGCGGTCATACAACATTGTACCCAAACTAAAATTTTATCATTTTCTTCACACAACTAGAGCTTTCTTTTGGTGGTATTTAATCACCGCTGGGGTTTTTATTTTTTGCTAAATTAACAAAAAAAGACCAAAGATTTTGAAAAAAAAACACGTTTTTCTTTGTTTCTGTAATAAAAGTTTACAAATAAATAATTGTTCTTCATAAATTTAGGCCGAGATGTATTCTGCTCCATGTCTTTGGTGAAAATAACCCAAATTAGGATGTATTATTTAGTTTGTAGGAAAGTTAAAGAGTTCACAAACTATGGTATAGATCTGAATATTGATCAATCCTGAAGTACCGACAGCCAACCTAATTTCTTGAGGTCCAAGAATGTCAGAATAGTACAGATATCCCCCAAATGTCAGGACAGTACAGATATCCCCCAAATGTCAGGACAGTACAGATATCCCCCAAATGTCAGGACGGTACAGATATCCCCCAAATGTCAGAACAGTACAGATATCCCCCAAATGTCAGAACAGTATAGATATCCCCCAAATGTCAGGACAGTACAGATATCCCCCAAATGTCAGAACAGTACAGATATCCCCCAAATATCAGGACAGTACAGATATCCCCCAAATGTCAGAACAGTACAGATATCCCCCAAATATCAGAACAGTACAGATATCCCCCAAATGTCAGGACAGTACAGATATCCCCCACATGTCAGAACAGTACAGATATCCCCCAAATGTCAGGACAGTACAGATATCCCCCAAATGTCAGAACAGTACAGATATCCCCCAAATGTCAGGACAGTACAGATATCCCCCAAATGTCAGGACAGTACAGATATCCCCCAAATATCAGGACAGTACAGATATCCCCCAAATATCAGAACAGTACAGATATCCCCCAAATGTCAGGACAGTACAGATATCCCCCAAATGTCAGAACAGTACAGATATCCCCCAAATGTCAGGACGGGACAGGTATCCCCCAAATGTCAGGACAGTACAGATATCTCCCAAATGTCAGGACAGTACAGATATCCCCCAAATGTCAGAACAGTACAGATACCCCCCAAATGTCAGGACAGTACAGGTATCCCCCCAAATGTCAGAACGGTACAGATATCCCCCAAATGTCAGGACAGTACAGATATCCCCCAAATGTCAGAACGGTACAGATACCCCCCAAATGTCAGGACAGGACAGATATCCCCCAAATGTCAGGACGGTACAGATATCCCCCCAAATGTCAGGACGGTACAGATATCCCCCAAATGTCAGAACGGTACAGATATCCCCCAAATGTCAGGACAGTACAGATATCCCCCAAATGTCAGGACGCTACAGATATCCCCCAAATGTCAGGACGGGACAGATACCCCCCTGTCAAGAGAACCAGAGAGCACACAGAGACAGATTGCACAGAACCCAACGTGCTTTTATTGGGGAGGTTTTTGGGGCACAGACAACAGTTCCTTTAGTCCACAGCTCCACACCAGACACAGCAACACAGTACAGTTCTCTGGAAGGCAATATGGAACAACAGGGGTATTGTAATCCACAGGGTTAGTCCACACAGGAGGCTCCAGGCAGGGATGGGTTACGTCCAGGCAGGTTCACGGAGAACAAAGGGGTTAAGTCCAGGTAGGTTCACGGAGAACAAAGGGTTAAGTCCAGGTAGGTGATAGATCCAGGCAGGTTCACGGGGACAGCAGAAGATTCCTCCACAGTGCAGGGATTCGAGGCAGCACAGACAGTCCAGGAGCTGAGGAGGAGGACGGGGGATGAGAGGAGCTGGCCCTCAGCCAGCCTTCCCTCACACACGCAGCCAGAAGAACACAATGGGGGTTTTCCTGCTCACCCTTAAGAATAGAGCTGGTAACCGGATACTTCCTATCGGGTTACCGTGGCGACGGGCCCTGTCTCTCAGGTCTCCAGACCTGCCCAGGAATTCATGCATGAGGGGGAAGGGAGGAGATGGCCTGTTTGTGGATTCCTCCAGCAGGAGGCCAGGCTGCAAGCCAGGGGGGTGAGGGGCTGCTGAGGTCTGCCTGTGTCAGGGACAAAGAGGACTAGAAGTCCCAGCATGGATGGGACAGAAGGGTGGCAGCCAGCAAACCTGGAGGATGGGGAAGGAAGGACCAGCTCCGTGACACCCCCAAATTTCAGGACAGTACAGATATCCCCCAAATGTCAGGACGGGACAGATATCCCCCAAATGTCAGGACAGTACAGATATCCTCCAAATGTCAGGACAGTACAGATATCCCCCAAATGTCAGAACAGTACAGATATCCCTCAAATGTCAGGACAGTACAGATAACCCCCAAATGTCAGGATGGGACAGATAACCCCAAATGTCAGGACAGTACAGATATCCCCCAAATGTCAGAACAGTACAGATATCCCCCAAATGTCAGGACAGTACAGATATCCCCCAAATGTCAGGACAATACAGATATCCCCCAAATGTCAGGATGGGACAGATATCCCCCAAATGTCAGGACAGTACAGATATCCCCCAAATGTCAGGACAGTACAGATATCCCCCAAATGTCAGGACAATACAGATATCCCCCAAATGTCAAGATGGGACAGATATCCTACAAATGTCAGAACAGTACAGATATCCCCCAAATGTCAGGACAGTACAGATATCCCCCAAATGTCAGGACAATACAGATATCCCCCAAATGTCAGGACAGTACAGATATCCCCCAAATGTCAGGACAGTACAGATATCCTCCAAATGTCAGGACAGTACAGATATCCCCCAAATGTCAGAACAGTACAGATATCCCTCAAATGTCAGGATGGGACAGATAACCCCAAATGTCAGGACAGTACAGATATCCCCCAAATGTCAGAACAGTACAGATATCCCCCAAATGTCAGGACAGTACAGATAACCCCCAAATGTCAGGATGGGACAGATAACCCCAAATGTCAGGACAGTACAGATATCCCCCAAATGTCAGAACAGTACAGATATCCCCCAAATGTCAGGACAGTACAGATATCCCCCAAATGTCAGGACAGTACAGATATCCCCCAAATGTCAGGACAGTACAGGTATCCCCCAAATGTCAGGACAGTACAGATATCCCCCAAATGTCAGGACAATACAGATATCCCCCAAATGTCAAGATGGGACAGATATCCTACAAATATCAGAACAGTACAGATATCCCCCAAATGTCAGGACAGTACAGATATCCCCCAAATGTCAGAACAGTACAGATATCCCCCAAATATCAGAACAGTACAGATATCCCCCAAATGTCAGGACAGTACAGATATCCCCCACATGTCAGAACAGTACAGATATCCCCCAAATGTCAGGACAGTACAGATATCCCCCAAATGTCAGAACAGTACAGATATCCCCCAAATGTCAGGACAGTACAGATATCCCCCAAATGTCAGGACAGTACAGATATCCCCCAAATATCAGGACAGTACAGATATCCCCCAAATATCAGAACAGTACAGATATCCCCCAAATGTCAGGACAGTACAGATATCCCCCAAATGTCAGAACAGTACAGATATCCCCCAAATATCAGGACAGTACAGATATCCCCCAAATATCAGAACAGTACAGATATTCCCCAAATGTCAGGACAGTACAGATATCCCCCACATGTCAGAACAGTACAGATATCCCCCAAATGTCAGGACAGTACAGATATCCCCCAAATGTCAGAACAGTACAGATATCCCCCAAATGTCAGGACGGGACAGGTATCCCCCAAATATCAGGACAGTACAGATATCTCCCAAATGTCAGGACAGTACAGATATCCCCCAAATGTCAGAACAGTACAGATACCCCCCAAATGTCAGGACAGTACAGGTATCCCCCCAAATGTCAGAACGGTACAGATATCCCCCAAATGTCAGGACAGTACAGATATCCCCCAAATGTCAGAACGGTACAGATACCCCCCAAATGTCAGGACAGGACAGATATCCCCCAAATGTCAGGACGGTACAGATATCCCCCCAAATGTCAGGACGGTACAGATATCCCCCAAATGTCAGAACGGTACAGATATCCCCCAAATGTCAGGACAGTACAGATATCCCCCAAATGTCAGGACGCTACAGATATCCCCCAAATGTCAGGACGGGACAGATACCCCCCAAATTTCAGGACAGTACAGATATCCCCCAAATGTCAGGACGGGACAGATATCCCCCAAATGTCAGGACAGTACAGATATCCTCCAAATGTCAGGACAGTACAGATATCCCCCAAATGTCAGAACAGTACAGATATCCCTCAAATGTCAGGACAGTACAGATAACCCCCAAATGTCAGGATGGGACAGATAACCCCAAATGTCAGGACAGTACAGATATCCCCCAAATGTCAGAACAGTACAGATATCCCCCAAATGTCAGGACAGTACAGATATCCCCCAAATGTCAGGACAATACAGATATCCCCCAAATGTCAGGATGGGACAGATATCCCCCAAATGTCAGGACAGTACAGATATCCCCCAAATGTCAGGACAGTACAGATATACCCCAAATGTCAGGACAATACAGATATCCCCCAAATGTCAAGATGGGACAGATATCCTACAAATGTCAGAACAGTACAGATATCCCCCAAATGTCAGGACAGTACAGATATCCCCCAAATGTCAGGACAATACAGATATCCCCCAAATGTCAGGACAGTACAGATATCCCCCAAATGTCAGGACAGTACAGATATCCTCCAAATGTCAGGACAGTACAGATATCCCCCAAATGTCAGAACAGTACAGATATCCCTCAAATGTCAGGACAGTACAGATAACCCCCAAATGTCAGGATGGGACAGATAACCCCAAATGTCAGGACAGTACAGATATCCCCCAAATGTCAGAACAGTACAGATATCCCCCAAATGTCAGGACAGTACAGATATCCCCCAAATGTCAGGACAGTACAGATATCCCCCAAATGTCAGGACAGTACAGGTATCCCCCAAATGTCAGGACGGTACAGATATCCCCCAAATGTCAGAACAGTACAGATATCCCCCAAATGACCCCTTTTTGCAAAGTAGACAGTCCGACGTACTTCATAAGAGGAATGGCAAGTTTTTTGAAGTTGTATTTTTTTTGTCATAATTTTTTGTAAAATGAAAAAAATTATTTTCACTATTTTTTTTTTACATACTGTCACCAGTGCAGTACAGCGTCATCCTATAACTGGCATGGTGGTGAACAGGGACACCGACTGGTGTATATTTTTTTTATTATTTTTAAATTTCTATTACTTTTTTTAAAAAATTTTTAAAGATTGTTTTTTCATATTTCACTATGACTAAAGTAGTACAATGTTACCATAGTAACATTTTACTACTTTGGGGAAGTGATCAGTATTTGTTTTTTTTTTTTTTTACACAATTTGCTTATAGCAAAGAATTACTTTGCTATAAGCAAGCATTTACCTGAATGACATCGATTCATTCAGCTTTTTTTTTTTTTTGTGCTTAGCTGTGATTTGGCCACAGCTAATCACATGACATGTGCATGTGATCTCTGTGACCATTCACAGCTAAGCACTAGTATACTATGGATGGCATGAATGAAGCCATCCATTGTACACAACTGTCATGTGACCTGCTGTGATTGGTCACAGCAGGTCACATAGTACCGGCAATGGGGGCCGGTACTCAGATCTGTCATCGGCCGTGTCTGAGGTACATAGCCGGTGACAGATCGCGCCGCTGGGCGGCTCTGCAACCGCACGAACTGCGCATGTTCGGGAGGACGCCAAATGGCTCCCGCGATGTCCCCCCTGCAGTGTCCCTGACCATCTCCTCCGGCTGATGCCGGCATCTGTCTTCCCGGTTCCATTCCCTGTGACGTCGGGACGTACGGGGGAGGGAATTGGCAGGAAATTAAACATTTTAAAAAGTAACATTCACTAAATACACTAAAATCACATAGTATAACATTCCTGTATCAAACCATTTCACATACATTTTGTCCCGAGTGCTTTGTCCGGCGCCCTGCCTGCATTTTTACTGTTCTTTCTGGAAACTGAGAAACGTCCATGGCGTCCAAAAAGCGTCCCTTTAGGTCAGACGCGGTTTTAGACCGGCTAGAGAACAGCGATAGTAAATCAGAACCACTTGCAGAATTGAGTGATAATGATTCGTGGGGGAAATTCCTCATCAGACACTGAAAACGATTCTACGACTGAGCTCAGCGATGTGCGAACTTGGCGCTCTATTTCACATTTCAGTGTTTTTGGTTTGATTATATTATTGAGATAAATTTATTATTATATTATTATTTTTTATGATTATTTATTAAATTATAATTTATGATTTTGTGTTTCAGGTTTTATCCTACCCGGGATGTTTACTAGACTCTTGTTCGGACAGATTTCAGTGAGTTATTCCTAAAAATTACAGGCCTACAATAAAAAAACAACATATTTCCATGCAAAAAATGTACCGCTTTGAGCACAGAAATATTAACATAATCATACCACTCCGCTAGGGAGGTTACAGATAAGCACAGGAGCACCTCCCAAATGCCCAGAATGCACTGAAAAGTGGTAAACTAGTAACTATTTCAGACTGTTTCAGAGAAATACAGAGAGTAGAAGCAGAGACAGCAGTATGTGTTGAGATTAGCTTAGGTGTGAGTTGCTCATTAACATTTCTTTTGTTTCCAAGGATGGGAAAGGTGTCTGGTGGAGGGAGTCATTAAGGCCACCTGGCAAGGGGTCTTCATGAGGAATTTGAGGTGTGAATGGTCATTAACATATCTTTTGTTTCCAAGGGTGGGAGAGGTCTGAGGTGTGAATGGTCATTAACATATCTTTTGTTTCCAAGGGTGGGAGAGGTCTGAGGTGTGAATGGTCATTAACATATCTTTTGTTTCCAAGGGTGGGAGAGGTCTGAGGTGTGAATGGTCATTAACATATCTTTTGTTTCCAAGGGTGGGAGAGGTCTGAGGTGTGAATGGTCATTAACAGATCTTTTGTTTCCAAGGGTGGGAGAGGTCTGAGGTGTGAATGGTCATTAACAGATCTTTTGTTTCCAAGGGTGGGAGAGGTCTCAGGTGTGAATTGGTCATTACAATGTGTGACAAGCTTGGTAGGAACATCCTGTGTTCAGTGTTTTGTCCGTCTGAGCACCTAGAAAATGCTTTGCATGCATTTTTCATGATGAAAAAAGGCTCTGGACAGCATCGATTTTAGCTGCATTTTGCCTTTGAAACGCTGATAAAATCAACTGCTGAACGCAAGTTTGGTGCGTGCAAAAAAATGACTGTAAATTCAAATGCCTGTAAATGGCGATGTGTACATGGACACATAGGAGAACATTAGGGAGAGTTCAGGGGCTGCTGAAAAAAAACGCTGAACAGCTCCTGAACGTCAGTTTATCAGCCGCAGTGTACATGGCTCATCTCTTCATTCACTATCTGTGTAACAGAAAAATGTTTGCATAGGAAATTCGTTTCTATGATGTCTATACAATAAAAGTTGGTATGTTGGTGGAGCATGCTACTAGGTACATTGCTAGGATGATAAGCAAATTTAGTTCTTTTTGGCTCTTCTATAATCATTGGATCAGCTGTTGATTTCTTTGGGCTGTTCTAGATCTCATAGGCTGCAAGTTTGCTTGCTGTCCCCTGTCTTCTAGAGGCTTCCCGAACATAGAGGGCTGGGAGCAGGGCTGTGGATAAGGGGGTACCATCAGTCCTCCTGTATGGGGCCCAGGCCAGCAGGGGGGGCCCAGGCAGATGGGTAATCGGCATGGCAGGGGGGTGTTGCAGTTACTACCGATCCCATGTATGGCTCTCTCTGCAGCAGCTGAAAGTTGGCTTCTTTTTCTATTCCTCCCTTTGGTTTCAGCTGCTGCAGAGACAGCTATACAGGGGATCGGTTCCAGTAATTGCCCCCCACCCCCACCGCAAACATCACGCTCCCTGTGCACCATATGTTTCCCCCTGCTGCCTGTGTGCCCCCATCCCCGGAGTGCTGCCGGCGTCCCTCCTCTCCTTCCCATTGGCAGCTGCAAGCACACAATAGGAATCTTCAGGATGGAGAGTTAGGGGAAGGGTCCAGTAAATATGTCACAATTACGAGCCCCTTTCCTGAATGAACACAATGAGTGATCGATATTGATCGCTCACTGTTCATTTTTAACTGAAGCATAGTAGCCTGTGTTTTTTTGGGGGCCCTGTCAGGTTGGCCCCGTGGTTTCTAACAGCAGCCCTGGCTGGGAGTCAAATGAGCAAGTCTAATATTTATTGTCCTGCAGCTAGTCCCTGGGGAAGTATACCCAGTAGGTGGCTGGGGGGGACATAAATAGTCTGGGTTCTGAAGCAGCCCTGTTCTTGTCCTGCTGGAGTAGTTCCCAGCCTCAGGGGCTGTTGCCCCATTAAGGCAGTTCTGTTGGAGTCTGCTGATGTTCATCGAGGTGCCAGCTATAGCAGAGCTGGGGGGCTTATTCCTAATTATCTGGGAACTTCTCCAGCAGGACATGAACAGGGCTGTTGAAGAATTGTCTGGGATTCAAAGAGAAACCCACAGGCAACCTCAAAAGAAATCCAGGCTGCTCTGGAAAAAGATGGTGTGGTTGTTTTGAAGGAGCTCAATATGATGACACTTGAACAAAAATGAGCTGCATGGTGGAGGTGCCAGAAAGAAGCCTTTACTGCATCAATGACACAAGAAGGCCCGGTTAGGCATGTCAAGGTTGTCAGGCATATTGTAACCGGGCTTTTTTGTGGCATTGGTGCAGTAAAAGCTTCTTTCTGGCATCTCCACCAAACAGCTCATTTTTCTTCAAGTATCACCGCATTGTACTCCTTAACAACAACCACGCCATCTTTTTCTAGAGCAGCCTGGATTTCTTTTGAGGTCGTCTGTGGGGTTTTTCTTTGAATCCTGGACAAATCTTCTGTCAGTTGTGGCTGCAATCTTTCTTCGTCTCCCTGACCTTGGCATGGTATCAAGAGATCCCCGAACTTTCCACTTCTTAATAGGTTATTTAACAAAAAGAAATAAAAAAGTGCAGCGCTTAAAATGAAACTGGGGTAGTGGAATCAGTCTAAAAACATATGAGTAATCCGGGAATCCGCCAATGTAGAAAATAGCTGACGAAAATGGTAGGATTGTGCGCTCACCAGATGCGCATCGAATATGCGCATATGAAAAATTCCTCGTTAGGGACTAGTGGTAACGACGTGTGATGGTAATCTGTAGAACATCCGTCTAGGAATGGGCAGCTCTGCGGTCGGTGGAAGATGTCTGCTTGGCTCCAGAGGTCTCCTTTAGGGTCTGCCACCTGTTTACAGGGATTCCCTTCCTCTGGATACTCGTTCATCACAGGCTCTGCAGGCTGAAAGGCTCCATAAAGAAGCCATAAGAATTGTGCCCATAGTGTAGTAAATTTAAATTCACTTAATTGTATTCACAGACAATATTCAGTTAAAAGGGATGACAGGTGCACTGACCATTCCAAAATTGTGAGCCTCTTTGTATTTCTGAGGTTTCTTTTGGTTACCTGAGTGTACTAGCTGCTACACAGGAGAGCGCTCACTATTGTCTATATATATATTTAACAGTAGTGACTGGCATATTCAAGGCTTTAGACATCTTTATATGTCCTTTTCCATCTTTACAAAGTTTCATGACCTTGTTACGCAGGACTTTTGACAGTTCTTTTCTGCTCCCCATGGCTCAGTATCTAGCCTAGTCAGTGCTTCCACGTGAGAGCTAACAAACTCACTGACTATTTATACACTGACACTAATTGTAATTTAAAAAGCCACAGATGTGGGACATTAACCTCTAATTGGCATTGTAACCCGTGTGTGTCACCTTGTGTGTCTGTACCAAGGCCAAACATTCCAGGGGAGGGAAACTTCTGATCCGGGGGGTGGAGACTTCTGATCCAGGGGCGGAGACTTCTGATCCGGGGGGTGGAGACTTCTGATCAGGGGCGGACTGACCATTTGGAAACTTGGGCACTGCCTGAGGGCTCGGGGTCAGTAGGGGGCCCCATGAGATGCCTCTGGTACATTTTTCATAGGCTTTTTTGAGTTTGGGCAAGGACACAGGGGCCCCATGATCCCCTATTGTCTGGGGGCCCCATGAGTTGTCAGTCTGCCCCCGCTTCTGATCCGGGCCATTTGGGTAATTTCTGTTATCATTATGATTTAAAAAGGAGCCAAACAACTATGTGATAAGAAATGTCTTCATAGGATCATCATCCTTCAATAAAAGAACATTTTTTTGGCATGATCAGTCGTATTTTCAATATCAATGCCAAAATTTCACAATTTCTGCCGGGGGATGCAAACCTTTGAGCACAACTGTATATCTTAAGGTCTGTATTTAATAAAGATATGGGCCTGAAATTTGTGGGCTCTGAAAGCGATTTCCCTGGCTTGGGGATTGCAACAATGAGAGCTTCTAAGGATTCCTAGGGGAAAGAACCTCTTATAGCCGCTTGATTAGCTGCGTCACATGAATACAGTGCTGGAGTTTCTGAGAAAGTCTTCATTAGTGTACCTGTCCGGGCCAGGTGATGTACGGGGAGGAAGGTGATGTATAGTCTTACATATATCACCGATTGTAAATGGTTCAGATAAAGAGGCTTGTTGAAATGCAGATAGTGAGGGGAGAGATATAGAATTTAGAAAGACATTAATTTGATCCTCATTAGGGGGCTGAAACTTTGGGGATTCTTTAACCATTTCCATATCGGGCAATTTTACCCCTTCCTGCCCAGGCCAATTTTCAGGTTTCAGCGCTCTCACACTTTGAATGACAATTGCGCGGTCATACAACATTGTACCCAAACTAAAATTTTATTATTTTCTTCACACAACTAGAGCTTTCTTTTGGTGGTATTTAATCACAGCTGGGGTTTTTATTTTTTGCTAAATTAACAAAAAAAGACCGAAAATTTAGAAAAAAAACACATAGAGTTCACAAACTATGGTATATATCTGAATATTGATCAGTCCTGAAGTACTGACGGCCAATCTAATTTCTTGAGGTCCAAGAATGTCAGAACAGTACAGATATCCCCCAAATGTCAGGACGGTACAGATATCCCCCAAATTTCAGGACGGTACAGATATCCCCCAAATGTCAGGACGGGACAGATATCCCCCAAATGTCAGGACGGTACAGATATCCTCCCAAATGTCAGGACGGTACAGATATCCCCCAAATGTCAGAACGGTACAGATATCCCCCAAATGTCAGAACGGTACAGATATCCCCCAAATGTCAGAACAGGACAGATATCCCCCAAATGTCAGAACGGTACAGATATCCCCCAAATGTCAGGACGGTACAGATATCTCCCAAATGTCAGGACGGTACAGATATCCCCCAAATGTCAGGACGGTACAGATATCCCCCAAATGTCAGGACAGTACAGATATCCCCTAAATGTCAGAACGGTACAGATATCCCCCAAATGTCAGGACAGTACAGATATCCCCCAAATGTCAGGACAGTACAGATATCCCCCAAATGTCAGGACAGGACAGATATCCCCCAAATGTCAGAACAGTACAGATATCCCCCAAATGTCAGAACGGTACAGATATCCCCCAAATGTCAGGACAGTACAGATATCCCCCAAATGACCCCTTTTTGCAGAGTAGACAGTCCGACGTACTTCATAAGAGGCATGGCAAGTTTTTTGAAGTTGTATTTTTTTTGTCATAATTTTTCGTATAATGAAAAAATGCAAAAAATTATTTTCACTATTTTTTTTTTTACATACTGTCACCAGTGCAGTACAGCGTCATCATATAACTGGCATGGCGGTGATCAGGGACACGGACTGGTGACAGTGTGAAAAAAAAAAATATATATATATATTTTTTTTATTATTATTTTTAATTTTTTATTACATTTTTTTTCTTTTTTTAAAGATTTTTTTCATATACCATAGTAACATTGTACTACTTTGGGGAAGTGATCAGTATTTTTTTTTTTTTTACACAATTTGCTTATAGCAAAGAATTACTTTGCTATAAGCAAGCATTTACCTGAATGACATCGATTCATTCAGGGTTTTTTTTTGTTTTTTTTTGTGTTTAGCTGTGATTTGGCCACAGCTAATCACATGACATGTGCATGTGACCTGCTGTGACCATTCACAGCTAGGCACTAGTATACAATGGATGGCATGAATGAAGCCATCCATTGTACACAACTGTCATGTGACCTGCTGTGATTGGTCACAGCAGGTCACATGGTACCGGCAACAGAGGCCGGTACTCAGATCTGTCATCAGCCGTGTCCGAGGTACATGGCCGGTGACAGATCGCGCCGCCGTGCGGCTCTGCAGAAGAGCAAACTGCGCATGTGTGGGAGGACGCCATTTGGCGTCCAACCCGGAAATGCAGTACATTTTGCCGGCCGCCTTTTGGCTATTGGCCGGGCTGTACTGGTTAAGATCACATAAAGATGCATACAATTTGCTTAAAGCATTGGCCATCTGTAAAGGATTAGTAAGAGGATGTATTGGATTTCCCTATTTCCTGTTTCTTTTGTTTTGCTAAGTGTACCTGCTTTGTTTGCTCGGGTAGAAAAATCAAGCTTCGATTTTTGTTAAGTCCATATTCACACTTGCTAAGTAAACATTGAGCGAGGGATTGTCGTGGGTCACAGAGGGTTTTAGGGCTCCATGTACACGGGGCGTTTGGAAAACTCTTCAGAACAATGGAAACCGACTGCTGGAAAACGTAGGATGAAAAATGTCAGTTTGTTCTATTACGTTATTTATATGTTTTCTAATCTATTTTTGCTACAACTCTGAAAGAAAGAACTATATCTGAAAGTCAAGGACACGGCCTGGTCATAACATGGCAATACTTTTCTGAAAATGTTTCACGACCTTAAAATGATGTCTCAGTTGATTACTGTAACAACGTATGTGATTGTTTCTGTTTATGTGAAAAACACAATTAAAAATATTGAAATGAAAAAAACCTCAGTTTAGCCGCGTTTGCATACCGCGTTTATGAACATTTGTGTTCAGAAGCGTTTTTAAAAGATAACCTCAGGAGATCCTCCCAAATGCCCAGAATGAATAAATAAATAAAGTGCAGCGCTATAAATAGGTAACTAATATTAATAATGTCCATATAAATAAGGTGACGACCCGTGTGTAGAGTGCCCACTATGGCGGTACTTCAGTGCTTGTGCTTTTAAGGTGGGGTAAGAATACGCACTCACCAGATGCGTAAAGATAATACGCATTTAACCCCTCTCCTACAGGGCCCTTATACACCCTTCCTGCCTACCAGACACTTCTACCCCCTTCCTGCCTACGGGGCCCTTATACCCCCTTCCTGCCTACGGGGCACTTCTACCCCCTTCCTGCCTACCGGACACTTCTACCCCCTTCCTGCCTACCGGGCACTTCTACCCCCTTCCTGCCTACCGGGCACTTCTACCCCCTTCCTGCCTACCGGGCACTTCTACCCCCTTCCTGCCTACAGAACACTTATACCACTTTCCTGCCTACCGGGCACTTCTACCCCCTTCCTGCCTACAGGGCACTTCTACCCCCTTCCTGCCTACAGGACACTTCTACCCCCTTCCTGCCTACCGGACACTTCTACCCCCTTCCTGCCTACAGGGCACTTCTACCCCCTTCCTGCCTACAGAACACTTATACCACTTTCCTGCCTACAGGACACTTCTACCCCCTTCCTGCCTACCGGGCACTTCTACCCCCTTCCTGCCTACAGGGCACTTCTACCCCCTTCCTGCCTACCGGGCACTTCTACCCCCTTCCTGCCTACAGGGCACTTCTACCCCCTTCCTGCCTACCGGACACTTCTACCCCCTTCCTGCCTACAGGGCACTTCTACCCCCTTCCTGCCTACAGGGCGCTTCTACCCCCTTCCTGCCTACAGGGCACTTCTACCCCCTTCCTGCCTACAGGGCACTTCTACCCCCTTCCTGCCTACAGGGCACTTATACCCCCTTCCTGCCCAGGCCAATTTCCAGCTTTCAGCGCTGTCACACTTTGAATGACAATTGTGCAGTCATGCAACTCTGTACCCATATTAAATTTTTATAATTTTTTTGAGAGAGCTTTCTTTTGGTGGTATTTTATCACCTCAGGGATATTTTTTCTTAAACAAACCAAAAACCACTGAAAATTTTGAAAAAAAAAAAGTTTTTTCTTAGTTTTTGTTAGACAATTTTGTAAATAAGTGATTTTTCTCCATCACTGATGTGCGCTAATGAGGCTGCAGTGATGGGCACTGATAGGCTGCACTGATGGACACTGATAGGTGGCACTGATGGGCACTGATGAGGAGGCACTGGTAGGTTGCACTGATGGGCACTGACAGGCATCACTGATGGGCACTGAAAGGCAGCACTGATACATGACACTGATACATGACACTGATATATGGCACTGATAGGCGGCACTGACTGGCACTGTTAGGTGGCACTGACCGACACTGATAGGCAGCACTGACTGGCACTGATGGGTGACACTGGCTGGCACTGATAGGTGGCACTGATTGGCAGCACTGATAGGTGGCACTGATTGGCAGCACTGATAGGTGGCACTGACTGGCACTGATGGGTAACATTGAAAGGCAGCTCAGATGGGCACTGATATGTGGCATTGATGTGGCACTGATGGGCACTGGCACGTGGCACTGACAGGTGGCACTTCTGGGGCCACACTGATCATCAGGTCACACTGATCAGTGCCCTGATGATCAGTGTACATATCCCCTCCGCGGAAAGCCAATTACCGGCTCTCCTCTCCTCTGTCAGCGTGACAGCTCGAGAGGAGAGAAATGCCGATAATTCGGCATTTCCGTGTTTACATGTGATCAGCTGTGATTGGACACAGCTGATCACATGACCGAGCTGACATCTTCGGCTCTTTCTCTTTTTTGGCCAAGATTTATGAAGAAATATCATTTATTTGCAAAATTTTATAAGAAAAACACTTTTTTACAAAATGTTTGGACTTTTTCATTTATATAGCAAAAAAAAAAAAAAAATCCCAGTGGTGAATAAATACCACCAAAATAAAGTTTTATCTGTCTCAAAAAAATGCAAAATAATTCATATGGGTACAGTGTTGCATATAAACCATATAAATGCTGCGCTACATTCAAAATTAAAGTGAATGTGGAATCCAATAATATAAATCAATATAGTGACAATATTATGTAAATAAATATATAAGTGCTTAATGATAACAAAAATTATCACATCAAACACCCCAAAAAAAATATAAAAACACAAACTAAAATCTATACGCATGTGCATAAATTACACATACATATAGTTATATCACACGTGCAAATGTGAAGTGAAATAATGGCTTATTAAACGCACAGAAAAACAAATCTATAAATGTTGAAGGTGAAAAAAATGTGAAGTGAAATAATTGCTTATTAAACGCACAGAAAGTCCAATTAAATGTTGAAGGTGAACAAAAATGATAACGGTGTTTCCAATAATACTGCAAAGTGACCACAGGTGAACCAAATCGTGCAGGTATCTGAGTGTAGATAGAGCTTGTGAATCCAACCACCTTCTGGATTAGCCTCTCACCTCATCCCTTCGACCCTTGCGGATCAAAGAGCAATAATGGATCCCTCTCACAGATCCTCCAGGCACCACAGCCTTCCAGAAACGCTTTTCAAATTTCAATAATCCCACTCAGGCTCTTCTCCAGGTATAGGTGAAACATCAATCCCTCAGAACAAAAAGAGGAATCCTCCCATAGTGTAGTATATTTATTTGTTTATACCATAGGAACATAGGAACATAAACTTGTAGGTAGAAAATTCCACTTACATAGCAGCCAGTCCACATGAGACCCTCATGCTCTCAGATGAGGATAAATCTGTGTTGTTGGGTGTACAGCTGAATAACAGGTGTACCAAGATGGCCGCCACGCCGGAAATACGTCACCGCGCTTACGCCGACGCGTTACGTCACAATATCACGTGACTTCATCAGGGCTTTGAATGACCGCGCAATTGTCATTCAAAGTGTGACAGTGCTGAAAGCTGAAAATTGGCCTGGACAGGAAGGGGGGAAAGTGTCCGGACTGGAAGGGGGGGAAGAAAGTGTCCGGACTGGAAGGGGGGGGGGAAAGTGTCCGGACTGGAAGGGGGTGAAAGTGTCCGGACTGGAAGGGGGGGAAAGTGTCCGGACTGGAAGGGGGTGAAAGTGTCCGGACTGGAAGGGGGGGAAGAATGTGTCCGGACTGGAAGGGGGGGGGGAAAGTGTCCGGACTGGAAGGGGGGGGGGAAAGTGTCCGGACTGGAAGGGGGGGAAAGTGTCCGGACTGGAAGGGGGGGAAAGTGTCCGGACTGGAAGGGGGGGAAAGTGTCAGGACTGGAAGGGGGTGAAAGTGTCCGGACTGGAAGGGGGTGAAAGTGTCCGGACTGGAAGGGGGGAAGTGTCCGGACTGGAAGGGGGGAAAGTGTCCGGACTGGAAGGGGGGAAGTGTCCGGACTGGAAGGGGGTGAAAGTGTCCAGACTGGAAGGGGGGGGAGTGTCCGGACTGGAAGGGGGTGAAAGTGTCCAGACTGGAAGGGGGGAAAGTGTCCGGACTGGAAGGGGGTGAAAGTGTCAGGACTGGAAGGGGGGGAAGTGTCCGGACTGGAAGGGGGTGAAAGTGTCCAGACTGGAAGGGGGGGAAGTGTCCGGACTGGAAGGGGGTGAAAGTGTCCAGACTGGAAGGGGGGAAAGTGTCCGGACTGGAAGGGGGGGAAGTGTCCGGACTGGAAGGGGGGGAAAGTGTCCGGACTGGAAGGGGGGGAAAGTGTCCGGACTGGAAGGGGGGGAAAGTGTCCAGACTGGAAGGGGGGAAAGTGTCCGGACTGGAAGGGGGGGAAAGTGTCCGGATGTGAAGTGGTTAAAAAACGCTTCTAAATGCAAATGTTTATAAACGCATTAACCACATTTACAAGCGTTTGGCGTTTGAAACGCCGGTAAAATATACCCCTGAACGCAAGTTTGTTGCGTTAAAAAAAACAACTGTAAAATCAACTGCCTGTAAACGACTGAAGATGTGTACATGGACACATAGGAGAACATTAGGGAGAGTTCAGGGGCTGCTGGAAAAAACCGCTGAACAGCTCCTGAACGTCAGTTTATCAGCCGCAGTGTACATGGAGCCCATAGCTGTATCAGCATCTAGCGTGGACTTGCGTTTTTTCTATAGGAGTTGAATTTGGAGTAGCGAGTCAGATATCTCTTTGGCTTTCTTCCTTTTCTCATATGCACCCATCTTAACCTCTTGCCGCCCAGCCACTGTAGAAATACGGCGGCAGGGCAGCACGGCTGGGCAAAAGCACATTTTAAAACGTGTTCTGTAAACAGGTAGGGGGCGCGCACGAGGCATGCCGCCGCCCTACCTGTCCCGCCGATCACAGCCGTGGATGTCAGTCGCCGGGTCACAGCCGGTCGTTACCGGCTATGTCCCGGCGATCGGCGGCAATCGCTGACAGAGAGCACAGCTGCAGTAGCTGTGCTTTCTGTCAGTTCCCTGACAGCTCCAGGACACGCTGATCGGGGCAGAAGAGTTTCTCTCTCCTAATCAGCAATGTTCCCTGCAGCACACAGCCCGCCCCCTAATAAAACACTCCCCCTCACTCAGATAACCCTTCCCTGCAAAATAAACTTAACCCCTCCCTCCCCAGTGCCATTAGTACAGTGTCAGTGTTTTTTTTTTGCACTGATCACTGTATTGGTGTCACTGGGGATGTCAGTGACCCCAAGTCAGTACCCCCCAATGGCAGAATGTCCACCGCAGTCCCACCATAAGTCGCTGGTCGCTGCCATAATTCGCTGATCGCCGCCATTATTAGTATTAAAAAACCCTAAAAATCCCAGTATCTTTCCCGCCATTTGTAAACGCTATAACTTTCATGTAAACCAATTAATTTACACGTATTGGTTTTTTTTTAGCAAAGACATGTCGCAGAATGCATTTTGGCAGAAATTTATGACTAAATTTGATTTTTACATTTTTTTTTACTAGACATGTTTTATAGCAAAAAGTCCAAAATATTGTTTTTTTCCTCAAAATTGTCAGCCTTTTTTTTTATAGCGCAAAAAATAAAAACCGCACAGGCGATCAAATACCACCGAAAGAAAGCTCAATTTGTGGGAAAAAAAAGGATGTAAATTTCATTTATGTACCGTATTGCATGACCGCGCAATTGTCCGTTAAACTAGCGCAGCGCTGTATAGCAGAAAAATGGTGTAAATTGCAGTATCTATACCATAGTTTGTAGACGGTATAACTGTCACACAAAGCAATCAATAGACACTTATTGGGATTTATTTTACCAAAAACATGGAGCAGAATACATTTTGGCCTAAATTTATAACCAACTTTGAGTTTACTATATATTTTTTATAGCTGAAAGTAAAAAATATTGTTTTTCTTCAAAATTTTTGGCATTTTTTTGTTTATAGCGTGAAAAATAAAAAGCGCACAGGTGACCAAATACCACCGAAAGAAAGCTCTATTTGTGTGAAAAAAAGGACGTAAATTTCGTTTGGGTGCAGCATTGCATGACCGCGCAATTATCAGTTGAATTAGTGCAGCGCCGAGTAGCAAAAAGAGGCGTGGTCATGAAGGGGGGTAAATCCTCGGGAGGTCAAGTGGTTAATTAAGATGCCTCTCAAGACCGCTTTATGGGTATTCCATAGTAACAAATTATCTATGTCATCATCTTTTTCAACTGAAAAAAGAGGTTCATGGTTGATCTGATCTTTGTATCCAGAATTTTGAGTACAGATGAGTTTAGTCTCAGCATTCTTTGTTCCCCAACCAAAGCAGATGTAGAGTTGTCATCCTGATGAAGAACCAGTTGTGGTTTTCTTATATAATACTGATAGACATGACCTTGATGGAATTTTTTGATTGCATTTGTTATCCTCATCGCATCTACCAAGGTGTGCCCGGAGTCTTTTGCATTTCATTTTTTTTTGTAACTGGTTTAGTTTGGGTTTCAGGTTTTGAGCTGGTTTGGGTGCCAACACAGCTTAATAGTTTCCGTCACAAATCTGATCACTACTATTTACTGACACATTTATTGGCTCATACACATATTCATCTATTGTGTGGCAGGGTGTGCCCGGGGAATGGTTGGAACTTGTATAAGCATTAAAAAGGGACAATGTACAGTATGTCCTACAAACCAGTGATTCGTTGTACAAGAAAACGTGAATGGAATGAGGAGGAGAAATTGCAGAGTGCGTAAGGGTTAAATTCCTCCAAACAAATGTATATTTTTGGCCGTGTCCCCAGTGGGAACATTCACCTCTCTCTTTGGACTGGTGACCAAAGTGATGGGAAATCCAAAATTTTAGAGTCATCATCTGGAAATCTTCCAATGGGCACACCTGTTCCAGTTAGAACTGGAATTGTCCCTCCCTTTGTAGAGATTTTCTCTAACTTCTTATCGCAACTCTGAGACAGAAAGTAAAGGGAAATTTCCTGGTACACAGACATTGAAGGGTTTTAACCCTTCCCTACTCTATTAAAAAACTTCAACGTTTAGTTATACACACTTTACAAAGGATGGGGCTGTAAAGATCTTGGCTCAACAAAGAAGGAAATGAGCTAGAACAGCAATGGGCAAACTACGGCCCGCGGGTCGTATATGGGCCGGCGGACCTTTTAATCCGGCCCGTGGAGCGTGATACTGTCAGGATGGCTGTCAGGATGTGTGTAGGCGGGGCAGCGTGATGAACGTGAGGGGAGCTAGGCTCCTCTCACAGTCCGCCCTGAAGACCGGAACGGCGCGGGAACACGGCGAGAGGAACGCGCGGAGCAAAGGTAAGTAAATTGACACTGGGGGGACTTGGGGACTTAATATGGGGGATGAATTACTATAGGGGGGATGAATTACTATGGGGGATGAATTACTATATGGGGGATGAATTAATATGGGGGATGAATTACTATATGAGGGATGAATTACTATAGGGGGGATGAATTACTATAGGGGGAATGAATTACTATAGGGGGGATGAATTACTATAGGGGGGATGAATTACTATATGGGGGAATGAATTACTATAGGGGGGATGAATTACTATATGGGGGATGAATTACTATGGGGGATGAATTACTATAGGGGGGATGAATTACTATGGGGGATGAATTACTATAGGGGGGATGAATTACTATGGGGGATGAATTACTATATGGGGGATGAATTACTATATGGGGGATGAATTACTATGGGGGATGAATTACTATATGGGGGATGAATTACTATGGGGGATGAATTACTATATGGGGGATTAATTACTATGGGGGATTAATTACTATGGGGGATGAATTACTATATGGGGGATGAATTACTATATGGGGGATGAATTACTATGGGGGATGAATTACTATATGGGGGATGAATTACTATATGGGGGATGAATTACTATGGGGGATGAATTACTATATGGGGGATTAATTACTATGGGGGATGAATTACTATATGGGGGATAAATTACTATATGGGGGATGAATTACTATATGGGGGATTAATTACTATGCTTACTATGGGGGAATATTACTATACTTACTATGGATGACACATACACATCATTCATCTACTCTTGGTCCGGCCCCCGGGTCCAATATATGAACCCATTGCGGCCCTCAAGTCAAAAAGTTTGCCCACCCCTGAGCTAGAACAACGGAGCTTGCCAGATATTCTACATATCCTCCCCTAAATTCAATACAGTCCCTCCAATAGCCCCTCCAAAAAAAAAAATTTCATCTGCTCTGCCAAAAACTGCTCTGTTGCTGCTGTAGTACCTTCCTAAAGAGGTGCTAGGTTAGGTAAATTTAGTCCTTTAGCTCTTCTGCAATCCGTGGAGCTGCTTGTGGTTACTCTGGTCTGCTCTGAGGTCCACAGACTGTGAGTTTGGCTGCTTCCCCCCGTTTTCTTGATAGTTCTAGAAAGTAGTGGGCTGGGAGCGTCAAATCTACAGTATTATATATACAGTGGGGCAAAAAAGTATTTAGTCACCACCAATTGTGCAAGTTCTCCCACTTACAAAGATGAGAGAGGCCTGTAATTGGCATCATAGGGAGACCTCAACTATGAGAGACAAAATGAGAAAACAAATCCAGACAATCACATTGGCTGATCTGGAAAGAATTTATTTGCAAATTATGGTGGAAAATAAGTATTTGGTCACCTACAAACAAGCAAGATTTCTGGCTCTCACAGTCCGTGTTGCCCAGCGACAGCCCCAAAACATCACTGCTCTAGAGGAGATCTGCATGGAGGATGGGCCAACATACCAGCAACAGTGTGTGCCAACCTTGTGAAGACTTCCAGGAAACGTTTGACCTCTGTCATTGCCAACAAAGGATATATAACAAAGTATTGACATGAACTTTTCATATTCACCAAATACTTATTTACCCCATAGAACACCTTTGGGATGAATTAGAGCGGAGACTGCGAACCAGGCCTCCTCCCCCGACATCAGTGCCTGACCTGACAAATGTGCTTCTGGAAGAATGGTCCAACCTTCCCATAGACACCCTCCTAAACCTTGTGGACGGCCTTCCCAGAAGAGTTGAAGCTGTTATAGCTGCAAAGGGCGGAGCCAACTCAACTCAATACTTTTTTTAGCAAAGACATGTCGCAGAATACATTTTGGTGTAAATTTATAACAAAATTAGATTGTTTAAATTTATTTTTACTGGACATACAGTATTTAATAGCAAAAAGTAAAAAAAAAAATTTCCCTCAAAATTGTCGGTCTTTTTTTGTTTATAGCGCAAAAAATAAAAAATGTGCAAGAGATCAAATACCACCAAAAGAAAGCGAAATGAGTGGGAAACAAAAGTACATAAATTTCATTTGGGTGCGGCGTTGCACGACCGCTCAATTGTCAGTTAAAATAATGCAGTGCCGTAGCATAAACAAATGATCTGGTCAGGAGGGAAGGGGTTTAAATCCTCTGGAGGGCAAGACGTTAAAAATACCGGCAGCGTTAGCTGTATAAAGTCGCGGTAAAAACACTTTCTCCGTGTGTTTTTTTAGCATTTTTGCATTAGCGTTTAGCTGAGTTTTTTTAGTGTTTTTGTTCTGTTTTTTTAATGCACACACAAAAAAAAATTCTTCTTGAAACCCACTAGTTCTGCTTTTTTTTTTCCAGCCAGAAAACGCCCCGGCCAAAAAACGTTGATTAAGACTCCGTTCACACCAAGGCGGTTTTTAGTGCTTTTTACAGAAGTGCACTACAGTTCATTTACCTGGCTTCCTATGGGACCTGTTCACATCTATGCTTTTTTTTTTTGAGTGGCTGCGTTTTTGGAAAGGGTCGGGACTTTTTTAACCCCTTGCCCTCCGGACACTTTTACCCCCTTCCTGCCCTGGCCAATTTTCAGCTTTCAGCGCTGTGAGCAGTGAGAAAAACGAAATGGGGGAGGTTTAAAAACAAACATACATACTTGTGTTTCGGGGTTGTGGCTCCGTTCCTCACCAAATTATTGGTAATACAACAGCATAAATGAAATGGACAGTAAACCAAAAAATTTTATAGGGTGTCCCCTTAAATGTCATCTGTCATAGAAGTACCCACGATGTCATTCTAACAAGATTTGTGGGCAATGTGTAATGGTCATGCCTAGTGTTAAGATCCCCTACTTGGATGCAGTCCTTCACTTGCAAAGACCCTGTAGCCAAAAGAGAAGTCTTCATAATTTCCCAAGGACCCAAACCCTTCCAATCTGCACCAACTTTTTCAGCCATGTTTGTTGTTAGCCAAAACGTTGGCACGTGTTCTAAAAGAGACACTGCCGCTTTGCTCATTCAGGCAAAAGGTTAATGTGTCCTGATGGCCCACTGCCCCAGAAAAAGCATATTGTCCGATTTGTTCTACACACCCTTCCCTGTTCCATCAGAGCCCTCATTCCATTGTTCTAATGGAGCAGGCCTTCAGCCACGAAGGAGCATGTACCCTTTGTTGATGTGACAATGCTCAGGCCTAAGAATACGGTTTCCATGTTCAAGCACTATTATGTGGATAGGAATGGCAACATGTAGACATGTGCAGGGCCGGAGTTTCAGTTTAGTTTCAGATACATTCGTTCAGCCAAAAATTTCATTCAGACAAATGAGTTACATAGTATGGCTGAAAAAAAAGACAAAATAGGTCCATCCAGTTATGTTGAACCGATTCATTTTTGGAATTCGTTTCATATCATCGGCATTCGTTTCGCATAGTCGTTGGTCTGGGTGGATTCAAAAATGTTGCACTGTTTGCCCCAGAAGATTACTATATATTGGATATATTATTGAATGGGCTGGATTCAACATTTTCGGACATTAGTCCAACCCACCAAGAGAACTTGAACAATATCAACTGGCATAATGTGCATCCACATTAATGAATGCAACAACATTTGGAGCTATTTGTTATCCGAATCATCAAATTAAAAAAAAAAAAATCATATTTTTTTTTGTATTCGTTTACAATAATTCCTACAGATTCTCCTATTCAGAGAATCAAATTTTCATCCCAAAAATGTAAATCTTAACAAAACATAAACACACGTGTATATATAAATAAAATTTTTTTACGCTAGATACAGGAGGACATCCAAATCATAAAATAAATAAATAGCGATAATTGGTAATAAAGAATGCTTCCACTTCTAAAAAATTACTATAGTCAACAAAAGAACCCTCAAAGTGATTCAGTAGTGTCTCCTGAAAGCCCAGCCACCAAGTTCTATCAGTGTGTCCTCACAGCCTCTACTCCGAAAGATTCCTCAGTAAGCTCTGGTGTCTGATAGTGTTGGAACTTCCTAGGGTGAATGATATCACCAGACGCATGTTATAATTCAACAGAAGAACCCTCAAAGTGATTCAGTAGTGTCTCCTGAAAGCCCAGCCACCAGGTTCTATCAGTGTGTCCTCACAGCCTCTACTCCGAAAGATTCCTCAGTAAGCTCTGGTGTCTGATAGTGTTGGAACTTCCTAGGGTGAATGATATCACCAGACACGTTATATTTCAACAGAAGAACCCTCAAAGTGATTCAGTAGTGTCTCCTGAAAGCCCAGCCACCAGGTTCTATCAGTGTGTCCTCACAGCCTCTACTCCGAAAGATTCCTCAGTAAGCTCTGGTGTCTGATAGTGTTGGAACTTCCTAGGGTGAATGATATCACCAGACACGTTATATTTCAACAGAAGAACCCTCAAAGTGATTCAGTAGTGTGTCCCGAAAGCCCAGCCACCAAGTTCTATCAGTGTGTCCTCACAGCCTCTACTCCGAAAGAAGGCATCACCCCTTCTGACGATATATTTGTATATGAAACGCGTTAAGGAGGAGCCCCACACTCAGACACCAAGCCACCGGATCACGGTCACGGTTAAAACAATTCTATACCATACTACACTATGAGACCCCCCCCCCCTTTTTTCTTGGCTCTGTCATACTTAACCCTCAGGATCCAGGTTTCATCCAGTTTGGAGGATGGAACATTTTCTATGACCAGACCAATTTTTTAACATCTTGGAGAGGATCCTTGTTCTCGCTGGAAGACGTGGTTAAATTCCTGACCAGATCTGGGTTCTTTAGATGGAAGTCCCCAAGCCGGATATACCATTTAATGCGCATTTTAATATACTTCTGGTGAGTTTGCAATTCTGATAATCTTCTGCACACCACCGGAAGGGTTTTTCACCATTTCTGGTTGTCTTCTCACCCCCAGAGTTTATCACCTATATGAATTTCATCATCAAGTTAATGACTTATCAATACTTCTTTATTTTTGTCTATTCATTAGGACTCATACTCGGGTTCATGTGATATATCATGTATTGTATTTTGGTTTGTAAGCACTGCACTATTTCCATATTTTTGGTGTCTGATAGTGTTGGAACTTCCTGAAGTGTTGGAAATCACTGAAGTGATTCAGTAATGTCTCCTGAAAGCCCAGCCACCAGGTTCTATCAGTGTGTCCTCACAGCCTCTACTCCGAAAGATTCCTCGGTAAGCTCTGGTGTCTGATAGTGTTGGAATTTCCTAGGGTGAATGATATCACCAGACGCATGTTATATTTCAACAGAAGAACCCTCAAAGTGATTCAGTAGTGCAAAAAATATACATGTGAATCAATAAATAAAAATAAGAAACCATTCAACATACGTGAAAAATGAAATAGAAGTAAAAATAAAAAAGTCCAGCAAAATGTGTTTTCCACCAAGTGAATCTTCTAATTCCCATGGGAGTTTCTACGGTCTGTAGTTCCCCATACGACTGTAAAGGATGGGGAACTAAAGGCCATGGAAACTCCCATGATGAGCATAGCGGTGTGCAATGCTGAATCACTGAACGGCTGGAACGTCCACTTGGCACAAAGGAACGAGAGTAACTGCAAAACCCGTATCAATAGTCCCAGAGCAGGATCAAGTAATGGTCCACAATAAGGAGTCTGTTAACCTGTGACTTGGTGCCAGCTGATCATGGGAATGGTAGGCAGGGAGATTGGAGGATAAACAGAGAGGAGTGTTACAATATCGACTTTGGTTGATTTCCTTCCCATTTGGATTCACTTTAGAAGCGATGCCAGCCAACCATGAGAATGGTGGGCATGGCTATCCGGTGAGTACATACCCGAAAGGGGGGACGCCATCCTTTTGGATGTGAAGATTTCTTTTTCTTGGGAATTAGAAGATTCACTTGGTGGAAAAGACATTTTGCTGGACTTCTATTTCATTTTTCACTGATGTTGAATGATTTATTTATTGATTCACATGTATAGTGGTTGCGCTACCAAATCACTTTGAGGGTTCTTTTGTTGACTGTAATATTTTGTTTGTTGAAATATAACATGCGTCTGGTGATATCATTGACCCTAGGAAGATCCAACACTATGACACCAGAGCTTACCAAGGAATCTTTCGGAGTAGAGGCTGTGAGGACACACTGATAGAACTTGTCTGCTAGGCTTTCAGGAGACACGGTCTTTTTAACCCATAAAGTGGCATTGGTATAAGGATTAAGTTATTTTATTCAGCTAAAGGTTTCTGGACAAACCATTTGGGTAAATGCTGCAAAAATATATCTGGTGTTAGGGATTTTTTTTTTTTCGTATTTGAATTCTTTTTTTTTTAATTAACATGTTGCCAATTGGTGGTTGTGCTAAAGCACGATGTACTCTTATAGGTTCTGGTATGAAAACTCAACACAGTCTTCTATTGCATTGGGCTTAGAAATTTTGCACCAAATAACCACATCCACACAATTTATTATTTTTATTGTGTCAAAAATGTTACATAAAAAAGAATCTTTATTAAAACAAAATGTTAACAGTCACAACAACACTTTCAACCCCATTACGTCATATGCAGCGCAGGTTCTAAGGCAGAAACATGGACAAGAAGGCACTGGCCACCCGCAGAACCCACCAAAGTGCCCCCATTAAATTGTCCTTTGATACGAAAAAGTGCCATTTTGTTACTATATACAAGAGTACAACTCTGTGCGTCTACAACACTGCTGGGAAGCGCTTATGGCCAAGTTAGTGAAGATGCACATGAAGCTGATGTACCTAGTTCATGACAATTGCTGTGGTGGTTATTTATTCATGAGTGACCCAAGTAAAAACAATAGATTTATCCGTCACAGAACTCAATCGGTCATATTGGAGCTGCAATGGGCACCACTACCAGGCCACAGTATCGTGCTACAAATCAATCCAGTTGAAACTATAATGTTCCCCTTTTATGAGACTGCTGTGCTGCTTTGTTAATCACATATGACCCAGGTAAAAACCAGAACATTTATTCATCACATAACTCAGAAAATCAGTCTTATGGGAGCTGCAATGGGCTAGATATTCAGGCCAGAAAATAATGCTCAAAGTCAATCTTACTGAAATTGCAGCTACAAATAGCTGAGGCTCAAAATTTGCTGGAATTCGTATAAACACAAAACAGTATTTAAGCTTGTCAAATTCTATTGAATTTTGCAAATCTCTTGAAACTTCACCCCTCTTTAAAAAAAAAAAAAAAAATCTGCTTTCTTTAAACTGGTTGCATCCAGAAAAAACAGCTTTCTAATCTAATCACCTGTTTTGGAAGGGATTGCCAAACAACATATCAGATTCTTATAATGGGGGGGGTCCAGCAGCAAGACCTTTTCACCAAAATACTCCATATTACAAAGAATGCAGGAGGGGGATTAGGAGTGAATGGTTTGCTCTTGATAGGCTCATTTTTAAAGTTTATTAACCGGAGATGCCAGTAATAGTAGCCATCAGGCAGCCTGCAGTACACTCTTTCAGTTGACTGTTGAGCTGCCCATCCAGTCTGTGAATGCCTGCTGAACACCTGATAAGCAGACCAACTGTTAATGGAAGCAATGAGCATGGCTGGCTGACAACACTGCTGCTATTTGTGAGGTAATGGCTAAGGCAGCCAAAGACGAGTCAAAAACCGTACATTCTGTTGATAGAAAAACAAAAATGGCGCATACGATCGTGCCATCATTTAATTTCTCTAAACAAAATCAAGCATGCCGATTGTGATACAAAAATTTGCGTGATGCGAAAAATGAGCGACCAAGAATTTTTTTTTCAACTAGTCTTTGGGCTGCTTTAGGCTGCCCATAGATGATGCATTTTCTTTCCTTAAACCACAGGTGGAAAGAAACAAAATTGCATGATCCCCCCCACAAACACAGTCAGTGTTGATAGGTGACTCCCTCCCGATGCGCGATTGTATTCCGATAGTGGGAGATTTCCTCCACAAATGACCACGGTTGGTGGCTATAGGTGCTGGCTGTGATCATATGGGAAAAAACCCAACAGGTTGGGTGAAGTTGAATGATAGAACAGCCAGTACAACCAGCCTGCCCATACATGGATTGAAATTCAGCTGGTAAACCGGTAGAATTTCAATCTGTCATGGCCGGCTTCAGTGTTGCCAGCCTAAATGAGAAGTGCTGTTACTGGCAGAAACTCCAGGCAAGACATTTTGTAACAAATTAAAAATAAAACCGAACAGTGAGGCCAAAAATAGATACAAGATTTACATCCAGTTTAACATATCGTATCCTACCGTCTTAGGTTGATACCATGGCCAACAAGGTCACGGAGTTACAGCAAAAAAAAAAAAAAAATCATGTTACCTTGGAATTCCCACCAAGATTGAATTTTCTGTAATAACACTTATATTTGTAGAATGAAAAGATGCAGCCAACTGTACTAAACGTTTTTATGTGGTAACGGACGCCTTCAAACACAGCAGGCCCACACAATATCACCTTCCTATCGCAATGGATTGGTCCCTATCATCATCTGCTGGATGTTCTTCCCAAACAGTAAAAAGGCTTACATTTTTTTCCCACTTTATACAGCAAACCCGTACAATGAAAATTTTCAAAAAAAGAAAAAAAACTTTACTTTTTTTTTTTAACCAAAATAAATTAGTAGCAGATTAAATAAAAAATACATGGCAATGTTAGATATTTAAAAAAACAAAAACAAACATTCTTTAACTTAAAAGAGAAAGGCAGTGCTGTTAGCAAGCAAAGGGTTATAACGGTTATATAAATGAGTAAAAGGATTTATTGGCGAGCTGTCTGGACTAAAGAAATAAACAATTACGGATAATAAAATACATTTCATTATTGCAGTACAAAGGCCTAGCCTGTACAACGTGTCCTTCAGGCATTGAAGTCTACCATCTTTGAGTTGGTCAAGGGCTTTGAAGAAGTGATATCAATATGAATGGTGTTTAAACACTTGAGGCCCAAGCGTGGGTTTGGTATACATCTTCTAGATGTTCAGATCTCTCCAAACTGTGGAATCCTATACAAATATGGGAAATATGGTAATCTGGGGAGGCAAAGCTAAATTCCAGGATCTCACATGGAATGCATACTTAAAAAAGGTCACCCACATCTGGCATTGACCACAATTGATAAAGTCAGTGCATAACTCTAGCTATTGAATGGTTAGCAGGTCATTGAACCCTTGTCTACGCGCATTGACTTTGGGTAATGCAGAAAGGAGAAAATATAAAACATTTACTATGTGTGCCAGGTTAAAAAGATTTCTTTTTGAGCTGGCTGTACTTGTGGCTAAAAAAATAAATATGCTAAAGAAAATGATTTCCATATTTCATACCAAAGGCCTACAACTTGTCTTCTAAGCAATCAGGTCTACCAACTTTGAGTCAGCCAAGAGCTTTAAAGAAAAAAAAAAAAAAAAAAAAAGTGATCACCACGTGTGGGTTTAGCATATCTCTATCTCTTGGGCCCTAGACATAGTCATCTGGGGTCCTCAATATTGTGGCATTCAAAAGGTTGACCACATCTGATGAAGACCACAAGTCTTAATCCGGCTAGTAGGTCATTGAACCGTTGTCTACAGTCTTCCATATGGATCATCTGAACCGTTGTCTACAGTCTTCCATATGGATCATCTAAATGTTGTGAGGAGAAGAACATGCATATACTCAAGTAAAAAGGACAGTTCCTTGTTCGCTTGTCAAGACAGGATTGGTGCAGTGAGCTGCATTAACTGTACTCCCCTCCAGGTCTCCAAATCTGTATCTGCCAGAAAAAAAAACGCCAAAAACTAATCTACAGCTTGACTGAAAGCTAAATGTACTCAATTTGCCTTTCCAGTTTAGACCGCAGTTGTGTTTACAACCATCCAAAATAATTTAAAATTAGCCTGGCCATTATTTCCCATAATCCCCTATCTGCCCTCAATCTGACTGACCCACTTTCTTAGGAGGCCATAGAATGATTTGCTTTCCTGCAGGAAAGAAAAAAATCGCTCAATTTCCCCCATCACGGTCAGTGTTGGGAGATTCCCTCCCGTGGAATTGTGTTCTCCTGGCAAGGAGGGGGCGGCTCCCGCTGGGAGAACACAATGATTACTGCTAGTGGCTATAATAGCTGCTAGCAATCATCACATGTTAAATCCAACAGGCTGGTTGTACCCAAACTGATCGATCAACTTGGGTACATTTAGCCTGCCCATACATGGTTTGAATCTCAGCCGGTCCCTGCTGACCCGGCCAAGATTTTAGCCATCTATGGCAGGCTTTAGTCTGCAAAGATCCCAAGGTTAAATTTAGGGTATGTAATATGGCATATCTAACCATGATCTGCAGTCATTTATTGGTAGGATACTGGCAATGTGTGCTGTACAAGATGGAGACCTCACACTTAGCACTCATTTTGAAAGATATCATTAACAGCAATTGCAGTGCCCATTTCAACATCTGCAGAACAGAAGAAGTAAGGATCCACCAAAACAAAATTTGAAAAATCCTGGAAATCCCATTTAAAGCAACGTCCGCAGCTCGAGTTTTCTGTGGGTATCCGTATGGAACCTTCCATGGGAAATAATCAGACACCGGAGAAGATTGAAATGCAGGCCGAAGGTGCTGCAGGTTGCTTGAACTGGGGCTTTCAATGAACAGATCAGAAATCAGGGAGAGGGTAGGTGTGGGTAATTGGCACTCTACACTCGCCTCTCCTAGCTCCAACCATCTAGGTCAAGTATGTTCAAAATGAACATTTCAGTTTTTGGTTTTAGGAGTCCATTGTTGGTCGGATGTTGGGTGCTATGGGTTCAAACTGGACCTACAGCCTTCTTTTTCTTGTACAGTGAGTAAGAGTGAAAATGTTATTGTAGACTAGCTCTCTCAGTACCTGTCCTCATAAAAAGGGTTTACCCCAAAAAAATTATAAATAAGTTGAGGGGGCCAGCAGGGATACAAATCAAATTATAACAAATCAATGAAGACTTGCTCTTGTCCTTTACCCTTCCCTGAAGTCCCTCTTGGGCTTTGTTCTTTTTTTTCAACCTTACTTACCTTTTTCCTTCAGTCGTTAGCCGACCAGGTCCTTTTTTTTTTTTTTTTTTATAAACTGGGCAGTGGGAGGTCATTGCTCCTGGAGTGAGGGACACTCACATGGCCCAGACTGAGAGAGTGTGTATATGACAGCCTGGAATACCATAAGAAGTATGAATGACAATGGCCAGCATTTCACCCAGAAGAGAATGGTTTTGCAGGATAAAGGAACAAGCAAGGAACAGTAGTGAAGTACAGAGAAGAAGAGTAGGTCATATTTTTTGCCCCTACAGGGGATAACTAAAAAAAAATGCTGGAGATAGGCTTTAAAGTATATCTATAGCCATTTTATTATTTCAGATAGAGTAGAGGAGGGTTCAAGCCTAGTATTTTATACTATCTGTGCCTTGTTAAGGAGATTTCCCTTCATTTGTTGCCTTGTAGACTCAACAAGAAGTGAGAGGTTATCTTTCCAATGCAAGAGATACCCCCTTGTAGAGAGTTGTCTTGGAAACAGGTGTCCCCATTAGAAGATTTTCTCCTCTATTTCTGTGCTGGTGGCAACTCAAAATTTAGAATTTCCCCTCATGTTCCTTTGTAGAGACATTGGTGATCAGGACAGTTAGAGAGGATGAATCTCCATAATGAGGACATAGACCACAGCAAAACCCTTAGAGGGCTTCTACCCCCACCCCCCCCCTTTCACCACCACTAAATTCAAATCCATTAAAAAAAAAAGTTGCCTTTATTTATTCTTAAATGTAATCATTGGCTTCCTATAGTACTCCTATACCTCCTGTTACTGTGAACATCCTACAGAAAAAGTGAGATCCTACAACTAGGGTGAGAAGAGGTGGGTGGAGTTGGGAACCAAAGTGCAGAGATCTCAGAACAAGCATATATCCAAATCTGAAACAGGTTTGGGTGGAGTGACTTTGTAGATTCTAAACCAAACAAATAGACAGATAGATCGTTTTGGCATCAAAGAATCTACGATTACTAAAAGAATCCTGGGAATTTTAGTGGGTCAAGTGAGAAGGATGCAGATGGAAGACTTGAGTCTCCTGCAGAGACAATATTAAAAGTAATAAAATGGTGAGCGTGAAAATCTTCGACATCAGCCCTAAATACCCTCAGAATGACAGGGAAACCATGTGAAGACTAAGTGCCAACAGAATAAGATATACAAACCAGTTTAAACCAATCACAGTTCAGATTATGTAAGCAATTTACCATATATGGTGTGATAAATCAATGTTCAGAACTCTTTTTTCAAAAATTGAGGCCGAGTGGTTAAATAAAACAAACAATAAAAAGTTAAAAAAAATAAATAAATAAACACAACATTATTTCAGTCAACCCCACATAATGAATAATGTTCTATTGTCTGCTGGGAATGTCAACGCTTTGATTGAGCCAACACACACTTACAGAGAGTGGTCAACATTTGGAAATGGAGTAGCGAATATTAAATCTTTTCTTCATAGAAACTTGTATATAAAATAAGGAAAGAAACCAACCAACCAAGTAACCAACATGAGCTTAGAAAGCAGAAAAGACAACAAAAACATTTGTGCAAATGACCTGCGTAAAGTGCAAACATGAATGGAAGCAAAACCAAAAAAAAAAAGAACCGAAGTCTTTAATATTCATCATGAAGTACCTTAAAGGGTTCCAAAATCCAGCAACAGGGTTTTCAGTCGTTGTTCTTTCGGCAAAGGATTCTAAGAGAAAACTGTTCTCCCATATACCTTAGGTCTCAGAGTTGTGGAGTGAAACGATTTATAGATGAGATGGAGAGTATAGTAGGTTAATGCTGCTATAAGTTTTAAAGCAGAACTGGACTTCTTGTTGCTTTAACTAGAGCCATGAAAAATCCTGATAGGACAGCTCCTAAGAATGGCCGATACAGATCTGTGGGGAGTAATGGTGTGTCTCAAAGTTCAGTGCATGTAACTGGTGTTAGGCCTTGAATCAGCAACGTTGGCCCCAAACCCACCGTGAGCGTGTCTAGTTCCTCCAAGTAGCATTCATGAAGAGCAGAGTCAGCAGGAGGCCGTGGGAGATAGAGGAACCTTACAGCAGACTCAGCGCCTCCCTCCTCTGCCACTACACGGTTGGCTGCGTTTAGATACTCAGCAGGAATGGGCTCACGGGTGAGGCCTTGTCCTTCACTGTTTTGTCCCCGTAGGATGGCTACTCTGTCCCAAGCTACCACACGGATGGAGGCACGGATGCGAAGCTTGGCAAGCAGTTCCCGGAATTTCATTTCTGCTGCTAGCCAGCCGTTGCTAGCCCCACTACCACTTGAGCTTCTTGACTCTACGCAAAGGAAGACACGAAGCTGGTAGCGGCGCCATGAGGCAGCCATATTGAGAATGCATGCCATCTGCAGAAGAAACAAGCTACAGACATCGACATAGGCAGAAGCTTGAGGTCGGAGGAGATCCAGAGGCCACACATCAATATACATGGCAGCATCTGATCCAGGGGTTCCTGGCCTTAGTAAAGATGAAAAATTCCGAGCCAAGACAATATTTTTATGCATCTTCAGAGCATCGCAGATTATTGCAACATACTCCTTAGGATTAACATGATGAGGCATTTCAGGACTTCGAACAGGGGGGAAGTGGGCCTGCAAAGAGGTGGCGTCAACACCAAATGGGTCGTCTCGGGGTGAAAGACCTGGAGTGAAAGCAGAATCCTGAAGAAAGTAGTCATCGGGGCAGGCGTTGTCATAGAATCCAAGAACCAGCGTGTTGGGCTTCATTCCACCTGAAAAATAAGAACAGGAAAATGTAAGTCATGGGTGTCGAGGAGAGTGACAAGGTAAAGATTACATTTTGGCCATAAAACCTACCAAGTCCAGTAATACGCAGCAGCTGTTGCGTTCCATGTCGGACAGTTGGACTTAGGGTAAGGTCCACAAAGGCTTTGACATTGAGTTTGTCAACCAGACTAAGCCAGAAGCTGTAATGTGCCTGAACCGGGTCTGAAGGAAGAGAATCTGTAAGGAAATAAAATATACATAATTTTAAATATATTAAGATTTAATTACGAAGATTGTCTTTACTCATGACTTTCTTCCACCTTCGGTAGCATTTACGATCCACTACTACGTTCATGATCCAAGTTGTCTTTTTAACGCTTCGTAACAAAAATGTGAAATACGACCACTCACAATGGCAGTCAAGATTACCATGACTGGGGAAACTCACCCAAGTCTCCGGTCTCTACGTGACCCAAAATGTAAAGACCACCTTTCTTCAGGTCATTGATGAACTTGATAAGCTGGCAGGATGTCCGAGGGTTGGACACCATAAGAAGAATTTGTGGCCTCCAGAATTTAACGTGCTCTTTCCGTACATCGAGGAGAAGGAGATACTTTCTGACCTGAGGCACCAAGAGAGACAAAGTGTCCTTTGATTAATGCAGAACAAGTCCTTCAGCTAACATAATATGTGGACATACAGATCCATTTCTAAGCTTTTCTATAAACAGTACAAATCATAAGTCCTTGTCATGCAAACCCAAGTGGTTGATTTAAAGTGATCCTGCCGCAAATTAAAAAAAAACGCAAGAAAAGATTTTCACTCTTACTTCCACTTTACGCAATAGCTACTCCCTTCAACAGAATTATTATTATTATTACATCGGGTTTATATAGTGCCAAAGGGTTTGCTCAGCGCTGTACAATATAGGGGACAATACATGGCACAGTACAACAATAACAAACAACGTACGAGGGGTAAGAGGGCCCTACTCTTTCGAGCTGACAATCTAGGAGGGAGGGGGTAGTGGTACAGTAGGAAGTGGCTGAGGGGAGTGAAGTGGTGGGAGGAATGAGGGAGAGTGGCTGTTAGGTGAGGGTGGGGTAGGCTTCCCTGAAGAGATGGGTTTTGAGGGAGCGCCTGAATGTGAGGAGGGAAGGCGACAGTCTGATGGATTCGGGCAGTGAGTTCCAGAGGATGGGGGAGGACCTGGAGAAGTCCTGCAGTCGTGCATGGGAGGAGGAGACCAGGGAGCAGGATAGAAGGAGGTCCTGTGAGGAGCGAAGGGTATGGGTAGGGCGGTACTTGGGGATCAGGTTGGTGAGGTAGTCAGGGGCAGTGTTGTGGACAGCTTTGTAGGTCAGGGTTAGAAGTTTAAATTTGATGCGTTGGGCAATCGGGAGCCAGTGGAGGGAGAGGCAGAGGGGGGTGGCAGAGGTGAAGCGGTTGGTGAGGTGAATGAGTCTGGCCGCTGAGTTCAGGATGGTCTGAAGCGGGGAGAGCTTGCACTGGGGTAGGCCGGTGAGGAGGGAGTTGCAGTAGTCAAGGCGTGAGATGATGAGGGAGTGTACTAGAAGTTTGGTGGTGCCTGGGGTAAGGAAGGTATCTTGGCAATGTTGCGGAGGTGGAGCCTGCATGTGTTTGTAAGTGATTTGACGTGAGGTTGGAAGGAGAGGTTCGAGTCAAGAATGACGCCAAGGACATTGGCTTGCGAGGAGCTCGGTTTTGGAGAGGTTAAGCTTGAGGAAATGTAGAGACATCCAGTCTGAGATGTCGTTTAGGAGGTGAGTGATGCGGGCGGAGAAAGTGTGGGTGAGCAGAGGGGTGGAGAGGTAAATTTGAGTGTTGTCAGCGTAGAGGTGATAGTTGAAGCCGTTGAATCTTCAAGTTGAATCTTCGCATCCAACACGTCCGAGTGCGTCGTATGTCTAGTCCTCTGCCACATGCTGTGGTTTCATCTGCCATGAAGGAGTCCGACACTCTCAGAGGTGCGTTGGATGTCAAAGTTTCTGCTGGAGACCATGGCTCTTGAACATAGCAAAGATCCATGGAACAGGTGGAGAGACAGGGAAATATAAAAGGTGTTTTCTTACAGTGGGTTGCTGTAAGGGGAGAGCCGGGGCAAAAACAAAAAACCTCTGCAGTATTTCTCAGCAATACATTCACATTTCCATGTTTTATCCCTTGAACTTGAGCCCCAGGCCAATTCTAACATCCCTCTCCTACGTGTAAAAATCTGCATTTTTCTTTTCTAGAAAATGAATGAGAACCCCCAAACAGGGGTGGACTGACCATTGGGGAACTCGGGCCCAGGGTCTGTAGGGGGCCCCATGAGATGTCCCTGGTACCTTTCATAGGCTTTTTTGGGTGTGATTTGAGTGTGCGCCACGACGCAGGGGCCCCATGATCCCCTTTTGCCCGGGGGCCCCATGAGTTGTCAGTCCGCCCCTGCCCCCAAAACATATTTTTTAAGCAAAGGCCCTAGAGAATAAAATGATGGGTGTTGCAATGTTTTATGTCACACGGTTACTGCGCAGAGGTTTTTCAAATGCATGTTTTGTGGAAAAAAATGCACTTTAAAAAAGGATAAGTTCACCTTTTAACCACTTGCCCTCCAGAGGATTTACCCCCCTTCCTGACTGGGCCATTTCATGCGTTACAGAACGGTGTTATTTTAACTGACCATTGCGCGGTCATGCAACGCTGCACCTAAATTTACGTCCTTTTTTTTCCCCCCACAAATAGAGGTTTCTTTTGGTGGCATTTGATTGCCTGTGCGTTTTTTTTATTTTTTTTGCTCTAGAAAAGAAAAACAAGACCGACAACTTTGAGAAAAAAAAAACAACAATATTTTCCTCTTTTTGCTATTAAAACATGTTCAGTAAGAAAAAAATAAAAAAAAAATTTCAGCCAAAATGTATTCTGCTCCATGTCTTTGCTAAAAAAAAAAAATCCCAATACGTGTAAATTAATTGGTTTACGTGAAAGTTATAGCGTTTACAAACGGCGGTATAGATAATGGGATTTATTTTTCTACTAGTAATGGCGGCGATCAGCAACTTTTAGCAGGACTGCAGCAGACATTCAGACACTGGGGGGGGGGGAAACTAACTTGGTGTCACTGACACCAATACAGTGATCAATGCTAAAAAAAAAAAAAAAAAAAAAAAAAAAAAAAAAAAAAAAAAAAGCACTGACATTGTACTAATGACATTGGGGAGGAAGTGGTTAACTTGAGAGATGATCAAAGGGTTAACTGTGTGCTGGGAGAGTTTTTACTAGGGGGCGAGGGGTGTGTGCTTCACTGTAAGCACACTGATTGGATGGCTGTACTGTGCAGTGTGCCCGAGCTGACAGGGAGGAAGATTGTTTGTTTTGTTTACAATCTTCCTCCCTGTCGGAGAGGCTCGGTAATCACTGGGCACCGGTGGGTAATTTCCGTCCGGGACCCAGTGATTGCCGCCCCTACCCAGAAATGCAGAATGACATGTATATACACACACGTGATCCTGCGTACAGTTGCCGCCCTGTAGCAGTATATCTGCTATAGGGCTTTTCTAAAGCGGATAAAGCACCACCAATGGATAATGTAATATACCGTAGTTTGCCGCCGTTCCACGGGCATGCGCAGATTTAATGTGTGACATGTTTGTTATCCATTTACTCAGGGATTTTTTTTTCAGTAAAGACATGGAGCAGAATACATTTTGGTCTAAATTTATGACAAAATTTGAATAAAATTTTTTTTACTGGACATGTTTAATTGCAAAAAAATCCAAAATATTGTTATTTTCTAAAAATTGTCGGTCTTTTTTGTTTATAGTGCAAAAAATGTAAAAAAAATGCAAAGGCGATCAAATACCACCAAAAGAAGTCTCTGTTTGTGGGGAAAGAAAAGAATGTAAAATTTCATTTGGGTGCAGTGTTGCATGACCGTGCAATTGTCAGTTAAAATAACGCAGCGCCATAATGCAAAAAAATGGCCTGGTCAGGAAGTGGGGGGGGGGGGGGGGGTCCTCAGGAGGGGTTAACAGCCTTTGCACTTTATATTTACACGGGAGGTCTGGTGCTAGAACCACTGCTGTCACTCTGACATTCACGGTGATCCCTCGTATGCGTGCGGACCTGCTGTGTACACTTGCCTTTGCACAGTCTCATGGGGGGGATGGGGGTGCTTCAATTTTTTTATTTATTTTTACACTGAATTTTTACATTTTTTTTGTCACTTTTATTGCCATCACATAGAACGAACAACATCCCTAGTGAAAGCACGAGCCACGACAGGTCTTTATGGAGAGATCTGGGGGTCTATGAAACCCCAGCTCTATCCTCTGGCATCCAAAGCAGCAGATAAAACCAAAGATTGGTTTGATCTGCTGATACACAAGCCGGCAAAGATTGTAAACAAAAGGAGTCAAAACTAGAAGTGACAAAATCCTCCTCACTGGTAAAGGCAGCTGCAGCAGGAGAGAAGTGGGACCCCCCTTCCACCACCTGGAAAAGTAATCCAGGAGCTACTTAGCTGCTAGGACTACTTTTACATGGAAGGGAATCACCGGCCTTAAAAAATTATATCTCGGTCATGATTGAAATATCACCCTTCCAATCCAACAACATACCAGTAGGTCGCTGGTTGTCAAGTGGTTAAAGAAGCTGCATGTTGAGAAAAGGACCGGGGACACGGTGTTTGGGGGAGGGGGGGTGGCACTGGAGGGAAGTCATGGTGACACTGGTGACAACATTCGGGTGGCAATGGGGTGACATGATTGCACTGGGGGGACAGAATAGTGGCACTGGGGGTACTTACTAATACAATTCTGATGGAGCGCAGTGTAACGAAGGTACTATGATGGGGGCTCACCAATGTAAGAGGGGTGGTTACTTGGGCTCCTCACTGACCACTAATGTAAGGACAACCAGTGCTTATTCCCCATCATCAATGACCACACTGCCTTTAAAATTTGACCACATCCTGTAAACCTTTGGTTTCTTTCATGTATTTCAAGCAGATCTCTCCCTCTTTGGGGTTGCTTGCCCCTGACCATGAGATGGTTTCCTCAACACTTACCTGATGGAAGATGAGGGCCTGGCTAATGTAGCCCCAGCTGCTGCTGCCACTTCTGAAGTGGATGGTCCCCAGCAGTAGCAGTAAGAGGACGATGCTGCCCGAGGCGTAGGCTGGGTTTATCAGGAACATCATGACCAGACAGCTCAGGATTCCCAGCAGGCAGGAGTGCCAGGAGAAAAGACGGAATGTTGGACTGTGGAAGGGGTGACATAGGCAGATATCACTACATGAGCAGTTCCAACAGTTAATTACATTTTAATTCTGTACAGTTGAGGAAACAAGAATATTGGTGAACAGAAAGGTAAACAGGAGAGCTCAATGCCATACAATAGCTGCAAAGACAAAGAAAAACCTTGTAAGTCTATAAAAAGTGGAACGAAAGTCCCGCAACAGAGGAAAAGTCACCAGGAAGTAGTGTTTTGTGAAAGACAAGACAAAGTCTCTTCATCCTAGAAACCTGTAGCACTACCCCCGTAGGAGGACAGTGATTACGGTGAACATCCGGTCACATGCCATTAGGAGTTTTCCGTGTTTATTACAGCCGTTCCTAATAAAGCACTTCTGGTGTCACCCGGCCCATCCTTCGCACAGTGGCATTATTTACCGTATGTGCAACACTTGTGACAACCTACTTTGACAGAATTGACTGTTCCTCCTGTCAGAAGAAGCAACTGGCTGATGTTGGGACTGAGAATTCATCTCAGTCTCAGCAGGGGAGAGGAAAGATAAGCTACCTTCCTTACAGGAGGGAACAGCACTTGGTATCTATGAGTACAAGGGGGAGTACAACTCTTATGAATGGGGACAATGATGGGGAGGCACTGTGATGGGGCCACCTGATGGATGGGGATTCCTGATGGATGGGGACACCTAATGTATGGGGGCACTGCGACGGGGATACCTAATGTATGGGGGCACTGCGACAGGGATACCTAATGTATGGGGGCACTGCGACGGGGATACCTAATGTATGGGGGCACTGCGACGGGGATACCTAAGTTATAGGGGCACTGCGATGGGGATACCTAATGTATGGGAGCACGATGATGGGGATACCTAATGTATGGGGGCACTGTGATGGGGATACCTAATGTATGGGGGCACTGTGATGGGGATACCTAATGTATGGGGGCACTGTGATGGGGATACCTAATGTATGGGGGCACTGTGATAGGGATACCCAATGTATGGGGGCACTGTGATAGGGATACCCAATGTATGGGGGCACTGTGATAGGGATACCCAATGTATGGGGGCACTGTGATAGGGATACCTAATGTATGGGGGCACGGTGATGGGGATACCTAATGTATGGGGGCACGGTGATGGGGTTACCCAATGTATGGGGGCACTGTGATAGGGATACCTAATGTATGGGGGCACGGTGATGGGGATACCTAATGTATGGGGGCACGGTGATGGGGATACCCAATGTATGGGGGCACTGTGATAGGGATACCCAATGTATGGGGGCACTGTGATGGGGATACCTAATGTATGGGGGCACGGTGATGGGGATACCTAATGTATGGGGGCACGGTGATGGGGATACCTAATGTATGGGGGCACGGTGATGGGGATACCTAATGTATGGGGGCACGGTGATGGGGATACCTAATGTATGGGGGCACTGTGATAGGGATACCTAATGTATGGGGGCACTGTGATAGGGATACCTAATGTATGGGGGCACTGCGATAGGGATACCTAATGTATGGGGGCACTGTGATGGGGATACCTAATGTATGGGGGCACGGTGATGGGGATACCTAAATGTATGGGGGCACTGCGATAGGGATACCTAATGTATGGGGGCACTGCGATGGGGATACCTAATGTATGGGGGCACGGTGATGGGGATACCTAATGTATGGGGGCACTGCGATAGGGATACCTAATGTATGGGGGCACTGCGATGGGGATACCTAATGTATGGGGGCACGGTGATGGGGATACCTAATGTATGGGGGCACTGTGATGGGGATACCTAATGTATGGGGGCACTGTGATGGGGATACCTAATGTATGGGGGCACTGTGATAGGGATACCTATGCAGACTGGTAGGGGCTCCAGCGCATTATTTTGCCCAGGGGCCCCTGATACTCTTAAGAGGGCATTGGCTCCCACACTTCCTAGCTCCTTCCCAATGGGGGGGATCTTTAGGAGTAGAGCATGCTGATATAGTGGGGGTCTCTCTGATCTAATGGAGGTCTTTAAGGGGGGTTGCTGATTTAAGGGACCACTGAGCTGATGGGGTGGGGGGGGGGGTGTGTCTCTAAGGGGGGGTTGCTGACCTAATGGTTGGTAACCAACCACTAGATCAGCAGTCAGCACCCCCCTCCTTAGAGACACTCCATTAGATCAGTCTCCTTTTATCAGTGCCCCCCCTTCCCTAAAGAACACCTAATATATCCGAGTCACCTTATATCAGCACCCCCCATTACATCAGTCTCTTTATACTAGCACCCCTCCTCAGAGTGCCCCCCAATTAGAAGTCCTCTTATATACAGTAGGATCCAACTGCTGATCTCTAAGGGGGATCACTAATATAAAGGGGACTCTGAAAAGAGAACTCAATAAATAAACTTGGTTTGCTGCCATCACTGATACTTGTTCCCACACCTCAAAACCCACAAATGTAAAAACATGCAGCGCACCCCCCCTCCTATAGGTATAGTAACTCATATGTAAAAAAAGAATTGTCAATGATGGTGGAAACCCCCAAGGGTAAGCCAAATATTAAATATGAACTTATTAAAAAATATATACTGTGCAATCTTGAAACACCTAATACTATATGAATAATGGTGGAAACCTCCAATCCATTCCAAAATGTGCTGTGCCAATATCCAACTTATAAAGTCCTTTTGAGGACACTGGATATTAGCACAAAACGCATTTAGGAATGGATTGGAGGTTTCCACCACTATTCATCAAGATTGCACAGTATATATTGATTTGTATGGGGTATGGGATATTTCAGGTACTTGTATAGCACTGTCAGTTTACACAGCACTTTACATATATATTGTACATTCACATCAGTCCCTAACCCTCAAGGGGCGTACAATCTAAGGTCCCTAACCCTCAAGGGGCGTACAATCTAAGGTCCCTAACCCTCAAGGGGCGTACAATCTAAGGTCCCTAACCCTCAAGGGGCGTACAATCTAAGGTCCCTGACCCTCAAGGGGCGTACAATCTAAGGTCCCTAACCCTCAAGGGGCGTACAATCTAAGGTCCCTAACCCTCAAGGGGCACACAATCTAAGGTCCCTAACCCTCAAGGGGCGTACAATCTAAGGTCCCTAACCCTCAAGGGGTGTACAATCTAAGGTCCCTAACCCTCAAGGGGCGTACAATCTAAGGTCCCTAACCCTCAAGGGGCGTACAATCTAAGGTCCCTAACCCTCAAGGGGCGTACAATCTAAGGTCCCTAACCCTCAAGGGGCGTACAATCTAAGGTCCCTAACCCTCAAGGGGCGTACAATCTAAGGTCCCTAACCCTCAAGGGGCGTACAATCTAAGGTCCCTAACCCTCAAGGGGCGTACAATCTAAGGTCCCTAACCCTCAAGGGGCGTACAATCTAAGGTCCCTAACCCTCAAGGAGCGTACAATCTAAGGTCCCTAACTCACATTCATACATACACATACTAGGGACAATTTAGACAGGAGCCAATTCACCTACCAGCATGTCTTTGGAGGGTAGGAGGAAACCGGAGTACCCGGAGGAAACCCACGCAGGCACAGGGAGAACATGCAAACTCCAGGCAGGTGGTGCTGTGGTTTGGATTCGAACCAACGACCCGAGTACTGCCAGACGGAAGTGCCTCCTGTGTAGTCCTACACAGGAGGGAAGAGGGTCTGAGGTTTATCCCTCCCCCTCTCTCGACAAGACTTTTTCCCCCACCTTTGAAAAGCAATCTGTGCCGGACTATACCTGATGACTGTTAGTACCTGGGCATTGTGGTTGGGATTCGAACCAACGACTCTAACGCTGCCAGGCAGAAGTGCTAACCATTTAGCCACTGTGCTGTCCATATATATGTTTGAATAAGATTTTATTAATATTTGGCTTACTCTTTGGGGTTTCCACCATCATTCACAACTATTTCTTCACATATGAATAAATTAAATATATAGTGGAGGACGCACTACGTGTTTTCCAATTGTTATTTTTTTGGGTCTCTAAGGGGAGCACTGATATAAGGGGATTCTGATATAATGGGGGAGGTCTCTAAGGGGGTGGGCATTGATATAAGGGGACTATGATCTAATTAAAGTCTTTATGGGGGGCCCCTGTATTATGAAGGGGGGGGGAAGGTGACATACAAAAAAAAAAAAAAAAAGACTCCCCCTTAGCGAATGGGACTCTCCTCTCCCAACCCCCTTTAACCCATGTTTCTTCTTTTTTGAAGAAAAGGTGTGTTATGATTTTGATACATAAATGACTAAAGAAATACCACTCAATAAAACAAGTCATGAAACCCCGGCAATTTCCCGGGAACAGAAGCGTCTGCTCTTTACAACAGACCATTTCAAACAAAAGACATGCACAATGGTTGACTGAATACAGATGACCTCAAGAATACAATGAAGTCACACAGACCTGACCGGAGAACATGGCTGGTGTTGACCAAAAGTCATAAATGCTCATTGTGAAAACAACACAATCTGAATTTTGAGCAATAGAACAAGTAAACACAATAAGGGGCCTCGGGTATAGATTTTCCCAAATGACTTTATATACTAAGTAAAGCCTTAAATGGATGTTACAATTGTTCATTCACGGGAAGGATATTATCCTACGAGGGGAACAGTGACACCTATTACTCACAGAGTCCTACTTCTGCTGGAGACCAACTGAATGTTTACCAATGAGCACACAGACACTAGCCCGGCTAATCATACCCTCCTCAGGTGCTTCCATAGACTGTGAAACTATGCAATTCACTTCACCAGGGGGCTAAAGATGGCTTGATCCAGTCCCCCTAAACCAGGGGTGGACTGACAACTCATGGGGCCCCAGGGCAGTAGCGGATCATGGGGCCCGTGTCCTTGCCCACACTCAAAAAAGCCCATGAAAAAAGGTACCAGGGGCATTTCATGGGGCCCCCTACTGACTCTGGGACCTCAGGCAGTGCCCGAGTGCTCGAATGGTCAGTCCATTGCCCTAAACCAATACCTACCCCCCTTTCAACCTAAGTAACCACACAGACAAGAACTGGAGTTAATGGCCCAAAACTGACCTTTTATTACAACCATTAATTATTATTATTATTATTATACAGTATTTATAAAGCGCCAATAGTTCGCTCAGCGCTGTACATTACAAAGGGAGACAGAACATGTGACAGAACAATACCAATACAATGCAAAACATGAGGGGATTGAGGGCCCTGCTCCTTGGAGCTTACAATCTATAAATCACACAGTATAACATGTTTTTTTCGAGGTCCCAATAGGCATCAAGAAAACATTTACCTACGTCCTGCTTAACTAGGCCTCCAGCCGCAACACCACCGACTCAGAGACACCACCGCAGATACCCCCAACCAGAACTGGAAACCATTCCTCAGACGTGTTCCTACAAATAGGGGCGGACTGACCATTTGGAAACTCGGGCGCTGCCCGAGGGGCCAGGATCAGTAGGGGGCCCCATGAGATGCCCCTGGTACCTTTTTCATAGGCTTGAGTTTGGGCAAGGACACAGGGGCCCCATGATCCCCTATTGCCCGGGGGCCCCATGAGTTGTCAGTCCACCCCTGCCTACAAAGTGCCTTTCTTGTGACCACAGTAACCAACGAGGACCTTGCACCCCATCGGTTGTCCCCCAGCACCAACAGGCACAACCACCACCAAAAACAAACCATGAAACAAACAGGCGGGGGGAGGGAAGTCTGACTTGATAAAACTCTCTTCTGACTGAAGACCCTCTGCCACACCCTGTCAGACCACCCCTTGTGGCTCCACCCGCTCCCTCCTTAAAACCACTTAAACTCCCCCCTTAGCTAATGGGACTCTCCTCTCCCAACCCCCTTTAACCCTGTCATGCTGGCCCTCCGTTCAGGTCTTCTTTCTTCTACTCCGGGTCTCCCTTTATGGGAAACAAGGTCTTCACCTCAGAGAAATACTCAGCAGACATATGCATACTATATATACTATGACCACCAGAATCAATTTAATACATTTTGCAACTACAAAAAGTATAAAAAGAATTAACCAGATATCAAGTTATACTGACATATGATATGGATTGTGATTTGGGAAGACTGTTTCAGAGATATTAAAGCAAATGATTACCAACAATATGTACCTACATCAGAGTGTGGAGAGACATGGGACATCGGATATGATGGACTGAAGTAACGCATGAGCACCATCTGATAAACCGCCAGAACAAATTATGGGAATACGATCTTAATATCTACCATTTTCAGAACACGGGACAAACATAGAAATAGAATTCCCATCTAATAAAGATGAGCCACAAAACCAACTCAAAACATATGGACATTATCCAGAGGGGTATCGAGGAGAGGCACTTTAATATTTCAGCAGGACATATTTTATCAATAAGATCATACATAAACTGGGAGATTACTCCTAACCAAGTGATTACATCTTCATTCATGGAACATGACTGCCTCTAGTGGACAGGTAAAGAACCTCCAGAATAAACGGCATTCTTGGCTGTCCAATCGTCATGTACCATGAGTGGATCTAGCAGACAATGGATCTTTACAGCATATACAGTATCTCCCAGAAGTGAGTCCACCCCTCACATTTTTGTAAATATATTATTATATCTTTTCATGTGACAACACTGAAGAAATGACACTTTGCTACAATGTGACGTAGTCAGTGTACAGCTTGTATAACATGGAAATTTGCTGTCCCCTCAAAATAACTCAACACACAGCCATTAATGTCTAAACCGCTGGCAACAAAAGTGAACAGCTAGTGACCTCACCAGCATCGGCCATGTAAAATGGCCAGAGCTAATAACATTTGGCTCCAGTTGACTTCCATGGGGTTCCGATTTGGCACCTGCTCACGTTTGGCAAACCCTGTTCGAACAGAGCCCAGTTATGTTCAGCTCATCTTTAGTTTTTAAACCCATTTTTGCTAAATATTGTAATCTGCAAACCACATTTAATTGCTGTAAGCTTTTCATGAGAACGTATCCTCCAGAACAATATATTCAGACGACACTTCTCTGGGGTAGGTACGTTGCTTTGCAGGGTCTCCATGGAGCCTCAACATGGCCACTCCCAGATGGGACTACAGCCACAAAGACACATAAAGACAGCTGCTCCACTTAGCAGCTCATGATTGACAGCTGGTTGCCCAATATGCACCCAAAGGATCATGGGACATATAGTCCAGATATCAGGGATTTAGTTGATCCCACTGTGTGTGTTCGCTAACCAAGAAGTTTGAGGAATCTCTACGAATGAAAGTCATGGGCACCAGTATAAAAGATGAAGCCACTCCTATTGTAGTAACAACTTTGGGAATACCAGGTAAAACTCCGGACATGGACTTGAGGAAATCAAACCTTTAATTCACCAGCTGGTTTGACCTAGCCAGACTCATGTTTGCAAAGCCAAGTGCCTTCAAAAGCCTCCTACATGGTATATATACACCAACAATTACGTCACAATGCATATATTTCCTCTCTCACTTTCTGTACATTCAAAAGACTTTCTAAACTGTGCAGTATATGGCCTTGAGTATCATCTACAGACTGAGACACATTACTTCACAGGAAATAAAGGGTGGGGGGGGAAGTGAGCTGATAACTTTGCTTTTGCCAACAGAGGCTGTTAAAAATGTTAACGTTAAAAAGGAAACTCTGCAATATCTGGGTGCTGCCACACTATGACCTCTGCAAACCTCAACTCCAGCTCTCAGGTGCCCACCCCCCTTGGATCCATTCCTCCCACACATGATTCTGACAAAGTTCTGGAATCTCACATCACTTTTGAGAAGTAAAATCAACTTCATTGTTCAGCACAAGGACTGACACTCCACCCAGTATCCTCCCTCTAACATGATTAACCCTCTAATGGGGCCTAATCATAGAGCAGCTAAAAATCAGCTCTAGGACTTAAACCCATGAGGGGACGAAACATGTTAGAGGGAGGATCCTGGATGGAGTGTGTCAATATTTGTGCTGAACAATCAAATTGATTTTACTTCTCATAACTGGTGTGAGAGTCTAGAACTTTGTAGAATAAGGCAGCCCATCGATTTAAAATGTGTTTCCAGCTCACAGCAACTTGCTGTGGCATTTTTTAGTAAACTGCACCACAAAAGGTGATGTAAAAAAAAAAAAAAAAAAAATGTATCCAAGGTCACTTTTTATGTGCTAGCTTTCCTTTAAGGGAGCAAGAAAAAAAAAAAAAAGAAAAAAAAAAATACTCCGAAGGGCACTTACCGGAAGTTTGGTGCAGATGCCCACTCAAGGGCCAGGCAGGCCAGGTCTATTGCTGCATACGCCATGAGGTAGAAGACGGTGACAATGCCAGCTATGGTGTTTAGTTTTCCCGCTAACAAAACAAGCTGAAAAGAAAGATTGAGAAGAGGTCACCACAAAAATAATTCAATGGAGGTCTACATTTTAAAAGTCATCTCCAACTAAAATTGATATTTCAAAATTTTGCAGCAGACAGGTATCTTCACCAGGTCAAGTAAATATAATAGCCATTACAAAAAAAACTTACCATTGTGGGAGGGGCAAAGACACAAACTACCACAGGAAATTTCCCCATTGTGGGAGGGGCAAAGACAAACTACCACAGGAAATTTCCCCACTGTGGGAGGGGCACAGACACAAACTACAACAGGAAATCTCCCCATTGTGGGAGGGGCAGAGGCACAACCTACCACAGGAAATCTCCCCATTGTGGGAGGGGCAGAGGCACAACCTACCACGGTAAATTTCCCCATTGTGGGAGGGGCAGAGGCACAACCTACCACAGGAAATCTCCCCATTGTGAGAGGGGCAGAGGCACAAACTACTGCAGGAAATCTCCCCATTGTGGGAGGAGCTGAGACACAAACTACTAGAGGAAATCTCCCCATTGTGGGAGGTAGCATTGATACAAACTATTGCAGGAAATCTCCCCATTGTGGGAGCGGCAGAGACACGAACTATTACAGGAAATCTCCCCATTGTGGGAGGGGCAGAGACACAAACCAGCAGGGCAGAGACTACGAATGAGGGGGTAATAGAAGCATTCTTCTATATTACATTATCACCTAGTATGAATGATCATTCAATTCTACTAGGCGGGTCTTTAACATGGGGTAAAAGGGGCAGCTGCCCCGGGCCCAGTCCTTATTGTGGGGCCCAAATCAGCTGCCCCTTAGGTCCGCATTGCCTGCAAATAGTTTTCCTGGCTTTTGCTTATATAGTTTTACTATGCGATGCTGTGCGACATGGCTCCTCCAATCTTCCCTCCGCACACTGTCTCTTGGAGTCCTCTCCTTCTCTTTGCCCTATTCGTTCATGGTAAAAGCCAGCACATTGGCCTGCACAGAGCCTGCCCCTAACCCCCACCCACGTTGTTCCAGCAGCATGGCGTACATGGAGTGTGCCCCGTTTTCACCACTGGGCTTGGGATGCCCAGGAGGGATGATCAGTCTTTCGCACCTTCTTCTTCCTGCATGATATGATTGGTGCAAAGGCAAATCCTTGTCACAGCACGGGGGGTGGGCACATAGCTACGAGTTCACATGCACTGTACCTGTATTAGAAAAGGGGGTATCAATGCTGGGGGTATCTTGGATGACCATAGTATTAGAGGCATCAGGGGCATAGAGGGGTCACAGTGCGAGGCACATCAGGAAAATAGAGGTCACAGTTTGGGGGTATCAGGGATTTAGTGAGGTCACACTACAAGGAGTATCTTCTAGAGTGCATATGGTAACAGTGCTGGGGGAATATCTAGGGTGCATCTGGGGTGTAGAGAGGTCAGAGTGTTGGGAGGATATCTGGGGTGTAGAGGGGTTACACTAATGAGGGTATCTGGGGTGTAGAGAGGTCAGAGTGCTGGGAGAATATCTGGGGTGTAGAGGGGTTACAGTAATGAGGGCATCTGAGGTGTGTGTAGGAGGGGGGGGTCACAGAGCAGGGATGTAGAGGGACCACAGTGCTGGGAGGATATCTGGGGTGTAGAGGGGTTACAGTGATGAGGGTATCTGGGGTGTGTGTATAGGGGGGGGGGGTTCTGAACACGGATGTAGAGGGTCCACAGGGATGGTGGGGGTATCTGGGGTGTAGAGATGTCAGAGTGCCGGGAGGATATCTGGGGTGTAGAGGGGTTACAGAGCAGGGATGTAGTAGAGGGACCACAGTGCTGGTGGGATGTGTGAGGTGTAGAGGGATACAGTGATGAGGGTATCTGGGGGGTGTGTATAGGGGGGGGGTTCCGAGCACGGATGTAGAGGGTTCACAGGGATGGGTGGGGGTATCTGGGGTGTAGAGGGGTTACAGAGCAGGGATGTAGTAGAGGGACCACAGTGCTGGGGGGATATGTGTGGTGTAGAGGGATACAATGATGAGGGTATCCTTTCTGAAATCACTCCCTTGCTGGCTCTCATTATGCAAAGATTTGTAACTGGCAAATGAGCAAAGACAGAGTGACATGTTACTGGCCCTGCTAGTGATTCCATGAGACTGGCAGGAAGTCTTTTGGAGATCTTGGCCTTGGTGCCAACCCCGCCCTTGGTGCCAACCTCGCCCTTGTAACATCAGACTAACAGTGGAAAGCCAATTCTGCCTCCATTATGTTACAGGGCTTCCAGCTCAACAAGTCTTCACTTCTGCTCCTGGTGTGTTTGACTACTGGCTACCACATGCCAAAACCACGTGGAATAAGGTCCTGTGGGCTCCAGAATGTCAACAAAAAGGACTTGTCAGGACTTGTTCAAAATTGAAAAATCTCTGTGCCAATGAGCAATTGTTCTCATTTTTCCAACTGTCACCATCCAGGCTGAAGAGGTAAGTAGCAGTGTTTATGGCACGTTTATGGCACACCTTTGAGACCACATTCTTTCCACCTTGGCTGAGTATAGGTGCTGGACCAATGCCTTTAAAAATGTTTCCTGTTCACCATTAACCCATGCATGTCCGGACACTTTCACCCCCTTCCCCTGTCCAGGCCAATTTTCAGCGCCATCAGCGCAATGACAATTGCGCGGTCGTGCAACACTGTACCCATATGAATTTTTTAGCATTTTTTTGAGACAGATAAAGCTTTAATTTTGGTGGTATTTATTCACTGCTGGGATTTTTATTTTTTTTGCTATATAAATGAAAAAGTCCAAAAATTTTGAAAAAAAGTGTTTTTCTTATAACATTTTGCAAATAAATAATATTTCATCATAAATCTTGGCCAAAATATATTCAAGTATCTTTTTAGTAAAAAAATAAATAACTTAAAATTAGTTTATAACCAAAAATTATAGTTTTTAAAAATGTTTTTACATTTTTATATTGTTTGTTTTTTTTTTTGTTTTTACATACTGTCACCCTAGCAGTAGTGTCACCATGGTGACACTGTACTACTTGTGGGGGGGGGTGATGACATTTTTTTTTTTACATTGCTTTTACACCCATAAGGGCTGTAAAAGCAATCATTTCTCCTCTTCTCTGGCTGCATTCTTGCAGCCATTGAGAAATACTGTGAGAGCTGTGATTGGTCACAGCTTGTCACATGGTACAAGGCTGTTGTGAATAGCCCTGTACCATGTGATCTCTGTGATCATTCACAGATTTCACACGTAGTAAGCAATGATGTCAGAGGAAGCGACATCTTGCTCACTACTCTGCATGTGATCACTGATTGGCCAATCAGTGATCACATGATTTGGACCTCGCACAGAGGTCCTGTATGACGATCGGTGTTCCAATGTGTCCGGATTGCGGTGCTGCACGCTCCCAAGGAGCGCGCACAAGCAGGGGGGCAGGGAGGCCGTTTATAAACAGCCACCCGACCCTACACTGCCACCGTCTGGCCATTCATTTACAATGGCCGGATGGGAGGTGGTTAAGAGAAAAAAAAAAAAAAAAAAAAAAAGAAGGGGGGGGGGGGGGGGGGGGGGTGAGTGGGGGAAATCAACCCACCCACTGAACAGAGGTTTTTGCCCTCTGATGCTTGAAGTGTTATCACCATTAGAGTAACCCTGAACCCCCATGGCCTGATTGTAGCAATAGAAGGTCAGATGTGTCATATTACTTTACAGAACAAACAACATGAAACACGGAAGAGGAGCTCACCTGCACCAGGGCCCAGGTATAGAGGACAGCTCCCCAGGGGTTTCCTCCCTTGGAGACCAGCTTGGCAGGTGCTAGAAGAATTCCTAAAAGACAAATTATGTTCAAAACAAGGGACACAGATGAATTATATAGGTAGAGTCAGCAGGGTACCTAACATATTTGACATCTGGAGAATAGGGACACACAAGGTTAAGATGTCCCATCCAGACCATCAGTCAAACAGGGACCTGCAGATATGAGGTTATGTTGTCCTATCCAGACCACCCATCAATCAGGGATCTCCAGATATGAGGTTATGTTGTCCTATCCAGACCACCCATCAATCAGGGATCTCCAGATATGAGGTTATGTTGTCCTATCCAGACCACCCATCAATCAGGGATCTCCAGATATGAGGTTAAGATATTCCATTCACGCCGCTGTTAAACCAAGGCCTACAAATATGAGGTTTATAATGTTCCATCCAGACTGATGCCAAACTGGGACCTGGAGATAAAACTTATGATGTCCCATTTAGAGCATTGTCAAACTAGGACCTGCAGATATAAGGTAAGACAGGGCTTAAAATGTCAAGTCCTGAGCTACTAGCCAGGACTTAAGAGTTACTTGCCACCAGTTGCCCCACCCAACCCCTACCCTGCTACACCCCTACCTACTATCCAACCCAGCAATACCTCAAATGCCCCCATACTCACCCACCCATAATAACCACATCATCCTGAACCCGACCAAACCACCCATACATGTAGGTTTACATACAGACATATGTACATACACACACACACACACACACACACGTACACACAGAGACACATGTACACACACACACACACACGTACATGCATACACAAACACACACAGATACATGTACACACACATCCCTATAAAAAGTTGCAGTACTTCGTTACCATCACTCACAGAGCTGGGTACTGCACTCTAGGGGGAGGCAGAGAGCATAGCACACACTCCTTCCTTTGCTTTCACTTTGCTCAACTATTGAGCAGTCCGACGGCTCCCAGTGCGAGTGACAGATCCGGCCTGAGGTCTGAGCCTGCTCAGCAAAGCGGCCCTGGAGACACACTCGCCCACACCATAATTTCCACTCGCCAATGCGAGCAGGCGAGTGCAAATTTCAAGGCCTGTGGTAAGATGTCTCAACCAGACTACCAGTCAAGCCGGGACCTGCAGATAGGAGATTAACATTGAAACAACTCCCAAACCAGAAGCTGCAGATATAAGGTTAACGTGTCCCATCCAGACCACTGTCCAGTCCAGACCACTGCCAAACTGGGACCTACAGATATGAGGTTAAGATGTCCAGTCCAGTACACTGTCAAACTGGGAGCTGCAGATATAAGGTAGGATGTTTCATCCAGACCACTGTTAAACCGACACCTGTAGATATGACGTTAAGATGCCCATCCAGACACACCTGCCAAAGTAACCCATAGACATGAGAGCAGCTCACTCACTCCCCAAGGCCCCTGCTGTCAGGGTTATCAGAGAGTTGAAGAGGAAGTCTTTCACTATTCACTTCCCTATAGCTCTGAAGTGTTGCATGCATTGATATTGGCTCTTGTGAACTTGATGGGTGGCTGTCATTCTGGAGGAGTGGGCATTCCTAGGGAGGCTGAACTTGCATGAAGGCCACCCAAGCTAAATTCTGTATTCAGTGCGGAGCCTCCATGATTGAACTGAATTCCAATGAATGAAAAGGGCTGGGCCAAGGACACAGGCCCAGAGAGAAAAGAGCTAGATGATGCTTGGCATCCTCCAGTCAAGAAATGAAGATGACTATCTTCAGCTCCTAATGAGGCTTGCAAGAAAGGTTTACTTTTTTCTCTCAATCTTATGCAGCAAGAAAAAAAAAAAAAAAAAAAAATGAATGCCCCCCCCCCCCCCCACATATAAAAATAAACCTCTTACCAAACAGGTCATCCTTGGCCAGGGCATACAGGATGCGAGATGCCCCAATCAGGGTGCTCATAGAGGCAGACAGAGATGTGGCGTACACCCCGATTAAGACAAAAGGTGGCCAAATGTTGATGGGCCGGAAGAATCCATAGTCCTCTCTCAGGAGAGTTCTAATGGGGTAGAAGAAGATAACATGTAATTAGAACATTTTAGTAAATCCACCAAGATTAGAGAGACACAGCAAAGGCAGGAGAAATGTGGGTGTACAGTTGGATAAATGGTTCTATATTTAGGACGTATCCGGTCTATAAACCAGAGGCTCTGATTGGACGGTTGGATAAATGGTTCTATATTTAGGACGTAACCGGTCTATAAACCAGAGGCTCTGATTGGACGGTTGGATAAATGGTTCTATATTTAGGATGTATCCGGTCTATAAACCAGAGGCTCTGGATGGACAGTTGGATAAATGGCTCTATATTTAGGATGTATCTGGTCTATAAACCAGAGGCTCTGGATGGACAGTTGGATAAATGGCTCTATATTTAGGATGTATCCGGTCTATAAACCAGAGGCTCTGGATGGATGGTTGGATAAATGGTTCTATATTTAGGATGTGTTCGGTCTATAAACCAGAGGTCTGGATGGACGGTTGGATAAATGGCTCTATATTTAGGATGTATCCGGTCTATAAACCAGAGGCTCTGGGTGTACAGTTGGATAAATGGTTCTATATTTAGGATGTGTTCGGTCTATAAACCAGAGGTCTGGATGGACAGTTAGATAAATGGCTCTATATTTAGGATGTATCCGGTCTATAAACCAGCGACTCTGGCTGTACAGTTGGATAAATGGCTCCTTATATATGTGGTTATGTGCTTGGTTAGAGAAAGAGAGGATTTAGGACACTGTACTGCAGTGCTTTCTGTGTCTTCAGGCTTATTGGGTTAACACTACTACACAACTACTAACATCTCCATCCACCAGGCGGAACTGACAAGCAGAAAGTGTTCAAGCAATTCATAGTTGGCAGCTCAGAATTATGGGAAATGAAGGTCAGGAAAGAAACTTTATTATAGTGGTTAATGGACTTTTGGACCATAATTCCCAATGCAAGCTGGGTATAAAGGGAGAGAGCTGTATTTATCACAGGCTGAACATTGAGGGACTCTCTTTTTGCTGCAATGATACTGAGGTGTGCACAATAAATATGCCACAAGTCTCTGGCCATATGTTAAGGACCAGAGCTCCAGGTAGATGCAGAAATGAGCTTACTTCTAAACAGTGGGACCCCAGTTGCTATATAACTGGGACTGGTGAGAGAACACTGCTGACATGAACCTGTTGCCGTTAACAGAGACTGAACACATAAGAGCTAGCCATCTAACTAGCAGCATTATTTACTACATGCAGACTTCCTGTGCACCACTGTACAGACTGGGCCCCAATGCTAGCCAGCTGAAAAACTAAAGCTAAAGACTGCTCACTCTGAAGCTGCTTCACAAGAACCTTGTCTGTTGTCCATAGTAAGGGGTGCTAAATTTCATCGCAGACATTCATATATAGGGAGTGCATGCTAAAGTGATTATAGCCAACTGTTTACAGAGGAGTTATCGCAGTACTATTGCTGTTACTGTGTTCTAATGCCAATACCTATTTCTGATTTTGTGGATTACCAGCTTTACTCAAATTTAGCTTTATATAACTCCATTCTGTACCGCTATGATGAACATATTGTCTAGTGAACTGTGATTGACCTACTCCCTCATTTATGTGCATACTTCCATTTCATATATTGGGTTAATTTACCATTATTATTTCAGGTACTTACATAGCACTGTCAGTTTACGCAGCGCTTTACATATATATTGTACATTCACATCAGTCCCTAACCCTCAAGGGGCGTACAATCTAAGGTCCCTAACTCACATTCATACATACACATACTAGGGACAATTTAGACAGGAGCCAATTCACCTACCAGCATGTCTTTGGAGTGTGGGAGGAAACCGGAGTACCCGGAGGAAACCCACGCAAGCACAGGGAGAACATGCAAACTCCATGCAGGAGGTGCCATGGTCGGGAATTGAACCCATGACCCGTTTACTGCAAGGCAGACGTGCTAACCATTAAGCCACTGTGCCGCACCATGAACCAGTCTGATGTTTGCTTTTTGGTACTGAACCTTAAGGTGGCCATACCCAGTACAATCTGATTCTACAATCCCCTGGATGAACAGTTAGATAAATGCCTCTATATTTAAGATGTATCTGCTCTTTAAAAAGCAGAGGCTCTGGATGGACAGTTAGATAAATGCCTCTATATTTAAGATGTATCTGCTCTTTAAAAACCAGAGGCTCTGATTGGACGGTTGGATAAATGGTTCTATATTTAGGATGTATCCGATCTATAAACCAGAGGCTCTGGATGGACGGTTGGATAAATGGTTCTATATTTAGGATGTATCCGGTCTATAAACCAGAGGCTCTGGATGGACAGTTGGATAAATGGTTCTATATTTAGGATGTATCTGGTCTATAAACCAGAGGCTCTGGATGGACAGTTGGATAAATGGTTCTATATTTAGGATGCATACGGTCTATAAACCAGAGGCTCTGGATGGACAGTTGGATAAATGGTTCTATATTTAGGATGTATCTGGTCTATAAACCAGAGGCTCTGGATGGACAGTTGGATAAATGGTTCTATATTTAGGATGCATACGGTCTATAAACCAGAGGCTCTGGGTGTACAGTTGGATAAATTGCTCTAGAATTTAGGATGCATCTGGGATTTGTGATGGACTCAGTAAATCTCTATACCTTCTGTTGTAAGAAAGTTCTGTTGGGATTTGCAATAGTTTGGTGGAGTTTTTCTTACCTGTCACAGGTAAGTGCCGCTAGTATGAAAAGGATCAGGTAGACGAAGAATGTGATGATGACCGCGATTATTGTCCCCAGAGGAATAGCGCGACTTGGCTGCTTCAACTCCCCTGTGAAAATGGACAAGGTTTTAGATTGTATGTTCATCAGATTTCTGTTGTTGATTTTCCCCAACCCTTGTTACGATGTCTCAAGGAATAAAACCTGAATTGGTTGGAGAGCAAGGTTTTAGAAGATCTTATATTTTGCCTGGAGTTCATTTTTAAGATATAGGGTTATCGTCAGATTTAACTGCTGTACAGCCAAAACTATTGTTCCCATTTTGGATGGAGTAAGGAAGGGTTTTTACCGCCTGCTGTCTGTGTGCCATGGGGAATATTTCCAATCACTTCCTGACCTAGAGACACAATGGCATATGGAAACCCTTCCTATACAGCTGCCACAGATGCTTCCCTCCGCTTGTAAAATTGAGACCTCCCATCACTTTTTGTGTCATCAAAACAAATAGAGAGGGTTAAACATCCAGGCAGTCGTTACCCTTTGCCACTCCATCCAAAAAAAAAATATAGCTTGGCTTTAGATAAATGTTGAGCCTTCAGCTAAGGAAGTATTATATTTCCTTATTAAGTGACATATCAGCATGGACGTCACTCCACATCCTCAAACTCAATCTTTCCAAAAAACGGAGCTCATACTATTCCTTCCAACCTGTGCCCCCTCCCCTGACTTCTCCATCAAGATCAATAATACAACCATCAGTCCCTTTCCTCCCATCAGTCCCTCCCATCTGTCCTTTCAGCCCCAAATCCAATCACTGTCCAAATCTTGTAGACTTCACCTCCGTAACATCTCCAAGATATGCCCTTTCCTAACCTCGGAAACCACTAAGCAACTTATTCACTCCCTTGTTATCTCTCGCCTTGACTATTGTAACTCCCTCCTCATTGGCCAACCTCATTGCAGGCTATCCCCTCTTCAGTCTATCACGAATACTGCTGCCAGACTCATCCACCTTACTAACCGTTCCGTATCTGCCATCCCTCTCTGCCAATCCCTCCACTGGCCTCCACCCCTCTCTGCCAATCCCTCCACTGGCCTCCATCCCGCTCTGCAAATCTCTCCACTGGCCTCCACTCAGTGTCCTCCATCCCTCTCTGCCAATCCCTCCACTGGCTTCCCATTACTCAACAAATAAAAGTCAAAATTATTAATAACATATAAAGCCATTTATAACTCTGTCCCAAATGACATCACCAATCTCGTCTCCAAATATCACCCAAACAGTCCTCTGCACTCCTCCCATGACCTCCACTCCTCCCATGAACTCCTACTATCTAGCTACCTTGTCTCCTCCTCCCATACTCATCTCCAGGACTTCTCCAGAGCCTCCTTCATCCTCTGGAACTCTCTACCCCAGTCTATCCGACCATCGCCTACTCTGCTCACTTTTAGGTGATCCCTGAAAACCTCTCTTTTCAGGGAAGCCTATCCTGCCTACAGCTAATAACGGAATCCTCTATTTCTCCTATCATTTCATCCCCCACAGTTATTACCTTTTGTACCAATAACCCCCCCCCCCCTTAGATTGTAAGCTCCCAGGATCAGGGCCCTCCTAACCCTCTTGTATTGATCGGTATCGTTGCTGAATTGTCTCCCTTTATATTGTAAAGCTCTGGGCAAACTGTTGGCACTATATAAATCCTGTATAATAATAATAATAATAATAAATTATAATGTGCTATTCTGCTGCTCTGCACAGTCTGAACTACTAAGTGGAAGCAAATCTCATCTTCCAGCAATGTTTGCTCTTCCCTAATAACAGATACAAGTCTGTGGACACCTGAACATCTCATCTATATGAACTTGATGGGTCTCCCATTGCAAAACCATGGCCATGAATATGAAGTTGGCCTACGTTGTTGTCCAATCTTCTGTGAAGGCTTTCCAAAGATATTATAGTGAGCCTACAGGAATTTTTGCCCATTTGTGAGGTCAAATACTGAGGTTACATGTACTGGGAATATGATGCACTTCAAATGGTCCTCAGCCAAATGTAAACAAGTGCTGCAATGATGAAAAAAAAATAGATGGCGCTGCTGTCGAGTGTCTCCAATGCGATCCCCAGCACATTGTATTCTCCAGATAGACACTTATTCATAAGAGCAATGTTGCAGAGCCCAGCATAAGCTAACTCACTGTCTGCCCAGTGAAGGAGCTCATGAAGGGTTTCAAAATGTTGCTTTTACTTATATGTGTGTCTGTTTTGGAGCATACAGTGCGATGGGGGATTTACTACTATTAAGCTCTGGTTCACACATATGCGATTCTGGATGCATATTCAAACACCGATATTTGCATGACAGGCTAGGTATGTGTTCCTAGGTGGTTCACACTGATGCGATCCACAGGCATTGCGTTTTGAGTGCAAATCCAAACAGCGTCCTGTGCAAGTTTGGTGCTGTGCATTCGAGACTTGCAAGTAATAGAGTATAGTGACATGTGGAGGTCAGCATTCACAAATTATTGCGATTGACAGGTGTTTTTTTAAATGAAGTCAAGTCAGTGGAAGGCGACTTTGCGCTGAAGTCAGTGGAAATGCAGAAGCCAAAAATTACACTCAAATCGCAATGCTATTCACAAAGAAAACACATGCATAAATCGCAATGTGATTTCAGCACACATGTGAACCCAAGGTGAAGCTACGAATGTTGGATGGGAAGACCTGACTCAGAGTTGGCATTCCAATTTATTGCAAAGGTATTCAATAGGATTGAGGTCGGGGCTTTGTGAAGGCCACTCAAGTTCCTTCTCACAAAACTCCTCAAACCATGTCTTTATGGAGCTGGTTCCACTCTTCTGGTAAGGCATACATTTTGGAGTGTGTCTGTGGGACTTTTTGCACAGTCAAAAGGATATATTTGTGAGGTCAGGTACTGTTGTTGCAAGAAAAGACCTAGATCACCACCAGCATTGCATTCTTATTTCACTTAACACTTAAGGTGTTCAATAGGGTGAGGTCAGGAATCTGAAGGCCACTCAAGGTCCTCCACACCAAACTAGTCAAACTATGTCTTTATGGAGATATTGGTCGAAAAGACCTGGCCCATTCCAGTTCATCCCAAAGGTGTTCAGTAAAGTTGAGGTCAGGGCTCTGTACAGGCAACTCAAGTTCCTCCACAACAAACTGGTTAAACCATGTCTATAAACCTGGCTCCTATCTTCTGGGAAGGCTTCCCACAAACTTCTGGAGTGAGTCTGTGGAAGTTTGTGTCAAATCAGCCAACAGAACATTTGTGAGGTCAAGTACTGATATTGGATGATTCAAAACCAGCATTTCAATAAATTCCCCAGTTTCTCATTCGAGTTGAGGTCAGGACTGTGGGTAGGTCTCCAGAGATCCTCCACACTAATCCAGGCAAAATTATGCCTTCGTAGAACTGGCTCCACTTATCTGGGAGGGCTTTCCACAAATCTATGGAGTGCGTCTGTGTGAATTAGTGTACAGTCAGCCAGAGAAATATTTGTGAGGTCAGGCAGTGATGTTGGATGAGAAGATCTGGCTCCCAATTGGTGTTCCAATTCATTCAAAAAGGTAGAGTAAAGTTTAGGTGAGGGATCTGTACAGGACACTGAAGTTCCTCCACACCAACCTGATCAAACTATGTCTTTATAGAGCTGGCTTTACACACAGGTACAGAAAAGGACCTGGTGGAACAGAAAAGGACCTTCAGGTAGGTGTGATGATCAGGTGTCCTCATGCTTTTGGACATGAACTCTAAAGCCGGCCATAGATGTTACGATTTTCTTTCCTGAAACCATGGGAATTCCTCCCGTGGAAATGTTGCGTTCTCCCTGCAGGGAGGTGTGGGGGAGCTGTCCCTGCCAGGTGAACACAGTGATTATTACCAGTGGCTATAGTCACTGGCAATAATCGCATGAAGAATCCAACAATCAAATTGGGTACAACCAGCCCGCCCATAGATGATTTGAATCTCAGCCAGTCTCCGCTGAACCGGCTGAGATTCAAACTATCTATGGTAGGCATTACAAGCTCAGGCTCCTCTTCTGGGTATAATCCGGCCCACCAGGCCATTCAGGTGGCCCCCACATCTCAGCTGCAGCTATGCTGTTCTGTTCTCCCCCAACTTGTCTCAGCAATCAGCAGCAGAAAAAAAAACAGAACTCCTCCGCCGGATCCTGAGCTTCTCTGTGCACCCGCAAAGCAGCCCTCATCTCAGCAGTCAGCAGCAGAGAGGACAAGAGAACTCCTCCCACAGATCCTGCACCTGCTGCAGCACCCCCTTGTCTCCACCTGCCCTGGTCTCAGCATTCAGTAGACTCTGGCAGCTGACTCTAGCCCTCCTGTAGTCCTCCTCCAGACCCTGCATTTTCTACTTCCCAGCAGAAGACAAAGTAAGAGGGGGGGGGGGGGTGTACTGTGATGTAAGGGGGGGATGGGGGACTCTTGACTTCTGATGGTGGAGGAGGCTCTTGACATCTGATGTAAGGAGTGTTCTGGACATTCAGTCTTGCAGATACAACTGGCCCTTTGAGGACACCCAGAATGCCGATATGACCCATGATGAAACGGAGTTTGACACCCTTGTTCTAGAGCAGGGGTGGGCAACTGTGGCCCTCCAGCTGTTGTAGAACTACAAGTCCCATGAGGCATTGCAAACCTGACAGTTACAAGTATGACTCCCAAAGGCAGAGGCGGGATGGGACTTGTAGTTCACCAACAGCCTGAGGGCCACAGTTGCCCACCCCTGCTCTAGAGGGTTCAATGAACATCTAATGGTGGTTACTTTTTTTGGTTTCCCACAAAGGGGAAGATTCTAGTCATACAATCTAATGCGGTGACTTACCGGACATGTTACACCCCGCCATGATACCGGTGCAGCCATTGAACATCACAGCAAACACGATGGCAAAGTTCATGAGGTTACCAGTGGTATAATCCAGAGAATACTCCGCTGGGAAAGAGACAAGATAGGAAATCCACCATTTCAGAAAAAACTTATACAGGGGGGCAAGGCGTCATACGGGGGGGCAAGGCGTCACACGGGGGGGCAAGGCGTCACACGGGGGGGCAAGGCGTCACACGGGGGGGCAAGGCGTCACACGGGGGGGCAAGGCGTCACACAGGGGGCAGGGCGTCACACAGGGGGCAGGGCGTTATTCAACATTTTATTTCCCCAAGCTAAAGTTTCATCTGCTTATATTTTGCCTGCCCTGGTTTCTGCCCCCCACCAATCAACATGCTAGCGACATTTTTTTTAAAAATACAAACTTTCAGCCAGACCCAATGATAAGGGACACTGTACCCAACACAATTCCCAAAATGTATTTCTCTCCTGTCCCCAGTTGTAGGTACTGGGTCTGGGCGTATGAGGGGTTCCCACCATCCCTGTGTGGAGTTACCGGGTCTGTACACCTGCGGTGCTCATTATGAGATGTTCCCACAATCCCTGTGCCGAGTTCCCAGGTCTGCACACTCTCTGTGCTCATTATGTAGAAATCCCACTTTCCCTGTGCTGAGTTCCTGGGTCTGTACACCCGCTGTGCCCATTATGAGAGATTCCCACCATCCCTGTGCTGAGTTCCTGGGTCTGTACACCCGCTGTGCCCATTATGAGGGGTTCCCACCATCCCTGTGCTGAGTTCCCAGGTGTGTACACCCGCTGTGCCCATTATGAGAGCTGAGTACCATCTAGGAGCGGAGTTCCCCAGTTTGTATTCCTGCTGGGCATAGAACATCTCCATTAAACAGTGTGGAAACCTTAACTTGGAACAAATCCACAAAAGGATTAAAGCTGAGCTCTAGGCAAATATATATATATATAAAAAAAAAAGAAGATAAAATAATGCAGCTCTGTATTTATGAATAAAATCATCACAGTTGTTTTTAATACAAGAAGTGTCATACAAGTACCTGCATTAGCATCAGACACTTGCATTGCAAAGAGCAAATCAGTTGTACTGCAGTGCCATGTGCTACCAATTGACATGCTGCTAGGAGGAGAGAGCAGAGCGACAGATATTAGCTCATCAGCTTTCTGCCTCTCCTTTCACTGTCCAGTCACAGACTGGAGGTGCTGAGGGAAGAGATACTGAACTGCAGTAAAGAAATCAGGTCTCCTGCTCTGCCAGGCAAGTGTAAACAATGCCCTTACATACACTGCCCAAAAAAGTTAAAGGAACACTTTTTAATCAGAGTCTAGCATCAAGTCAATGAAACTCCTGGGATATGGATCTGGTCAGGTAAGTCGCAGAGGGGGGTTGTTACTCAGTTTCAGCTGCTTTGGTGTTAATGAAATTAACAACAGGTGCACTAGATGGGCAACAATGAGACGAACCCCAAAACAGGAATAGTTTTACAGGTGGAGGCCACTGACATTTTTCCCCTACTCATCTTTTCTGGCTGTTTTTCACTAGTTTTGCATTTGGCTAGGGTCAGTGTCACTACTGGTAGCATGAGGCCATACCTGGACCCTACAGAGGTTGTACAGGCAGTCCAACTCCTCCAGGATGGCACATCAATACGTGCCAATGCCAGGTTTGCTGTGTCTCCCAGCACAGTCTCAAGAGCATGGAGGAGATTCCAGGAGACAGCAGTTACTCTAGGAGAGCTGGACAGGGCCATAGAAGGTCCTTAACCCATCAGAAGGACCGGTATCTGCTTCTTTGTGTGAGGAGGAACAGGATGAGCTCTGCCAGAGCCCTACAAAATGACCTCCAGCAGGCCACTGGTGTGAATGTCTCTGACCAATCAGAATCAAACTTCATGAGGGTGTCCTGAGGGCCCAACATCTTCTAGTGTGCCTACTGCCAGGCACCACGATTGGCATTTGCCATTGAACACCAGAACTGGTAGGTCCACCACAGATGAGAGCATGTTCCCCCTGAGCACATGTGACAGACGTGAAGAGGTCTGGAGAATCCATGGAGAATGTTATGCTGCCTGTAACATGGTTCAGCATGACCGTTTTGGTGGTGGGTCAGTGATGGTCTGGGGAGGCATATCCATGGAGGGACACAGACCTCTACAGGCTAGACAATGGCACCCTGACTGCCATTAGGTATCGGGATGAAATCCTTGGATCCATTGTCAGACCCTACGCTGGTGTAGTGGGTCCTGAGTTCCTCTTGGTGTAGTGGGTCCCGGATTCCTCCTGGTGCACGACAATGCCCGGCCTCATGTGGGGGGAGTATGCAGGCAGTTCTTGAAGGATGAAGGAATTGATACCATTAAATGGCCCCCCACGTTCGCCTGACCTAAATCCAATAAAACACCTCTGGGATATCATGTTTTGATCCATCCGACACCGCCAGGTTGCACCTCAGACTGTCCAGAAGCTCAGTGATGCCCTGGTCCAGATCTGGGAGGAAATCCCCCAGGACACCATCCGTTGTCTCATTAGGAGCCTCCCCCGACGTTGTCAGGCATGCATACAAGCACGTGGGGGCCATACATACTACTGAGGACCATTCTGAGTTGCTGCAATGACATTTCACCAACATGGACTCGCCTGCTGCATCATTTCTTCACTTTGATTTTCGGGGTGTCTTTGAATTCAGTCCTCTGTAGGTTGACAATTTTCATTTCCATCAAACAATGGGGCGTCCTTATGTTCCTCACCCATCACCCCGTCCATGTCAGTATAGAGGTCCGGCAGGAAGTGTGTTTTCAAAGTGTTCCTTTAATTTTTTGAGCAGTGTATATTTCATCTGTGTATTTAGCGGTTGGCCTGGAGTTCAGCTTTAAGATCATTCAGAAGTGATGGAGGCTACCCATAATACACAAGAAAAACGAAGACAGCTGATTGGTGCTACATCTCATACATAGCACTTACCTTGCAGGTTGTTATGGAGAGTGGTGCTGTTGATTCCGGTGTACTCTCCAATTAGTGTTACATTCCCCCCATGTCGGATGGTGATTTGGCGTGGCCCAACGGCCAAGAAACTGAGCAAGATGGACAAGAGGACCAGAAAGACCAGAATAAAGATGAAGAAGGCTGCCTGGGAGTAAATGGATGCCCCGATCAGACAGATGGACAGACAGATGAGGAGGACCACGCTGGCATACAGGAAGTTGTATCCGTACCCCTGTGGAAGCGAGCGCAGGGGGTTTGTGGGATCAGACGAGTCTGGGGGGAGATGAGACAGGAGGAATTATGGAGGAAACCAAACGCAAAGGAAAGAACTATGATGTAGGCTAGAAAATTGAACTGACCGCTTCCGAAAATATCCAGCACACCCTCCACCAGACCCAGCACATAAACTCCACAGGCACACACATTGGCCAGGTAAAACATCAGGCCAATACTACCACCGAACTCCGGGCCCAGCGTGCGCGAGATCATAACTGGAAGATGGTTAAGGAGCAAGAACTCCAAGAGGCAAAAATACAAAAATACAGTTACTTGAACCCCCAAGATTTTAAAGTGCTGTATGAGTACTTTCCCTTCCTGTGCTTTAAAGTATAATTCCAACCAATACTTGTTTCTTTTTGGATGGTGTGTGAAAGTCAGAACCTCTGTAGGGTTTTTATTGTTGACAGTTCCTGGTAGGGCGATATAACCAAACTCGGGTGGGACAGTGGACTCCAAAAAGTGACAGCTATCCCTAGAACAGAAGAGGCCATTAGGTTGAAGTTTTACTTTAAAGCTGGTCCACACACTTGGCAATTCTGATTAAGAAGTTCACTCACGATCGATTGTCCTACAGCAACCCATCACATTCCATTTCAATCATTTTCAAATTTCCAAAAATTTGTGGTCAACATCAACTGAAACTAATGGCAACACACAAAGACATTTTTGACCGATTTTCATCAGAATATGGTCTGTAAACAAGTTCAAAACTGGAGTGTAGAAGTCCTTGTGTGTGGTTTAATTTTATGTGTTTGTATTTTCAATCAAAATCTGACCAAAAGCTTCGAAGACGCCCAAATATGGCCAGCATTAGATCCACACAAAGTCAGTATCTACGTTAAGGGAGCTATGGATTATAGGTGATACAGGTTCTGGCAGGTCCTTTAATCTGCAGATCTCTTAATGTATATATCTTGGGGAACTTCATAATGAGATCCTATTAGTCCTCTTCCTGTCCAGCTGGGAGGTTTTGGTGTTCCTACCTACCTCAGGGTTATCCCAGTTTTGTTTCTGCCACCTGGAAGATTTTGGTTCCCCTATCCTCACTAGATTTTCCAAGCCCTGTTCTTGTCCACCTTGGGGTGGTGCCAGCTCTGGTGCTACCCATCTAGGGGGTTTGTATCCTCCTGCAAATCTTTGGAGTGGTACCCAATATGTTCCTGCCCACCTGGGAGGATTGGGTGTTCCTTATCAAGTTGGGATGGTCCCAACTCTCTTACTGCCCATCTAGGAGGATTGGGTGTTTCTCAACCACCTTGGGATGGTCCCAGCTCTGTTCCTGCTTACCTATGAGGATTGGGTTTTCTATACCACCTTGGGATGGTTCGAGCTCTCTTCCTGCCAACCTAGGAGGATTGTGTGTTCCTTACCATCTTGGGATGGTCCAAGTTCTGTTCCTGCCCGCCTAGGAGGATTGGGTGTTCCCATTAAGTTTGGATGGTTCCAGCTCGGTTATTGCTTACCTAGGAGGGTTGGGTGTTCCTTACCACCTTGGGATGGTCCCAGCTCTGTTCCTGCTCACCTAGGAGGGCTGGGTGCTCCCACCACCCATGGATGGTTCCAGCTCGGTTATTGCTTACCTAGGAGGGTTGGGTGTTCCTTACCACCTTGGGATGGTCCCAGCTCACCTAGGAGGACTGGGTGCTCCCGCCACCCTTGGATGGTTCCAGCTCGGTTATTGCTTACCTAGGAGGGTTGGGTGTTCCTTACCACCTTGGGATGGTCCCAGCTCACCTAGGAGTACTAGGTGCTCCCACCACCCTTGGATGGTTCCAGCTCCGTTATTGCTTACCTAGGAGGTTTGGGTGTTCCTTACCAACTTGGGATGATCCCAGCTCTGTTCCTGCTCACCTAGGAGGGCTGGGTGCTCCCGCCACCCCTGGATGGTTCCAGCTCGGTTATTGCTTACCTAGGAGGGTTGGGTGTTCCTTACCACCTTGGGATGGTCCCAGCTCACCTAGGAGGACTGGGTGCTCCCGCCACCCTTGGATGGTTCCAGCTCGGTTATTGCTTACCTAGGAGGGTTGGGTGTTCCTTACCACCTTGGGATGGTCCAAGCTCACCTAGGAGGACTGGGTGCTCCCGCCACCCTTGGATGGTTCCAGCTCGGTTATTGCTTACCTAGGAGGGTTTGGTGTTCCTTACCACCTTGGGATGGTCCCAGCTCACCTAGGAGGACTGGGTAATCCTGCCACCCTTGGATAGTTCCAGCTCTGTTATTGCTTACCTAGGAGGTTTGGGTGTTCCTTACCAACTTGGGATGATTCCAGCTACCTTCCTGCCAACCTAGGGGGATTGGGTGTTCTATACCACATTGGGATGGTCCCAACTCTCTTCCTACCCACTTAGGAAGACTGGGTCTTTAGATGGTTCCAACTTACCTTGGAAGTTTGGGTGTTCCTAACACCTTGAGATGGTCCCAGCTCTGTTCCTGCCCACCTAAGAGCTTTAGGCGTTCCAACCCATATACGGGAAATGCTCCTTTAATAGGAGAAATGTGATGGATCCTTAGTAGTAGATTGTAGTATTGGATGGGTTGAATTCGCATTTTGTTACCAGAGACTCATGGTGTCTTCAGTGTCTCGATCCTCCATATAATTACCATGAAATCACCATTTTCCATCCTCTGGTTTTTCACACATTCCACAATTGTCACTATTCCTTTCCACAGTCTAGACATGTCCCATAGAATTAATCTCTCAGATTTTACGCTACATTTTCCTTCATTTATCCTGTTAAATTATACGGATTCCACTGTGTATGTTAAATTTGTGTCCTTATTATGTCTTTGTCTGAACAAAATGTCATGCGTGACAGAATGAGTAATGTTCAGATTGGTGTATGGTACATTGCTGAAGGATACAGTAAGCTCCGCCTCCTTGGACAGCACCATTGGTGGAGATGGCACACACACTCAGCACTGTGAGCCAGATTATGGCGTATGCTACAAGGAGCATGAGGAGAGACTGCAAGAGACCAGCATGGCCAACCACGAATCCTGTGAGAGACAGAAAGGGAGAGCTTGTGAGACAGGCATATAGAGAAAATGTGAGAGCAGGCGCAAGGCAGGCACAGAGAGCGTGCGCAAGGCAGGCACAGAGAGCGCGCGCAAGGCAGGCACAGAGAGCGCAAAAGCAGGCAGAGAGCGCAAAAGCAGGCGCACGTGCTCGCATTCTCTGCCTGCCTTGTGTGCACTTTCACTCTCTCTTTGCCTACCTTGCACGCGCTCTCTGCCTGCAAGTGAGAGAACGCTCAAGGCAGAGAGCGAAAACAAAATAGGCAGACAGAGGAAGAGAGATGGAGAGCAGGCATGAATGTGAGAGGTACGGAGAGAGAGTGGGTGGGCAGACGTGGAGGAAGAGGGAGGGAGAGACAGCGAGGGCGCGTGAAAGGGAGGGAGAGACAGCGAGGGCGCGTGAAAGGGAGGGAGAGACAGCGAGGGCGCGTGAAAGGGAGGGAGAGACAGCGAGGGCGCGTGAAAGGGAGGGAGAGACAGCGAGGGCGCGTGAAAGGGAGGGAGAGACAGCGAGTGCGCGTGAAAGGGAGGGAGAGACAGCGAGTGCGCGTGAAAGGGAGGGAGAGACAGCGAGTGCGCGTGAAAGGGAGGGAGAGACAGCGAGTGCGCGTGAAAGGGGGGGGGGGGGGGGAAGACAGCGAGTGGGCGTGAAAGGGAGGGAGAGACAGCGAGTGGGCGTGAAAGGGAGGGAGAGACAGCGAGTGGGCGTGAAAGGGAGGGAGAGACAGCGAGTGGGCGTGAAAGGGAGGGAGAGACAGCGAGTGGGCGTGAAAGGGAGGGAGAGACAGCGAGTGGGCGTGAAAGGGAGGGAGAGACAGCGAGTGGGCGTGAAAGGGAGGGAGAGACAGCGAGTGGGCGTGAAAGGGAGGGAGAGACAGCGAGTGGGCGTGAAAGGGAGGGAGAGACAGCGAGTGGGCGTGAAAGGGAGGGAGAGACAGCGAGTGCGCGTGAAAGGGAGGGAGAGACAGCGAGTGCGCGTGAAAGGGAGGGAGAGACAGCGAGTGCGCGTGAAAGGGAGGGAGAGACAGCGAGTGCGCATGAAAGGGAGGGAGAGACAGCGAGTGCGCATGAAAGGGAGGGAGAGACAGCGAGTGCGCATGAAAGGGAGGGAGAGACAGCGAGTGCGCATGAAAGGGAGGGAGAGACAGCGAGTGCGCATGAAAGGGAGGGAGAGACAGCGAGTGCGCATGAAAGGGAGGGAGAGACAGCGAGTGCGCATGAAAGGGAGGGAGAGACAGCGAGTGCGCATGAAAGGGAGGGAGAGATAGCGAGAGAGTGAGGGCATGCTAGAGGGATGGAGGGAGAGAGCTTGAGGGTGTGTAAGAGGTAGAGAGAGAGCGTGAGGGAGGGAGAGAAAGATGCGCAAGGGTGCGCGACAGGCAGGAAGAAAGAGGGCGAGAGTGCACGAGAGCCAAGGAGAGAGAGAAAAATAGCACAGGCCCACAAGAGGGAGATAGCAAGTGAGGAAGAGAGAAAGCACCAGGCAGAGACAGAGCTGTGTAAATCTCAGGACTGCAGGACTTTGCATGCAATTATACATTATCATTTTTCAAGTCTTACTTTAAAGCTGAATTTCTGACAAGCACACAAAACACAGAATTCACATATGGAAAATATTTTACATGCAAAGGACTTCTAATTCTGTCCATTCAGTTCTGTTCCGATCCAGACAGGCAGCACATCCAGGCCATTAATTCACACTGCATGGGGTACGTTACCATACATTGCATTAGCCCATCCAAAACGAATTGCAAGCCATTGTGTGGAGGCTCCTTCAATGTATTTAGTGGATTTATACTGGAATTTGAATTGGGCTTTAACAGATGTCCATGTGTACCGAGCCACTGATATGGGCAGACAATGACTTGTGTCAGACCAGAGCTCTGTGTTATCATATACAAGGCTTTATCAGGCAGACAGACTTATCACACAGAGTGTTATCTGACAGACATACAGAGTCTTATCACTGAATACAGAGTCCTATCAGATGGCCGCTCCGAACCCGTCTACAGATTCAAAGCTACACTGCGGGATAAGCAAGGCATGTGTATTGTCCATCTGCAGGGTGTCATGTGCACACACCAGCTTGTGGTTCTTTGGCTGGTCACTCACCTGCACGTACCTTGGCATGCAGTCATGCGTGGCTCTGATACTGGGCATGCGCTCCGGTACTGGAAGGTATTTAAACATCTTCCCTATGGTAACCAGTGCTGTGCGTTCTCCTGTCTCCCGTGGCTTACTCTGCCCATTACTGCCATTCTCCTGTCTGCCTTGACCTCTGTCTGGACGTCATTCATTCTCTTACCAGCAACCTGCCTTAACCAGTCTCTTGCCTTCCTCAACTTCTCTCTAGAAATCAACCATTCTCTTGTTTGCTGCCTGCCTTAACCTCACTTTAGACATCAGTCATTCCCCTGCCTGCGATGTGCTTTGATACCAACTATTCTCTCACTTACTGTCTGTCTGGACCCTTCCTTGACCCTGATCTCTTGTTTGCCTCAACCTCTGCCCGGACTCCAACCGTTCTCCGGCCTGCCTCAACCTCTGCCCGGACTCCAACCGTTCTCCGGCCTGCCTCAACCTCTGCCCGGACTCCAACCGTTCTCCGGCCTGCCTCAACCTCGGCCCGGACTCCAACCATACTCCGGCCTGCCTCAACCTCTGCCCGGACTCCAACCATTCCCTGCCTCAACCTCTGCCCGGACTCCAACCATTCCCTGCCTCAACCTCTGCCCGGACTCCAACCATTCCCTGCCTCAACCTCTGCCCGGACTCCAACCATTCCCTGCCTCAACCTCTGCCCGGACTCCAACCATTCCCTGCCTCAACCTCTGCCCGGACTCCAACCATTCCCTGCCTCAACCTCTGCCCGGACTCCAACCATTCCCTGCCTCCAACCATTCCCTGCCTCAACCTCTGCCCAGACTCCAACCATTCTCTGGCCTGCCTGGTGTCAGTCTGCAGTAAGGTAACCTAAGGGCCACTGGCCCATTACCCCTTGTGGAGTGGTCTGGTGAAGTCCAAGCTGGTGTTTAGATTCCACCTTGGGTGAGCTCACTTCACCTGCCAGGGTTGTCAACTATAACACTTGGTGAGCTTTGTGTATCTCTTCCAGATCTGTGCAGTAATCCAGTGTGAGACTTCCTGTAATAAAAGACCACTCACTGCTGCTCTCTCTCCCTGGGCAAAGTGACTGGTCTTGTCTCCGCCCCCTCTTGTAGTTTTATGTTGGCATCCTGTAGTGGGTGGGGCTTGCTGGGTCCCTCCCACAACTCTGCTTTCTGCATAGACTAGGATGATATCACTGCTGCTTTTTCAAGGATATATCTGGGCTTGCAAGAACCTTTCGGTGCAGAGAAAGTGGATTGATATCCTTTTTGGCCTTTGAGCCAATCAGTTGTGCTGCAGTGCAAAGATCATGCTGATAGGAGCAGAGAACAGAAAGACAGAGAGAGGAGTTCACCTGTCTGCGGCTTCTCTTGTCATATCCAATCACAGGCTGGAGGAAGGACAAGACCTGAACTGCAGCAGAGAAAGATCAGACCTCCTGCCAAACTGTGCTAATTGGCAGAGCTGTGTAAATGGATGGACTGGATGGACAGAAATACAAGTCCTTTGCAGCTCTTTTTAAGGTGGCAGTTGGGGGGAGTATGAACAGTTCAACCAAACAAAGACAAAGCAGAGCCGGGCCCAGACCTCTGGCTTTGGCTCAGCAAACTACACTCTATGGAGGCTGGAGGGGCACAGCATGAGCTATCTCTGGTATATCATTGATAACCTGCCCAGTAGACCCATCCCCCCATGGCAGGCCACCCAATGTTTATGGGGGACCACGGCAGATAAACAGATGTTTTCACAGAACGGACACACAGACCAGACAGACGACGCACTCACCGATCCTCAACCTCTGCCCAGACTCCAACCACTCTCTGCCCAGGCTCCAACCACTCTCTGGCCTGCCTCAACCTCTGCCCGGGCTCCAACCACTCTCCGGCCTGCCTCAACCTCTGCCCGGACTCCAACCATTCTCCGGCCTGCCTCAATCTCTGCCCGGACTCCAACCATTCTCCGGCCTGCCTCAACCTCTGCCCGCACTCCAACCATTCTCCGGCCTGCCTCAACCTCTGCCCGGACTCCAACCATTCTCCGGCCTGCCTCAACCTCGGCCCGGACTCCAACCATTCTCCGGCCTGCCTCAACCTCGGCCCGGACTCCAACCATTCTCCGGCCTGCCTCAACCTCGGCCCGGACTCCAACCACTCTCTGGCCTGCCTCAACCTCGGCCCGGACTCCAACCATTCTCCGGCCTGCCTCAATCTCTGCCCGGACTCCAACCACTCTCTGGCCTGCCTCAACCTCTGCCCGGACTCCAACCATTCTCTGGCCTGCCTCAATCTCTGGCTCAGCAAACTACACTCTATGGAGGCTGGAGGGGCACAGCATGAGCTAGCTCTGGTATATCATTCCTAACCTGCCCAGTAGACCCATCCCCCCATGGCAGGCCATCCTATGTCTATGGGGGACCACAGCAGATAGACAGACGTTTTCAATGGACGGAAACACAGATGCAGCACTCACCAATCCTCATGAAGACGACAATGCTGAACATGGACAGGACAGTCGGCACGACCACTCCAAAAAAAGTGGAAAGCTTGCGGGGGGCAGGTCCGGTCCCCACCGTGGTGGCATCTCCATCGCAGAGGGCGGGGTCTGGAGGACCGAGGGCCCCGTCTGACACACTGAAGAGCCGATAGTGCAAGAGGGGGGAGTTCTCCGAGGTCATCACTGGGGGGAGACACTGTTAAGGTTTATTATCAATGGATCTCTATAATGTGTACAAGTCCAATCACTCCTTCCACAACGTGTACACGCCCCATGCATGCATCATATCATATACGCCCCATGCATGCATCATATCATATACGCCCCATGCATGCATCATATCATATACGCCCCATGCATGCATCATATCATATACACCCCGTACATGCATCATATCATATACACCCCATACAATATAAAACTCTGTCCATCCCCCAATATACACCCCCATACATCAAAATATACTCCATAGAACACACACCCCATACATGCATCATATAATATACACCCATTACAATATACACTCTGTCCATCCCACAATATACACCCTATACATCAAAATATACTCCATAGAATATATACCCTATACATTCTGCAAAAATATACTACATACAATATACTCCCCATGCATCCCACAATAATAACATCATATAATATACACCCAATACAATGTAAAACTCTGTCCATCCCACAATATACACCCCATACATCACAAAATATACTCCATAGAATATACACCCCATACATGCATCATATAATATACACCCCATACATCACAAAATATACACCTTATAATATATACCTCATACAATATAAATCATATAGTATACACTCTGTCCATCCCACAATATACACTCTATACAATATTCATCATATAGTATACACCCCATACATCACAAAATATACTCCATATAATATACACCCCATGCATCACACAATATACACATCATATAATATACACCCTGTACATCCCACACAATATACACCATATAATATACATCCCACAATATAAACCCCATACATAGCAAAATATACACTCTGTCCATCCCCCAATATACACCACATACATCACACAATACATACATCATATAAAATACACCCCCTACATACAAATTCAGTAATTCCTGCCACAATGTGTACACACCACATTCATACATCATATATTACACACCCCATACATCATATAATATACACCCCATACATCCTACAATATACAGCATATAACAGACATCCTGTACATTCCACAATATGCACCCCATACATGCCACAATCTACATTATATATAATATACACTCTGTGCATGCCACAGTATACATCCCAAATATTCCACAATATAATATACATCCCAAACATTCCACAATATAATATACTCCCCATACATGCCACAATATACTCCCCATACATGCCACAGTATACATCCCATACATTCCACAGTATACATCCCATACATGCCACAGTATACATCCCGTACATTCCACAATACAATATACACCCCATACATGCCACAGTATACATCCCATACATGCCACAGTATACACCCCATACATGCCACAATATACACCCCATACATGCCACAGTATACATCCCAAATATTCCACAATATAATATACATCCCAAACATTCCACAATATAATATACTCCCCATACATGCCATAATATACTCCCCATACATGCCACAGTATACATCCCATACATTCCACAGTATACATCCCATACATGCCACAGTATACATCCCATACATGCCACAGTATACATCCCGTACATTCCACAATACAATATACACCCCATACATGCCACAGTATACATCCCATACATGCCACAGTATACATCCCATACATGCCACAGTATACATCCCGTACATTCCACAATACAATATACACCCCATACATGCCACAGTATACATCCCATACATGCCACAGTATACACCCCATACATGCCACAATATACACCCCATACATGCCACAATACAATATACACCCCATACATGCCACAGTATACATCCCATACATGCCACAATACAATATACACCCCATACATGCCACAGTATACATCCCATACATGCCACAGTATACATCCCGTACATGCCACAATACAATATACACCCCATACATGCCACAATATACACCCTATACATTCCACAATATGCACCCCATACATGCCACAATCTACATTATCTATAATATACACTCTGTACATGCCACAGTATACATCCCATACATTCCACAACATAATATACACCCCATACATGCCACAGTATACATCCCGTACATTCCACAATATAATATACACCCCGTACATGCCACAATACACTCCCCGTACATGCCACAATACACACCCCGTACATGCCACAATACACACCCCGTACATGCCACAATACACACCCCGTACATGCCACAATACACACCCCGTACATGCCACAATACACACCCCGTACATGCCACAATACACACCCCGTACATGCCACAATACACACCCCACACATGCCACAATACACACCCCACACATGCCACAATATAGATCATATAATACACTTGGCACAGTATACAGCTCGTCCATCCCACAATACGTATACAGCTCGTCCATCCCACAATACGTATACAGCTCGTCCATCCCACAATACGTATACAGCTCGTCCATCCCACAATACGTATACAGCTCGTCCATCCCACAATACGTATACAGCTCGTCCATCCCACAATACGTATACAGCTCGTCCATCCCACAATACGTATACAGCTCGTCCATCCCACAATACGTATACAGCTCGTCCATCCCACAATACGTATACAGCTCGTCCATCCCACAATACGTATACAGCTCGTCCATCCCACAATACGTATACAGCTCGTCCATCCCACAATACGTATACAGCTCGTCCATCCCACAATACGTATACAGCTCGTCCATCCCACAATACGTATACAGCTCGTCCATCCCACAATACGTATACAGCTCGTCCATCCCACAATACGTATACAGCTCGTCCATCCCACAATACGTATACAGCTCGTCCATCCCACAATACGTATACATTTAATATACATCCCACAAAGGAAAGCATATAATAAAGATTCCACAATATAGTATACACCGTCCATCCCACAATATACAGCAGGGTGTTGATTCACTAAATGAGGAGCACTCAGAATCTGGTGCAGCTGTGCCTGGGAGCCAATCAGCTTCTAACTTCAGCTTGCTCAATTAAGTTTTGGCAATAAAGCCTGGAAGCTGATTGGTCACTATGCAGAGCTGCAGCAGATTGGAAGAGCTCCAGTTTTAGTAAATCTCCCCCTACACACCCCACCATATAGACCGCACATTGTACAATACATACATCATATAATATACACCCCGTACATCCCCCAATATACACCATAAAATATACACATGGAACATGGACACAATACACACCACAAAGTGTACAAACACACAATATACATCACAAACAACGTAGAATCACAGAAAATACAACATATCCATCCCATATACACACACTGCATCCTGAGCGGTGACATCCAATGTACACACACCCAGCTCTGTCCTGCACCCCCCCCCCACCTCCTCTTCCTGGTCAGCTGACTGATCACATGACCTGCCCTCCCCTTATATCTGCTGAGCCATACAAAGACTCCATTCACTGAGATACAATGTATAACCCGGACACAGATACAATGTATCCTCTGCGTCCTCCTCTGTACACCCCGATCACAGCGAGACCGGACAATGTTACTTCATGTATCCATCTGCAACATTGTGCCAGGGCTGAGATCACAGGATTTGTTACACGGAACATGAATATAATACCGAGTATACACCGATCACATCACACCTCACCGTATAATAATACCGAGTATACACCGATCACACCTCACCGTATAATAATACCGAGTATACACCGATCACACCTCACCGTATAATAATACCGAGTATACACCAATCACACCTCACCGTATAATAATACCGAGTATACACCGATCACATCACATCGTATAATAATACCGAGTATACACCGATCACACCTCACCGTATGATAATACCGAGTATACACCGATCACATCACACCTCACCGTATAATAATACCGAGTATACACCGATCACACCTCACCGTATAATAATACCGAGTATACACCGATCACATCTCACCGTATAATAATACCGAGTATACACCGATCACATCACACCTCACCGTATAATAATACCGAGTATACACCGATCACACCTCACCGTATAATAATACAGAGTATACACCGATCACATCTCACCGTATAATAATACCGAGTATACACCGATCACACCTCACCGTATAATAATACCGAGTATACACCGATCACACCTCACCGTATAATAATACCGAGTATACACCGATCACACCTCCCCGTATAATAATACCGAGTATACACCGATCACATCACACCTCACCGTATAATAATACCGAGTATACACCGATCACACCTCACTGTATAATAATACCGAGTATACACCGATCACACCTCACCGTATAATAATACAGAGTATACACCGATCACATCACACCTCACCGTATAATAATACCGAGTATACACCGATCACATCACACCTCACTGTATAATAATACTGAGTATACACCGATCACACCTCACCGTATAATAATACCGAGTATACACCGATCACACCTCACCGTATAATAATACTGAGTATACACCGATCACATCACACCTCACCGTATAATAATACCGAGTATACACCGATCACATCACATCGTATAATAATACCGAGTATACACCGATCACACCTCACCGTATAATAATACCGAGTATACACCGATCACACCTCACCGTATAATAATACCGAGTATACACCGATCACATCACACCTCACCGTATAATAATACAGAGTATACACCGATCACATCACACCTCACCGTATAATAATACCGAGTATACACCGATCACACCTCATCGTATAATAATACCGAGTATACACCGATCACACCTCACCGTATAATAATACCGAGTATACACCGATCACACCTCACCGTATAATAATACCGAGTATACACCGATCACATCACACCTCACCGTATAATAATACCGAGTATACACCGATCACATCACATCGTATAATAATACCGAGTATACACCGATCACATCACACCTCACCGTATAATAATACCGAGTATACACCGATCACATCACACCTCACCGTATAATAATACCGAGTATACACCGATCACACCTCACCGTATAATAATACCGAGTATACACCGATCACATCACACCTCACCGTATAATAATACCGAGTATACACCGATCACACCTCACCGTATAATAATACCGAGTATACACCGATCACACCTCACCGTATAATAATACCGAGTATACACCGATCACATCACACCTCACCGTATAATAATACCGAGTATACACCGATCACACCTCACCGTATAATAATACCGAGTATACACCAATCACACCTCACCGTATAATAATACTGAGTATACACCGATCACATCACACCTCACCGTATAATAATACAGAGTATACACCGATCACACCTCACCGTATAATAATACCGAGTATACACCGATCACACCTCACCGTATAATAATACCGAGTATACACCTATCACATCACACCTCACCGTATAATAATACAGAGTATACACCGATCACATCTCACCGTATAATAATACCGAGTATACACCGATCACACCTCACCGTATAATAATACCGAGTATACACCGATCACATCACACCTCACCGTATAATAATACCGAGTATACACCGATCACACCTCACCGTATAATAATACCGAGTATACACCGATCACATCACACCTCACCGTATAATAATACAGAGTATACACCGATCACACCTCACCGTATAATAATACCGAGTATACACCGATCACACCTCACCGTATAATAATACCGAGTATACACCGATCACACCTCACCTCACCGTATAATAATACAGAGTATACACCGATCACACCTCACCGTATAATAATACCGAGTATACACCGATCACACCTCACCGTATAATAATACCGAGTATACACCGATCACATCACATCGTATAATAATACCGAGTATACACCGATCACATCACATCGTATAATAATACCGAGTATACACCGATCACACCTCCCCGTATAATAATACCGAGTGTACACCGATCACATCACACCTCACCGTATAATAATACCGAGTATACACCGATCACACCTCACCGTATGATAATACCGAGTATACACCGATCACATCACACCTCACCGTATAATAATACCGAGTATACACCGATCACATCACATCGTATAATAATACAGAGTATACACCGATCACACCTCACCGTATAATAATACCGAGTATACACCGATCACATCACACCTCACCGTATAATAATACCGAGTATACACCGATCACACCTCACCGTATAATAATACCGAGTATACACCGATCACATCACATCGTATAATAATACCGAGTATACACCGATCACACCTCACCGTATACTATACTGAATATACAAAAAATAAATTATATTCAATGCACTGCTATCAGTTATGTTCCTGTTATTTCTATGGGTCTGGATGTTGGTCATACAGAAGAATTCTCAGTGAAGAGCCATGAAAGTGGCGGAGAATGCGATTTTTGTGCACAGAGGACATGTGATGGTAATTTGTCACACGTGGTGAATCATGTGCTTCTTCCTGGTTCTCCTCATTGCTGGTCATTGCTCAAGTTTTCTCCAGCGGAGATTTCCTGCCTGCCGAGTCTCCAGACAATTCCTGATATGTACAGTATATGAGATGGGAGCATTTCCAGCTCTTCACACCATGGGGCACTCTGCTTATGATTTCATAGATTTGTTTTATATACAGCACTGTGCAATTGTTTCAGGCAGGTGTGAAGAAATTCTGTAAAGTAAGAATGATATAAATGCATATTTTCATTGTTTATTTTTACCATTTTACAAATACAGTCAGGTTCATAGACACAATTCTACCATTTTTGGCTCTATACACCACCACAATAGATTTGAAATGAAACGAACAAGATGTGCTTTAACTGCAGACTGTCAGCTTTAATTTGAGGGTATTTACATCCAAATCAGGTGAACGGTGTAGGAATTACAACAGTTTGCATATGTGCCTCCCACTTGTTAAGGGACCAAAAGTAATGGGACAGAATAATAATCATAAATCAAACTTTCACTTTTTAATACTTGGTTACAAATCCTTTGCAGTCAATTACAGCCTGAAGTGTGGAACGCATAGACATCCCCAGACGCTGGGTTTCATCCCTGGTGATGCTCTGCCAGGCCTCTACTGCAACTGTCTTCAGTTCCTGCTTGTTCTTGGGGCATTTTCCCTTCAGTTTTGTCTTCAGCAAGTGAAATGCTCAATCGGATTCAGGTCAGTTGATTGACTTGGCCATTGCAGAACATTCCACTTCTTTCCCTTAAAAAACTCTTTGGCTGCTTTTGCAGTCTGCTTTGGGTCATTGTCCATCTGCACTGTGAAGCGTCCAATGAGTTGTGAAGCATTTAGCTGAATATGAGCCGATAATATTCCCGAAACACTTCAGAATTCATCCGGCTGCTTCTGTCAGCAGTCACATCATCAATAAATACAAGAGAAGCAGTTCCATTGGCAGCCATACATGCCCACGCCATGACACTACCACCACCATGATCACTGATGAGGTGGTATGCTTAGGACCATGAGCAGTTCCTTCTCCATACTCTTCTCTTCCCATCACTCTGGTACAAGTTGATGTCGGTCTCATCTGTCCATAGGATGTTGTTCCAGAACTGTGAAGGCTTTTTTACATGTCGTTTGGCAAACTCTAATCTGGCCTTCCTGTTTTTGAGACTCACCAATGGTTTCCATCTTGTGGTGAACCCTCTGTATTCACTCTGGTGAAGTCTTCTCTAGATTGGTGACTTTGACACACATACACCTACCTCCTGGAGAGTGTTCTTGATCTGGCCAACTGTTGTGAAGGGTGTTTTCTTCACCAGGGAAAGAATTCTTCGCTCATCCACCACAGTTGTTTTCTGTGGTCTTCCGGGTCTTTTGGTGTTGCTGAGCTCACCGGTGCGTTCCTTCTTTTTAAGAATGTTCCAAACAGTTGTTTTGGCCACGCCTAATGTTTTTGCTATCTCTTTGATGGGTTTGTTTTGTTTTTTCAGCCTAATGATGGCTTCACTGATAGTGACAGCTCTTTGGATCTCACCTTGAGAGTTGACAGCAACAGATTCCAAATGTAAATAGAACACTTGAAATGAACTCTGAACCTTTTATCTGCTCATTGTAATTGGGATAATGAGGGAATAACACACACCTGGCCATGGAACAGCTGAGAAGCCAATTGTCCCATTACTTTTGGTCCCTTAACAAGTGGGAGGCACATATGAAAACTGTTGTAATTCCTACACCGTTCACCTGATTTGGATGTAAATACTCTCAAATTAAAGCTGACAGTCTGCAGTTAAAGCACATATTGTTCATTTCATTTCAAATCCATTATGGTGGTGTATAGAGCCAAAAATGTTAGAATTGTGTCCATGTCCCAATATTTATGGACCTTACTGTATACAGAAGAAAAATCCAGAGCAATATTTGGTGTGATTCCCCCCCTTTATCTTCTTGTAGGTAGACTTTCACACATCGGCAGGTTGGTTCTCCCAAACATCTTGGAGAACTAAGCATAGATCTTCTGTGGATGTCAGCAACCTCAAATCCTTCTATCTCTTCCTGTCATCCCAGACAGACTCCATGATGGTGAGATCAGGGCTCTGTGGGGGCCAAACCATCAACTCCAGAACTCCTTGTTGTATGTTTGGGGTTGTCCTGCTGCAGAATAAATATGAGGCCAATCACACACCTCCCTGATGATATGACATAAAGGATAAGTATCTGTCTGTATTTCTCAGGATTGAGGACACTGTTGATCCTGACCAAATCTCCAATTCCATTTGCAGAAATTCAGCTCCAAATTTGCAAAGAACCTCCACCATGTTTCACAGTTGGCTGCAGACACTCATTATTGTACTGCTCTCCAGCCCTTCACCAGCAAGCTCCCTCCTGCTACAGCCGTAATCGCCAGGACCAAATATGATGCCCAAAACTTTAATTTCCTTCCTCTGGGAAGGCATCCAGTAGCTCAAAGTTTTAGCCTTCCTCCCCTATCCAGAAAACCTCACTCTTATCCTGACTGAACTTTGAGCCAGATGCCTCAGCATACTGTTCCATCACCGAGACCACCTCCTCCGCCTCCTCTGTCCCAGAGATGAAAACAGACACGTCATCCGTATAGGCTATGCCCCTTAGAGGAGGCTCATCAGGAATGCCCAAAGGCACCCACACAATGGTCTGCTCTCTAACCTTTGGATGAAGGGATCGATTACAAACGCATATAGCAGAGGGCTTAAAGGACACCCCTGAAGCAAATCCAAGCCAATCTCAAAGGGCCGTCCAATAGAACCATTTACAAGCATGAAGCTTTAGCCCCCCTGTGTGAAGTATTCAGCCAATCGATAAAGCCCCCCTCCAGGCCATACTTGCCAAGAAGCAGCCATAGATACTCATAATTGACTCGATCAAAGGCTTTGGCCTGATTCAATGTCAGCAGGAACTTTCCCCAGCCTGCAGCCCTGCACCGTTTCAGGGCCTCCCAAACGGCTAACATTGCTGAAAAAGTGCTTCTACCCTGAACCGAACAGTGCTGATGGCGAGAAAGTAAATTGCCAGCTACATACGATAAACGCCAGAAAATGATCTTTGCCAGTATCTTCCTATCAACATTGAGAAGGCTAATGGGCCGCCAATTCTCAATTCTCGAAGAATCTTTACCCTTTGACAGAAGAATCACTGCAGATTGTCGCATGGAGGGAGAGAGCGAACCCTCTCGCAGACAGCCATTAAAAACCTCCACCAAATATGGGGCCAGAGTCACCTTAAAGTGCTTATAAAACTCGGCTGTCAATCCGTCTGGCCCAGGCGACTTCTTCATGGCAAGCGGATCAATAGCTTTCACCACCTCATCTGCCGTGATGTCCTCTGTCAGACTCACAAGAGAACTGCCATTTCCCAATTCTGGAGTAGAATCCAGAAAATTTAAAATGCTCGCCCGATCGAGGTCCCTCCTACCCAGGAGGTCAGCATAATATGACCTGGAGGTTTCCAAGATCCCTGACTTGGACTTTGTCAGGGAACCCGTACTGTCAACCAGGCCTACAACTGACTTAACTGCTCTACCTTGTTTGCAGTTCTGGTAAGGGTCGGGTGAGTGATATTTCCCATAATCCCTTTCCAGAACCAAAGAGGCATGCCTGTCATATTGACACTGCCTGAGCAAGAGTTTGACCTCACAGATCATCCCTGGATCTCCATTATTGGAGACAAGCCTATCAAGCCTTCTCTGCAGACGCTGGTAGGTGACATACTTATCAAGCTGTTTATTTCTTCCTATGGCCTTGAAAAACCCAACGATCCTTCGTTTTGTAAGCTCCCACCACTCGGACTTGCTGCTGCAAACGTCCATGATTGATACCTGTGCCTGAAAAAAATCCTCAAAGGATTGACTCACCTTCTCATCGTCCAGGAGTGCCGAATTCAGCTTCCAGGTACCCCTCCCCTTAGGTGGTATATCAGGGTTACTCAGAGTCACAGACAGAATACAGTGATCGGAAAACTCCACCGCCTGACACACTGGTGCCGAGAAGGTGGAGTTCCCCTTTAAAATCTATTCTACTCTGACTAGCACCTTGCTGAAAAGTGAATACCGTCTCGTCTGGGCAGCAATGAATGTGCACATCAACCAGACCTGCCTCTCTAGCTATTTTGTTTAAAAAAAACCCGTCACAGTCCAGCCTGACTCCGGTCCCTCTCCTGTCCTTAGTCCTAGTGACGGTGTTAAAGTCACCACCGAAGACAACTTGCTGGGCTGTAAAAAGGAAAGGCTTGATCTTCATGAAGAGGCATTTCCTGTCCCATTTTGTCTGGGGCCCATAGATGTTAATCAGGCGCAGGTCCTGCCCCCCCATGGAGACGTCTAAGACCATGCATCTCCCCATCTCTACCTCAATAATCCGCTGTCAGGTTACCGGAAAAAAGTACCGCAACTCCAGTGTAAGGCTCGGCCGCAGGTGACCAGAAGGAGGGGCTGCGCCTCCACTCCTTCTTCGCCAAATGAATATCTGCCAAACTGGACAACCTGGTCTCTTGCAAAAAGAAAATGTCAGCATCAAACCTGCTGAGCAAAAATAAGGCCATGCTATGAGCGCTTACTGACTTTATGCTGGCGACATTAATGGTCGCCACCTTCAAAGGAGCGGGAACCGCCATCAGGGTGATCGAGGCACACATTTCTTAGCCTGCTTACCCCCCTCCCTACTTTGAGACCCTACACGCTTCAATGTCCTCTGTGATTCCTCCTCCATGGAAATCACCGACTTATCACCTGAAGAACCCTCACCCTTCACCTCAGATAATATGCAAATGTGTTAGACACTTCCACCCTCCCAGGTTCAGGTACAGGCACATCCTTCTTCCGCTTCTTCTTCCCAGACTTTCTTTTTGCCTTCAACCACTCCATACCATCATTTGACAACCTGAACTGCAAAGTCCTCTCCCCTTTCATTCCACCATCACTCACAACATCATCCACCCCATCCACTCCCCAGCACCCCCACCATTATTCACTCCATCCCCCAGCATCTCACGCCTTCTGGTCCTTAGATGCTGGGGGGCAGGGGGGCAGCGGTCATCCCAACCATACACACTGGTCCAGCTCCCTCCACAGCTCCCACTACCTCTGGCGAGACTGACACTGGAGGATCAGACACACCATCCACTGACACCGACTCAGGGGGCACAACACAAGGGATGACACAACATTGGATGGACCATCAGGCACTGATACCACTGAGACAACAGGGACAGAGACATTGGAGACCCCTGGCACAGCCCTCCTCTCCTCTCCTCTGCCTCCTCCAAGTCCAGACGAAAAAACTCTTCCACCAACAGTGACTGGTTATGCATGGCCTCAGTGCACTGGCTGTACGAATGGTCAACCTTATCACAAATATTACACCTGATAATATTGCAATCCTTAGCCAGATGCCCCAGGTCCTGACACAGAGAGCACTTCATCTCTGGACATGAGGAGGCAAAATGACCCTGAGGACTGCACTTATCACAGAGCTTGTAGAACAGAGGGTAGAACATGACAATCCTATCCTCATACCTCCCAACTTTCTGAGACTGGAATGAAGGACACTTATTAGCAAAATTATGTAGGTCTAGGACACACCCCCTGTCACACCCCCTTTAAATGAGAATTGTAAAAAAAAAACCCCACGAGTGCTTTTATTACCACTACCATTCTTTTATATTGGCTTTTGAAATTTACAAATGCAGCAAGTTATAAATTGGATGGAAGGTTTAGCACTGGGAAACAGTTTTTGATAAGTATAACATTTTATATAGAACTACATAGATCAGACCAAAATGAGAGACAAAAGAGGAGGAAAGAGGGAGAGAGGGACTATGTTCCAAACCATGGATAGTCTCTCGAACTCAGTGACAGTTGGGAGCTATGCTGTCATTCCCAATGAAGGCTGAGGACGGCAGATGCTAGATCACATTCCCACTCACATACAGCCTCATCTGCACTGACAACCCACCAGTCCATATCCCCCTCTGATCCACACCGACCACCCACCAGTCCATATCCCTCTCTCATCCACAATCTTCTTTGGAGTGGTCAGTAGCTCCCCAAATATCCTCAGTCAGACAGAAAAATCAGCAGATGGAGTTGATTCGTTCCTTACTAGGATGTTGACATTCTTAACCAGAGGCTGGCATGAGACAAGCCTTGGGACGAGTCCCTCCTACTCCGGCAGACCCCTATACACATGTTCATTCTTCTTCCAGAAAATATCGAGAGACTTGGGACGCACAAAGGACAGATCATACTCATAGGTGCCTAGCGGACTGATCAAAGCAAAGATGTCATCAGCCTTAAAACCCTTTGCCAAGATCTTGTCCACAATCAACCTCCTGATCCGGGGGAGCATCCCCACTTTCCCACCTAAGCTGCACCACATTCTGCCACCTAAAAAGATGGGTGCAGATGGCAGACCTGTAGCAGACCCCCCCTGAGTCTGATGGGACCCCCTCCTTCCAGCCAGAGCCCCAGTATACAGTTGCAAGAAAAAGTATGTGAACCCCTTGGGATTACGTGGAGTTGTGCATGAATTGGGCATAAAATGTGCTCTGAACGTCATCTAAGTCACAACAATAGAAGAACACAGTCTGCTGAACATAATACTACACAAACATAAGATGATGCCATGGTTTAATTGCACATAACATGTAAACATTCACAGTGCAGGGAGGAAAAAGTATGTGAAGCCCTAGCTTAATGACTTCTCCCAGAGCTAATTGGAGCCAGGAGTGAGCCAACCTTGACTCCAATCAGTGTGATGATATTGGATGTGTTGCTGACAGCTGTCCTGCCCTTAAAAAACACACACCTGTTTTGGGTTTATTGGTTTCAAGAAGCACTGTCTGATGTGAACCATGCCTCGCAGAAAAGAGCTCTCAGAAGACCTACGATCAAGAATAGTTGACTTGCATGAAGCTGGAAAGGGTTACAAAAGTATCTCCAAAAGCCTTGATGTTCATGTGTCCACGGTAAGACAGACTGTCTACAAATGGAGAAAGTTTAGCACTGTTGCTACTCTCCCTAGGCGCGGTCGTCCTGTACAAATGACTGCAAGAGCACAGCGCAGAATGCTGCATGAGGTAAAGAAGAATCCCAGAGTGTCAGCTAAAGACCTACAGAAATCTCTGGCACATGCTAACATTTTTGTTGACACATCTACAATAAGGAAAACATTAAGCAAGAATGGAGTACATGAGAGGACACCACGGAGGAAGCCTTTGCTGTCCAAAAAGAATATTGCAGCATGTTTGAAGTTTGCAAAAGAGCACCTGGATGTTCCACAGCACTACTGGCAAAATATACTGTGGACAGATGAAACCAAGATTGAGTTGTTTGAGAAGAACACACAACACTATGTGTGGAGAAAAAAAGGCACAGCACACCAACATCAAAACCTCATCCCCACTGTAAAACATGGCGGAGGGAGCATCATGGTTTGGGGCTGCTTTGCTGCCTCATGGCCTGGACGGATTGTTGTCATTGATGGGAAAATGAATTCCAGAGTTTATCAAGACATTCTGCAGGAAAACGTACGACCATCTGTCCGCCAACTGAAGCTCCGCAGAGGATGGGTGATGCAACAGGACAATGACCCAAAGCATACAAGTAATTCAACAAAACAATGGCTGCAACAGCACAGAATACGCCTTCTGGAGTGGCCCAGTCAGAGTCCTGACCTCAACCCGATTGAAATGCTGTGGCATGACCTTAAGAGAGCGATTCACACCAGACATCCCAAGAATATTGCTACACTGAAACAGTTTTGTGAAAAAGAGTGGTCCAAAATTACTCCAGATCGTTGTGCAGGTCTGATCTGCAACTACAGGAAACGTTTGGTTGAGGTTATTGCTGCCAAAGGAGGGTCAACCAGTTATTAAGTCCAAAGGTTCACATACTTTTTCCTCCCTGCACTGTGAATGTTTACATGTTATGTGCAGTTAAACCATGGCAACATCTAATGTTTGTGTAGTATTATGTTCAGCAGACTGTGTTCTTCTATTGTTGTGACTTAGATGACGTTCAGAGCACATTTTATGCCCAATTCATGCAAAACTCCACGTAATCCCAAGGGGTTCACATACTTTTTCTTGCAACTGTAGGTTTTAATTGCAGCATTAGGTGCTCCAGAATTTAAAGCTGCACCCTGCCCATTGGTTGCAGGAGCCTCCTCCTCCCCAAGATATTCCTCTTAGGCAAAAGTCTCCCATTCTGTGTCACTCTTCCCTGGGACTTAGCAACACCTTTCACAGTGCAGCTGACATTTTTCTTTCCACCGTTTTCTGCTGCACTTGCTGCCATTAGCAGGGATTGTTCAGAAAAAAGTTCCCACCTTTACCTTTCCCCCCAGCAGAGTCCTCAGTTACAGGCTTTTTTGGTATCAGAGTCCACAGTCACAGTGGTTTATTTATTCCTTGCCCTGCCCTAGGCAACACTAAAATAGGGCGCCCCCCACCAGTAACACCCCCATACCCCCACCCCCCCGCCAGAACCACCACTAGCAGCTTCTGCCACCGCCCCCATCATATGATTCAAGAACTAACCTTAGCTGGAATTAAAGAAGCAGATGGCCACCCTCCAGCAGCATGCAGCCTCCTAGCAGAGCATGGCAGAGCTCAGGCAGTACCTCACCAGGTCCCCATTTAGAGTTACAGAGGAGGTCTAGTGCTAGAATTATTGCTCTCACTCTAACAATCGTGGTGATACCTCACATGTGTGCTGCGAACACTGTTTACATATGTGTATGTGGCTTACCTATGTGTTCACTTCTGCATGTGAACGTGGAGGGATGGGGCGCTTCAAAAAAAACAAAATTTCTTATTTAGTTTAGTTTTTATTCTTACACTGTCCCTTTATTTATTTATTTTTTTGATCGCTTTTATTCCTGTTACAAGGAATGTAAATAATCCTTGTACTAGAAATAAGGATGAAAGGTCCTCTTTAAGGAGAGATCTGGGGTCAAAAAGACCCCATATCTCTCCTCTACTTTTAAAAGCAAAAGATAAAAAAAAAAAAAAATTTGATCTTTTGCTTTAAAAAAAAAAAAAAAAAAGACGGCATGACTTGGCTCCAGTTCTCCAAGACCATAGAGGCTTTGTCAGCACCTGTGGTAGTGAGCCCTTGTAGACAGTCAACTTGGGGTTCCCCAGGGCGCAGCATCTAAACCCCAGCCTGCTTCTTCACCAGAGCCCCTAAAGGTGGGGATGGACTTTCAGCAAGCTGGGACCAGGTTGCGTCCCCAGGTACACCCAGCTGAGGATGAAGAGACCACTTGTGGGAGCAGAGTACAATGGGAGGAGACAAACGTAAATCCGATAGAGTAGCCGAGGTCAGGACGGGCGGAAAACAAGCACAGTCAGAGAATGAAGCTGGGGTCGATACACGAATAGTCAATGCAGGATACAGGAGTGTCAGCACCTGTGGTAGTGAGCTCTTAATCCACAGCTTGGGTTTCCCCAGGGTGCAGAGTCTAAGCCCCAGCCTGCTTGTTCACCAGAGCCCCTGATGGTGGGGATGGACTTGCAGCAGACTAGGACCAGGTTGCGTCCCCGGGTACACCCAGCTGAGGATGAAGAGACCACTTGTGGGAGCAGAGCACAATGGGAGGAGACAAACGTAAATCTGATAGACTAGCCGAGGTCAGGACGGGCGGAAAACAAGCACAGACAGAGAATGAAGCTGGGGTCGGTACACGAATAGTCAATGCAGGATACAGGAGTGTCAGCACCTGTGGTAGTGAGCTCTTAATCCACAGCTTGGGTTTCCCCAGGGTGCAGAGTCTAAGCCCCAGCCTGCTTGTTCACCAGAGCCCCTGATGGTGGGGATGGACTTGCAGCAGGCTGGGACCAGGTCGCGGCCCCCAGGTACACCCAGCTGAGGTAGAAGAGACCGCCAGCAGGAGCAGAGTACAAAGGGAGTAGACTCAGGAGATCCAGTAGGCTAGCCGAGGTCAAGACAAGTGGAAGACAGGCAATGTCAGGAACGAAGCCGAGGTCGGTACACGGATAGACAATATTGGAGGAATGTCAGGAACAAGCCGGGGTCAATACACAGATATACTAGAACGGATTCTCAGAGGAACACAGGGGAGCTCAGACAACAAACGTTGCTCAGGCAAAGTGGGACAAACTGAGCATGTCTTAAATAGACAGGCCAGCTAGGAGGCGGGCCAGGAAGTGATGAAAGGGAAGCACATAAAACCCAGGGAATAGCAGACGACGCCCATAGGTGAGCACAGAGAAACACACATGTGAAGGAACAGCAAGGAGGTAAGACTGTGATGGATTTGGTAAAATGCCTATTCTGTTTTCTGTTTAAAATATACATTTTATACATATTTACTTTTATACTTTTTTATATTTCTAAATATATGTGTCGTGCGTATATATATATATATTTTGTCTGCTGGGCTTTGCAGTCCTCCTTAACTTGTTTTGTTCAGAGCGATGCTCTCAACCCCTCCCTTCGCACTGAGAGGACCTTTCACTTAGACTTTGGGAATGTGGGGGGGGGGTGAAGAGATAACGGGATGAGAAGCAACCATCAAGTTTCTACATTTCTCCTATATTTCAACCAAGCAAAATATGCCTTTCAGAATGTGACTGTATATACGTAATAGTGACGTATACTCTATTGTTCTCTATGTATAAAAGGTTAAGCACCGCCCTGCAATAAACAGAGATGAGATGATGTGAAAGTGGTTGTACTGGACAGTTGTCCGTGTAATTATTTTCCGGCGTGCACGCAATCCATATCTCAAAATTAGGAACAGCAGCAGAAATCCTACCCTGAGCCCGATTGTGGTTCTCCCAACCTTTTTAGCTGGCTGCCCAACGAGGGGCCCCAGGTTTTAACCTTTGGAAGACCGCGTGAGACTGAGCGGCTGGCTGGGACAGACCAAAAGGGATTTGCGCACCCCTGAAAGTACGGTAGGTACTTTTTATACTTACCACTGTACGATTTGTTTCTGTCCAGCCTTGGCGCCAGTTTTGTCGGCTTCCAGAGGTCATCGAGAGCGGCAGGTCATTTTTATTTTTCGCCCGGGGCTGACTGTGTATTTGTTCAGTGTCTGTCGTTCTGTGATAACTCAGTAGACTGAAAGATAAGTTGCAATGAGTGTCCTGACCAGGTGAGCTGTTGGCCCCTGGAAGACGGAACCTTGCAACGAGTTGCAATGAGATTTCTGACCAGGTGAGCTGTTGGCCCCTGGAAGACGGAACCTTGCAACAAGCGTCTACGGACGGTGGCTCGGGGTTGACGGTGTGAGACCCCTGAGGGTTTAGCTCAGCTGCTGAGGCTTCACGGAGCGAGGGGCGGCAGGTGTAATGTCCTGTTCTGAGTGTATTTGTGGATTACTGTTTGTTCTGAGATAAGACAGAAAGCAGCGGAATAGGGATATTAATTTAATAGTTGCCCGCGCTGCCTCTGAAACCGTTAGCTGAGACTACGGTGAAAGAACAGACAGAGGGAGAAGAGCTTGGATACCAGTCGAGTGACCCAGAGAGAGGGGGAGAAGATGGGTCAGAAGATAGCCAAGCCACAGCAAGGATTGTTGGCATGTGATATAGTGAAGAGCAGAGAAGGAAGTGAAGCAGTTAAAAAGTTATCTAAAGTAGCGAAAGTTTGTAAGCTGAAGGTCAACATTGCCCGACTTCAGCCAGAGGACTGGCGTAAATTATTACAGGAACAGAGAGGAATGTTATGTGATAAAGGTTTGCTGAACGTAGCAGAAGCCTCATACAAAACTGCAAAAGCGTTGCATAAAGAAGGATGGTTGGAAGAAATTCAAGAAAATGGCGATTGTATAATGTATGTGTATCACAAAATTGAAAATGGAAGTGTGCTAAAACCACCGCCCTATGATGATAGAATTCAGAACAAAGGAGGCCAGGAACAGCCCTGCCCTTCATCTAACGCCCACTATATGCCCACCACCCCAGCCCTGCCCAGTACACTTCCTGCTAGCAGCCATCTTGCTACACCTGTATTGTCACTTCCTGCCCTGCCCAGTACACTTCCTGCTAGCAGCCATCTTGCTACATCTGTATTGTCATTTCCTGTCCAGCCCACTGCACTTCCGTCCGGCGGCCATTTTGGTACACCCGGAAGGCCTAAACAAGGAGTTTATCCAGTTCTCCCTGTTCTAAACCAGGATGGTTCCTACCACACTCCCGTTTTCCCCAATATGAAAGCGTCACCTTCACAAGCCGGACACATGAATGACAATGTATTCGAACTGAATGATCAACAACCACAAGCAGGAAGGATGCCGATAGGTATGACTCCCAAACCTATGCCAGATGTCCAATTGAATGACAATGCATCTGAATGGAGTGATCGACAGCTGATCGACAGCTGCAAGCGACAAGGTCGCCAATAGATTTGACTCCCAAACCCACGCACAGTGGAGTACAACCTAAACAGGAACAGTACACAAGACAGCCCCGACATTCAAGATTACCGGAAGGGGCACCGGTAATGTATGTCGCTTTTACCCCATCACAAGCAGCGGCCTTAGTGACGAGTCTGCCTGACCCAGAGAAACAGCTAATGCCCTTTTACCGCAGGGTAGTGCAGATACAAGAAACTTACTCAGCTGCTTGGAAAGACCTTCCCAGTCTATGCCAAATTAAAGCAGGACATGTTTTCTGGCCGGTTATGCAGACGGCCTTCAATGATGCCTGCCTGACAAGTGTTATTTCCTATTCTTCAGGCGTGGAGTTCTGTGCCCAGCTCCATGACTGGGCAAAGGAGAAATTGGCGGATCAGACTACCACAATTCAAGACATCACCCAAGATAAAGGGGAGTCTGTAGAGAAGTATTATGCCAGACTCATACAGGCCTTTGATGATCTGGGCTTCTCTCAATATGAAAAGGCACATACAAACATGCTCTCAACTGCTTTTGTCTCAGGGCTCAAAGAAGATATCAGGAAAGGTCTGATGGTGGCCCGCCCTGAGTACCACTCTATGAAGATGTCTGACTTACTGTTGGTGGCCAGAGGCATAGAAAACCAAAAGGGAAAAAAAACAGCGCCCCTTATGGTTGTCAATGATGAAGATCCCACCTACACTCGTCCACCACCATTGCCCAATATCAGGGAAAGGATCACCTGTTATAACTGTGGGAAACGGGGACATTTTAGAAGAGAATGCAGAGCCCCAAAATATCCCAAACAAGACAGGGACCCCCGAGAAGGGCAGCGCGAATATCAACCACCACGCCCCAACTCTCGTTAGGAAATGGGCAAACCCGTGTCACCCCTTATGGCAGTATCCTCGAACAAGACTGGGGGACCCCTAGCAAAGGTCACGTTACCCATACAGGGAAAACCTACTACTTTTCTCGTTGACACGGGTGCAGCCAGGAGCGTGCTGAGGGTTGAGGATCTGCCCGCTGATTCTTTACTTTCCACTATTGATGTTTCCTGCGTGGGTGTGGATGGGGTGCCCCGCTCCAGCCCACTTACAGAGCCACTCCAAGTGGGGACATTTCCTGATTTGCTTGCCAGATTTGTGGTGTCCTCTACATGTCCCTTAAATCTGCTAGGAGCTGATGTGCTGTCCAGACTGCAGGCCTCAATTATTTTCACCCCTCATGATGACATTACATGAAGCAATAACCCCAGGTGTAATACCACAGGAAGTACTTGATAGGATCCCTATATGTTTATGGTCTACAGGACCCGAAGACATCGGTCATTTGAAAGTGCCACCGGTTTCAGTCAAGCTCAAGGAGGGCGCAGCACTGCCCCGAAAACCACAATATCCACTCAAACTGGCGCAGTCAGAAGCTATATCAAAACATGTAGTTGCTCTAGTCCGGAATGGAGCCTTGGTCCCCTGCACCTCACCGTAAAATACACCCCTTTTTCCTGTCAAGAAGAAAACACCAAAGGGGGAACCAGACAGGTACAGAATGGTGCAGGATCTGCGAGCAGTTAATGAAGCCACGGTGTTGGATACCCCAATTGTGCCAAATCCACATACCTTATTATCAGGTGTACCTCCAGAGGCTGAGTACTTTACAGTGGTGGACCTGGCCAATGCCTTCTTCAGTGTGCCTCAAGCCCAAGAGAGACAGTACCTTTTCGCCTTCACCCATGAGGGCAGGCAGTACACCTGGACAGTTGTGCCACAAGGAGCTCATAATTCACCCAGCCAATTTGCTCAAGCAATGGCAGGGATCTTAAGCACGTGGCAGGCAGAGAATCCTACTGTGACCCTGCTCCAATATGTTGATGACCTCTTGCTATGTGCCGACACCTTGCCCTTAGCAACAGAAGCATCTGAAAAGCTGCTCCGGTACTTGGCCGAACAAGACTGCAAGGCCTCCAAAGACAAACTACAATGGTGTTCCAAGAAAGTCACCTTTTTGGGCCACTGCATTTCCAAGGGCACAAGACATATTACACCGGACCGTGTAGCTATAATCCAGGATATTCCCCAACCTAAAGCAGCTAAACAACTGCATGCCTTTCTTGGACTCATATCCTACTGCAGGGCATGGATCCCTGATGCATCGATCCTTATGCACCCACTTTACGATGCTCTCAAGTCTGTGCCATTTACTTTGTCCAGCGAGGCCCTAGACAATTTTATTCTGCTGAAGCAAGCAATATCCACTGCTCCTGCCTTGGGACTTCCAGATTATGAGAAACCTTTCAAACTGTTTGTGTCAGAAAAGCAAGGTCACGCCACGGGGGTCCTAGCTCAAGAACATGGAGGGCAAACCAGACCCATTGGGTACTATTCTTGCCATTTGGACCCCGTAGCTAGAGGTGGTCCTTCATGTTTAAGAGCCGTCTTCGCTGCTCAAGCACTGTTGGACAAAACTTCAGACCTCGTTTTAGCACACCCCCTGCTTCTTCTGGCACCGCATGACATTGCCGCCATCCTGAATCAGGTACAACCCCGACACCTGTCCACAGCCAGACATCTACGGTTGCAAATCTCCCTCCTCATTCCTGACAATGTGACCCTCCAAAGGTGTCTTACCCTCAACCCAGCCACTCTTCTGCCATTTTTCGAGGGGGGAGAAGGTGAAGGTGAAGGAGACCCCTGCACTACTCCACATGACTGCCTTGAAATGATGCGTATGGAAACCACACATCTCCCTACAGTGAGTGAAATTCCTCTGGAAAACCCTGATTACACACTTTTTGTGGATGGCTCCAGATATGCAGATGAAAGAGGAAAGTACCACACAGGTTATGCTGTGACCTCGGAATTTGAAATTCTACAAGCAGGAGCATTATCACCAACTTTCTCTGCCCAGGAAGCAGAGCTTCAAGCCCTCACTACAGCGTGCAGGATGGCAGAAGGTAAAAGAGCCAATATTTACACAGACTCAAGGTACGCCTTTGGAGTAGCTCATGACTTTGGTATCATCTGGAAAGCCAGAGGTTTTCTGACAGCGTCTGGAACACCGGTAAAACACGGCCCAGCCATCAAGGATTTAATGGATGCACTGCTCCTGCCTGACCAAGTGGCTGTCTTGAAGGTTAAAGCACATGGTAAACTGAATTCTCAAGAGGACAGAGGGAATCACTTGGCGGATATAGCTGCCAAAGAAGCAGCGAAAAACCAACGAAAAATGTCCAAGGTGGCCGAAGAGGAGAGTGAGACCTCAGCACAGATACTTTTGGCGGTGCATGTGCCATCAGACAAGCAATACCTGATTTCTATGCAAATGGCTGCTTATACAGAAGAAAGGCTGGAATGGATTGATAAAGGAGCAGACTACGATGGAGAATTGTATTCGATAAAAGGAAAAACTTGTTTACCAAAACATATGTATCCAGCAGTTGTCCAATGGGCGCATGGACATGCACATCTCTCTAAGAACTTAATGAACGCACTGATCAGCAAGTATTACTGGGCTCCAGGGATAACCACCTTAACCAGAAATTACTGCGCCTCGTGTGTAGTATGTGCAAAATGCAACCCGGGGAGGACGGAAAAGACACCGCAGAAACATCTGGCAAAACCCCTCTATCCATTCCAGAGGATACAGATTGATCATATACAAATGCCAAAAAGTGGCCGATATGAATATGCTCTAGTGGTGGTGGACATGTTCTCTGGTTGGCCAGAAGCCTATGCTGTTACAAACATGACAGCCAAGACCACGGCTAAGAAATTACTGAGTGAGGTAGTCTGTAGATTTGGGGTCCCAGAGGTGATAGAGAGTGATCAGGGTCCAGCCTTCACAGCAACCCTTACGAAAGAGATTTGGACAGCACTGGGGGTCGAGTTGGCCTTACACACCCCCTATCACCCTCAAAGCAGTGGGAAGGTAGAAAGGATGAATGGGACTCTAAAAAACAGGATGCTAAAGATGGCCCAAGAGACTAACATGAGTTGGCCAGACAGTTTGCCTATTGCTCTGTTTAGTGTCAGACACACCCGCCGGGGGAAACATGCCCTGTCCCCTTATGAAATTTTGTTTGGTTCAGCCCCCAGACTTGGCTGTTATTTTCCACAACAGTTGCAGTTACAATCTGATGTGTTAACTAGCTATGTCACACGTCTGTCTAGAGAATTAACCAATATCCATTCTCGAGTGTTTTCCTCCATTCCAGATCCAGAGGCAGACTCGGGAACTCATAGTCTTCAGCCAGGAGACTGGGTGTTGATGAAGAAATTTACAAGGAAAAATTCACTTGATCCCCGATTCGAAGGACCATTCCAAGTTCTGCTGACCACAGCTACATCAGTCAAGCTAGAAGGAAAAAACACCTGGATACACGCCTCCCATTGCAAAAAAGTCCCAACTCCTGAGGAAAAGGCGTCATCTACACCATGATGATTGTGTTGTATATCCTTTTTCTAATAAGTTTGATAAAAGCTCAGCAGGTGGTTATCACCAAAACAGGTGCTCAACATGTAGCCATCACTAAGGTAAATGGCACCACCACATTTTGGTACAACTCATCCAACACTCATGTAGCCACCTTCACCTTTGATTTTTGTAGTGTACTTCCTGCTTGATGCCAAGGCATTCCAGATCCTAACTGGGCACAGCGGGTATGTGAAAAAGGTGGTGACCAAATATACATATGTGTCACGGATGATTATTGGGGACAGAATTGTGACTATTGGGGATCGGTAGGATGGAATACGGGAACAGCCTGGGGATATAGACCACAGAGTGCTCTAAACAAGAAAGATGGAAAGGGGAGGTCCCTTATTGACTGTATGAAGTTTCTGAGGTCGAGGTGTAATATCAAGGGGGAAAGGCTCACCATAAATATAGAGAACCCTGGCCCTGGTGATGCAGGTATTTATTGGTTAGGAAGGACCAGCTTTTCTGGAACTGGTTCTCTGGAAAGGTTTCAACTAAAAGACATGTATCGTTCATCAGAACTAGTGGTCAATCCCCTTAGACCCACCATTCGTACCATAGGTGACATGGTGGCAATAGCAAATCCCACCTTTGAGGACACTATGGCTGCAGAAACTGGTTTTTCTGATACCAACTTGTGGCTTGAGTGGATGAGGTTCAGTGCCAGCCAGCATAACAAAAGTAATTGTTATGTCTGTGGTAGTGCCAGGCCACATTTAGGGACAGTTCCTCTCCAGATCCCGCAAGATAGTGAGGAATGTTTCCTCAGCCTGTTCACCAACACATCCACTAACCATTCCACATGTGAGAAATGGAAGAAGGAATATCCGATGGTTACTAAAAGCTCAAAACCTGGAGAGGGTATTACTATATATCCAGGGAATTACACCTGTTACTCTAATTACAAAGGCAAAGGGAGGTTTCTGGGTAATTTTACAGAAGGTTATTGTTCCACCTACAGCAGCATTTCAGGGGTGAAGGTGCGGAATCAGACCCAGTCTCTCGGTGACATATACTGGATCTGTGGGGACCAAAAGATTAGAACCAGATTGGAAGGGAGTTGGACTGGTGAATGTGCCCTTGCAAAGGTCATTATGCCTCTCCATATCCTAACAGAAGATACCCCTGACACATATACTGGCTCAGCATCTAGGCACAGGAGGAAGCGGACAGCTCCCTCCGGAAGTTTTGACCCACATGTGTATATAGAAGCCATTGGAGTCCCAAGGGGGGTGCCTAATGAATTCAAAGCCAGAGACCAAGTAAAAGCAGGTTTCGAATCCCTGATTCCCATGATAACTGTTAATAAAAATGTAGATTGGATAAATTACATATACTACAACCAACAGAGGTTTGTGAATTACACCAGAGATGCCCTCCAAGGAATCGTTGACCAGTTAGCCCCTACATCCTACATGACATTCCAGAATAGAATGGCTCTGGACATGATTTTAGCGGAAAAAGGAGGTGTCTGTAAAATGATAGAAGGAACCGGAACATGTTGTACATATATTCCTGACAATACTGGCCCGAATGGTAAGGTTACTCTGGCTATAAAGAAATTAGAAGATCTGTCAGTGGAGCTGAAAAAGAATTCAGGGATCACAGACTTGTGGGATCAATATTTTAGCTGGATGAGTGGGTGGCAAAAAGTGCTCGCCCAAATAGGGGTAACTGTACTAATAATTCTAGTTCTTTTAGCTCTGATTGTATGTTGTATTCTACCATTTGTAAAGAAGTTAATAAGCAAGGCTGTAGACAACAGCACACCTATATTTCTCCATCAAGAAGAGGAGGACCCTTTTGTGATGGAAGAGGATAAACCTTTCACTCCTCTACGGTCCCTCCCCGTCAACAGCAATTTCACAATTTTGTAGGGATAGCATCTGACTTCCTTATGTACAAAGTCTGTGGCAAGGGGGGTGATGAAATAGTCATCACCTGTCTAACGTGCAGCATAAAAGAGTTCCAAGGTACATAAGGACAGATGAGCGAGGTCTTATAGGGACAGAGGAAAATAGTCATTTTAAGGGGGGACTGTGATGGATTTGGTAAAATGCCTATTCTGTTTTCTGTTTAAAATATACATTTTATACATATTTACTTTTATACTTTTTTATATTTCTAAATATATGTGTTGTGCGTATATATATATATATATATATATATATATATATATATATATATATATTGTCTGCTGGGCTTTGCAGTCCTCCTTAACTTGTTTTGTTCAGAGTGATGCTCTCAACCCCTCCCTTCGCACTGAGAGGACCTTTTACTTAGACTTTGGGAATGTGGGGGGTGAAGAGATAACGGGATGAGAAGCAACCATCAAGTTTCTACATTTCTCCTATATTTCAACCAAGCAAAATGTGCCTTTGAGAATGTGACTGTATATACGTAATAGTGACGTATACTCTATTGTTTTCTATGTATAAAAGGTTAAGCACCGCCCTGCAATAAACAGAGATGAGATGATGTGAAAGTGGTTGTACTGGACAGTTGTCCGTGTAATTATTTTCCGGCGTGCACGCAATCCATATCTCAAAATTAGGAACAGCAGCAGAAATCCTACCCTGAGCCCGATTGTGGTTCTCCCAACCTTTTTAAGACAAACAAACAAGAGGCTGCAGGCTAACTTGTGACAAGGAGATAACAACACACAGGAGCATCTAGGATTACAGACGATAGAGTCTCTTATCGCCTCTGTGACCAGCCGGCCACCGTTGGGTCATTTCTTGAGCGCGCCGGTTGAAATGGTAAGCCCAAGAAACACAGGTGAGCCACTGGGTGGGTTGTCCCCTTCCGCGCTACTGAAAGTGATCCAGTGGCTAATGAGCTATTCAGACCACTTCCACGACAAAGACGGCGGCCAGCTGAAAAAAAAAAAAACTTTTTGGCTGATATCTTCAGTCATAACCCCGGTAATCCACTTGCAAACAGCAACGTTTAAGTACATATTGTGTTTGGCAAGTGCATAAACTGTTTCTACCTCTTAAAGAAATTGTTCACTTGGGTCTGATTCGAAAGTTCCACACTTCATATATCAATATACAGCAGTCTTTTCATATCTGTTATTAATTCTGCCACCATAGGAGGAACACGAATAATCCAGTGCTTTTTAATGGCTTTCTGAGCTGTCAGTAAACATATATGAATCCACTGCAGCTAGATGTCTGCCTAATACAATACTTACTGCCTCAGCCTGATCACAGTTAAATATTAAAATCAAAGGGTCTTTGTGAATATTAATACTTTATATATCCCAACACCTGCTCCCAAAAGAGTAAAATCTTTGGGCAATGCCTAAATTTACGGACCTCAGACATTGTGCAGCATTCCATCCTTCCTTCCAGGCTCCTTCTTGTGTGATCAGAGCCGAGCAGGAGCCAAGGGGACAGTTCCTTCTGTAGTCTACCACAAGCAGCTTCAGCTGAGAGAGAGCAATGGTGGATACTGCAGTGGTAGGGGATCGTGACGTCGGGGTCCAGGGCACCCTTCATGACCCTGGGTGCCTAAAGCTAGTGATGCCACTGCTGTACACAGTTGTGCTTCTCCAACCTTTGGTGAACACCCTTCTCTGTTCCAGCATGACTGTGCTCCTGAGTACAAAGCCAGCTCTATAGAGACATGGTTTGACCAGTTTGGTGCGGAGATTGTCCTCTACAGAGCTCTGACCCCAACCCTACTGAACACCTCTGAGATGAATAATGAGCCAGATCTTCTCATCCAACACCAGTACCTGAAATTCCCAGAGAGACACTTCAAAATCTTATGGCAAGCCTTCCTTGAAGAGCGAATGATGTTCTAAATGCAAAGTGGGACCAATTGCATGTTAATGATGATGTTTGTTTTAAAATAAGTGGCCAAGAAGCTAATCCAGTGGTGATGGTCTGGAGTTTTCAAATATTTGGTTATGTTATATACTATACATACAGCAATTGACTGTGAACAACCATATGGAGCCTTAGGATAGATTTAGACATGCGTCTAAATCTTCTGAAGCCCAATCCACACTCCTCACAGCCTGTTTTAGCCCCATTTTTGCTGCCAAACATACTGCATTGCACTCAGTTGTGACATTTTAAGGCGCTCCCCCATCAACTTGAATGTGTATTGTTTGTCAAGCTTGCCACCCACCAAACTCTGCCAGTTGGGTCTACTTTGCTGAAGGTGCGTAGCAAAGCATTGCAGCCTAGGCATGTAAACACCCACATCCACTGCCTATTGCAGCTTAAGGGGGGGGGGGGGGGCAGTTGGCCGCTTAAAAAACGCTGCTAAAATGCAGAGTTTTGCCGCCCACCAACTGGAAGTCTAAAAAAGGCCTTATACTGTTAAATTGCAACCTTTTCTCTATAAAGTGATATTTAAAGATAGCCCAGAAGTCTCATTGAGTAATAAAGTGTAACAATGAATTACTCAGAGACACTGTCTACTATCTAAAGGTGTCACCATTAATCTGCATCAGTTAGATAAATATTACATGAAAAAACATCTATATAAAGTATATTCCTATTTAATGCCTTATAAACCTTCAGTTACTCTAATTTGCTCTATTGAACACCTTACTCCCCTTCTTCTCTTAGCTGTTATAATTCTATATTTTATTTGTATTTTGTTACCATTATTATTTCATTTTGATTAATTTCATTTGTTATTTTTTTCAATAGTGTATAAAAAATTGACTAAATTAAATTAAACAAAAAAAACCCCTTTATTTATGTAACGCCCTCCTAGGTAGCTAGGGGGAGCTAGACTCCAATGGTTAGGTAGGGGCTGATCAGCAGTCCAGGAGTAATAGCCAGAGTGGGGTCCAATTGTGGTTATGGCTCAGAGGCTCTGCAGGCCTGGAATTTCCCGCTGCTCTAGGGCTTTGGAGGAAGGCCCTAGAGGCAGTGGGTGAATCTGAGGAGTGGTTGGCCTGTACTCTTGAGGGAACCTGGCCAATCCCCAACAGGAGGTTGGAAAGGGGCCAGGACAACCCTTAACAGTAAGAGAGCCTGCTCAGTAGCAGGAGAGTCTGGGTGAAAGATGGAGAAGTGAGGTCGAGATGCAGGAGCCTGGGAAGAAGCCCAGGCTGGAAGGGGTGCACCTCCAGTCAGAGGGACTTTGAAAGGAAGAAGGCTGTGGACCTCACTGGCCCCCTTGAGAGAGGACCACCTGACGGAAGGGAGCCACCTTCCCACCAGCAGCATAGGAGAAGGACTCAATGAGTACACCTACACCCCCCAGGCCAGAGAGGGGAGAGAGCATTTGGGTGGGAAACCTGACTAGTTCAACACCCATATCTGTTAAATTTCAGTTGGCAGCTTTGGATTTCCTTGCACAGGGATTCCTCCAGACAGCTGGGTAAAGAAGAGGGTTTATATGTGGTCTGGAGTGGCACACCAGGAGAAGCCGGAGAGCTCTCCTAGAAGTGAAGTTCTATCCTTGGACTTGTAATATAGTTCAGGAGGTTTGTCCTCAGTTGCCATTCCCTTGGGCATCCCACATACCCCTTACCCCATCCAAGGTTTTCTGTCTCCTGGTGCAAGTCTTGGAGAAGATGTGTGAGGCCTGGCTGTGCATGACTATAGGGGGACGCAATTCTTCAGCAACTCATATGGGGGTAGCGCTAGCAGTAAGCTACCATGGGATAGTTTAGTTTGCACACATTTGCAAATATATGCATAGGCTGCAGAGGCCATGGCACACATTTCCATGTGCTCCTTTTTGCAAATGCCAATTATAGGTTGGGTTGGTTGCCATTTTTTTGTATTGTTGGTGAATTGGTGATTAGCACACTGGATAACTTCACTGCCATTGTGCTCTTGTTACATCATTGTGGCTGCTCAGTGCCTGCACTGCAAGGTGGAATCTAGTATTATGTAGGGATGAGATGAACCTAACCGGGTTCAGTTCACGGGAAGTTCAACGAACATATCACAAATCTGGATACCGAATCTCAACCCCACTGAAGCCAATAACAGTCAAATCTGTAAAATAAATTATCCCCATTTTCAAGGCTAAAAGTCAAGGGATTGGCATTACAAAAATAAAGGGTCTTCATATTATTGTTTACATAAAAGAACCCTGGTTTCCCACTCAAAATCAATACCAGACCTGGTTTGGGATTTTAGGAAGGCCCCATACAACAAAATGGCATGGGATCCCCTAAAATCAATACCGCATCCTAATGTGAGCTGCTCTGCTTTCCCCTCCTAAACCATACTAGTCCACTAACCTTCAATATGAGAGGCTCCCATGTTAATGGGAAAAGGGCCCCTTCCTCACAAACCTGTCCTGGTGATTCTGGTAACTGCTCAGAATCTTGAAGCCCCTTTTAGGATACGGAGGTCCCCAGGCATCTGCCCCCTCCTATATTACATAGTTACATAGTCTGGCTGAAAAAAGACAAAAGTCCATCCAGTTCAACCATAAAACAAAAAAAGTTATAATCCTACACCCACAGTTGATCCAGAGGAAGGCAAAAAACCCAGCAAAGCACGATCCAATTTGCTCCTGCAGGGGAAAAAAAATCCTTCCTGATCCCCTCAGAGGCAATCGGATATTCCCTGGATCAACTTTCCCTATAAATGTTATATCCAGTTATATTCTGTGTATCCAAGAAAGAATCCAGGACTTTCCTACAGCAATCCACTGAGCTGGCCACAACCAACTCTTGAGGGAGTCTATTCCACATTTTCACAGCTCTTACTGTGAAGAAACCTTTCCGTTTTTGGAGATTACATTTCTTTTCCTCCAGATGTAAAGAGCGCCCCCTTGTCCTCTGTGATGACCTCAGGGGGAATAACTCTACACCGAGTTCACTATATGAACCACTGATGTACCCCCTTATGTATGTACCCCCCTTATGTATTATACATGGAGATCATATCCCCCCTTATGTATTATACATGGAGATCATATCCCCCCTTATGTATTATACATGGAGATCATATCCCCCCCCTTATGTATTATACATGGAGATCATATCCCCCCTTATGTATTATACATGGAGATCATATCCCCCCTTATGTATTATACATGGAGATCTTATCCCCCCCTTATGTATTATACATGGAGATCATATCCCCCTTATGTATTATACATGGAGATCATATCCCCCCTTATGTATTATACATGGAGATCATATCCCCCCTTATGTATTATACATGGAGATCATATCCCCCCTTATGTATTATACATGGAGATCATATCCCCCCTTATGTATTATACATGGAGATCATATCCCCCCTTATGTATTATACATGGAGATCTTATCCCCCCCTTATGTATTATACATGGAGATCATATCCCCCTTATGTATTATACATGGAGATCATATCCCCCTTATGTATTATACATGGAGATCATATCCCCCTTATGTATTATACATGGAGATCATATCCCCCCTTATGTATTATACATGGAGATCATATCCCCCCTTATGTATTATACATGGAGATCATATCCCCCCTTATGTATTATACATGGTGATCATATCCCCCCTTATGTATCATACATGGTGATCATATCCCCCTTATGTATTATACATGGAGATCATATCCCCCCTTATGTATTATACATGGAGATCATATCCCCCTTATGTATTATACATGGAGATCATATCCCCCCTTATGTATTATACATGGAGATCATATCCCCCCTTATGTATTATACATGGAGATCATATCCCCCCTTATGTATTATACATGGTGATCATATCCCCCCTTATGTATCATACATGGTGATCATATCCCCCTTATGTATTATACATGGAGATCATATCCCCCTTATGTATTATACATGGAGATCATATCCCCTCTTATGTATTATACATGGTGATCATATCCCCCCTTATGTATTATACATGGTGATCATATCCCCCTTATGTATTATACATGGAGATCATATCTTCCTTATGTATTATACATGGAGATCATATCCCCCCTTATGTATTATACATGGAGATCATATCCCCCCTTATGTATTATACATGGAGATCATATCCCCCCTTATGTATTATACATGGAGATCATATCCCCCCTTATGTATTATACATGGAGATCTTATCCCCCCCTTATGTATTATACATGGAGATCATATCCCCCTTATGTATTATACATGGAGATCATATCCCCCCTTATGTATTATACATGGAGATCATATCCCCCTTATGTATTATACATGGAGATCATATCCCCCCTTATGTATTATACATGGAGATCATATCCCCCCTTATGTATTATACATGGAGATCATATCCCCCCTTATGTATTATACATGGTGATCATATCCCCCCTTATGTATCATACATGGTGATCATATCCCCCTTATGTATTATACATGGAGATCATATCCCCCCTTATGTATTATACATGGAGATCATATCCCCCTTATGTATTATACATGGAGATCATATCCCCCCTTATGTATTATACATGGAGATCATATCCCCCCTTATGTATTATACATGGAGATCATATCCCCCCTTATGTATTATACATGGTGATCATATCCCCCCTTATGTATCATACATGGTGATCATATCCCCCTTATGTATTATACATGGAGATCATATCCCCCCCTTATGTATTATACATGGAGATCATATCCCCCCTTATGTATTATACATGGAGATCATATCCCCTCTTATGTATTATACATGGTGATCATATCCCCCCTTATGTATTATACATGGTGATCATATCCCCCTTATGTATTATACATGGAGATCATATCTTCCTTATGTATTATACATGGAGATCATATCCCCCCTTATGTATTATACATGGAGATCATATCCCCCCCTTATGTATTATACATGGAGATCATATCCCCCCTTATGTATTATACATGGAGATCATATCGCCCCTTATGTATTATACATGGTGATCATATCCCCCTTATGTATTATACATGGAGATCATATCCCCCTTATGTATTATACATGGAGATCATATCCCCCCTTATGTATTATACATGGAGATCATATCCCCCCTTAATCTCCTCTTCTCCGGGGAGAACAAATTCAGTTCCTCTAATCTTTCCTCATAGCTGAGCTCCTCCATGCCTCTTATCAGTTTGGTTGCCCTTCTCTGTACTTTCTCCAGTTCTTTTTGTGAATTGGAGCCCAAAACTGAACTGCATATTCCAGTTCCAGATGAGGTCTTACTAATGATTTAGTACCGGGGGGGGGGGGGGGTAGTATGATATCTCTCTCTGGAGTCTATACCTCTCCTAATACAAGAGAGGATTTTTCTCGCTTTAGAACCCGCAGCTTGGCATTGCTGCCATTATTAAGCTTGTGATCTACCAGAACTCCCAGATCCTTCTCCACCATTGACCCCCCCAGATCCTTCCCCACCATTGACACCCCAGATCCTGCTCCACCATTGATCCCCCAGATCCTTCTCCACCATTGACCCCCCCAGATCCTTCTCCACCATTTGCCCCCCCAGATCCTTCACCATTTGCCCCCCCCAGATCCTTCTCCACCATTGATCCCCCCAGTTGTACCCCCCTAGTATGTATGATGCATACTTATTCTTAACCCCCAAGCGCAGAACCTTACAGTTATCAACATTAAACCTCATTGGCCCCATAGTCCCCCAATTACACAGAGCATTGAGGTCGGCTTGTAAGTTGGAGACATCCTGTAAGGACGTTATTCCCCGGCACAGCTTGGTGTCATCTGCAAAGACTGGAATGGGATTTTTAATACCAGACCCCATATTGTTTATAAATATATTAAAAAGTAAGGGTCCCAACACTGAACCCTGGGGTACCCCACTAATGACACTGAACCTTGGGGTACACCACTAATGACACTGAACCTCGGGATACCCTGCTAATAACACTGAACCTTGGGGTACCCCACTAATGACACTGAACCTTGGGGTACACCACTAATGACACTGAACCTTGGGATACCCTGCTAATAACACTGAACCTTGGGGTACACCACTGACACCCCCAGACCATTCAGAGTAAGAATCATTAACCACTACTCTCTGAATACCATCTTTTAGCCAGTTTTCTATCCATTTACATTCAGGTTTTTACAAGTCCGTAGACTTTAACTTACACATTAGCCGTGTGTGGGGAACTGTGTTAAACGCTTTTGCAAAATCCAAGTATACAGCGTCCACCACCACCCCTCTGTCCAAGTATACCACGTCCACCTCCACCCCTCTGTCCAAGTATACCACGTCCACCGCCACCCCTCTGTCCAAGTATACCACGTCCACCGCCACCCCTCTGTCCAAGTATACCACGTCCACCGCCACCCCTCTGTCCAAGTATACCAAGTCCACCGCCACCCCTCTGTCCAAGTATACCAAGTCCACCGCCACCCCTCTGTCCAAGTATACCACGTCCACCGCCACCCCTCTGTCCAAGTATACCACGTCCACCGCCACCCCTCTGTCCAAGTATACCAAGTCCACCGCCACCCCTCTGTCCAAGTATACCACGTCCACTGCCACCCCTCTGTCCAAGTATACCACGTCCACCGCCACCCCTCTTTCCAAGTATACCACGTCTACCGCCACCCCTCTTTCCAAGTATACCACATCCACAGTCACCCCTCTGTCCAAGTATACCACGTCCACCGCCACCCCTCTGTCCAAGTATACCACGTCCACCGCCACCCCTCTGTCCAAGTATACCACGTCCACCGCCACCCCTCTTTCCAAGTATACCACATCCACACCCCCACCCCTCTGTCCAAGTATACCACGTCCACCGCCACCCCTCTGTCCAAGTATACCACGTCCACCATCACCCCTATGTCCAAGTATACCATGTCCTCCGCCACGCCTCTGTCCAAGTATACCACGTCCACCGCCATGCCTCTGTCCAAATATACCATGTCCACCACCATGCCTCTGTCCAAGTATACCACATCCACCGCCACCCCTCTGTCCAAGTATACCATGTCCACAGCCACCCCTCTGTCCAAGTATATCATGTCCACCTCCACCCCTCTGTCCAAGTATACCATGTCCACCACCACCCCTCTGTCCAAGTATACCACGTCCACCTCCACCCCTCTGTCCAAGTATACCACGTCCACCGCCACCCCTCTGTCCAAGTATACCACGTCCACCGCCACCCCTCTGTCCAAGTATACCATGTCCACAGCCACACCTCTGTCCAAGTATACCACGTCCACCGCCACCCCTCTTTCCAAGTATACCACGTCCACCGCCACCCCTCTTTCCAAGTATACCAAGTCTACCGCCACCCCTCTGTCCAAGTATACCACATCCACAGTCACCCCTCTGTCCAAGTATACCATGTCCACCGCCACCCCTCTGTCCAAGTATACCACATCCACCGCCACCCCTCTGTCCAAGTATACCACGTCCACTGCCACGCCTCTGTCCAAGTATACCACATCCACCATCACCCCTCTGTCCAAGTATACCATGTCCACTGCCGCGCCTCTGTCCAAGTATACCACATCCACCATCACCCCTATGTCCAAGTATACCACGTCCTCCGCCACGCCTCTGTCCAAGTATACCACGTCCACCTCCACACCTCTGTCCAAGTATACCACGTCCACCTCCACACCTCTGTCCAAGTATACCACGTCCACTGCCAGCCCTCTGTCCAAGTATACCACGCCCACCGCCACCCCTCTGTCCAAGTATACCATGTCCACAGCCACCCCTCTGTCCAAGTATACCACGTCCACCGCCACCCCTCTGTCCAAGGTTTTGCTCACCTGCTCAAAAAAAGAAATCAGATTTTTTTTGACAGCTTCAACTGTCTTTTATGAAGCCATGCTTTCTGTTGCTTAAAATATTTTTTTCCAGCAAGAACTGGGAATGAGTAAAGGGTACATAGTGTAACAGACCCAACCAGGACTGAGACTTTTGGAGGGGACTCTTGCCTACTGACCATGGGCCCTGGCATCTGAGGGGGCTCTATTCTTTGGGAGGTGTGTGCTTGGCGGGACCTTTGGAGTAGTTTTACCTTGTATTTAAGTCCATGTCTCCCCAAAACACACAGAGTCTGAGAACTGGAGGACCAAGATACAGATTTGGGGTCTCTGTGCCCAAACCAACATTGACTGCTTCAACCTCCTCTTAGACTTAGAGATTTAGAGCAAATGTTAATACAATAATCTGAAAACAACCTGATGCTTAGATCTCTTGCTGTAATCTGGTTTTCAAAAGTGTACTGTTGTGTATTTGTTCCATTGTTAATTGAGTTAATTGAGTCACCTATTGTTCCTGTCTGTTGGCTAGTCCTCTTGGAGGTTCCTACATTATGGGATTAGTCTGTCAACTTTACCTCATTATCTAATCAGCATGGGATGTTTATCCCAATGTGTAATATTTGTTTTTATTGTTCATGTGGGGACTGCTGCTATTTCTGAAGTATATAAAAAGCTGTCTTTCTGTTCAATAGTAGTTCCAGTTTTGTGCCTAAGCTAATGTCGCCTAGTTCTTCAGTGCAATGCCCAGCTATAATACCTTGTTCCTGTGTCCCAGCGGCGAGGAAGCAGTTCTCTGATGAAAGCACCCAGGCGGTCTGTCACATTTGATGTCAAGCAGTGGGATTTGCCTCCTCCCTTCAGAGCAATCCAAACTACCACTGGGATTATGGATGAAGAAGGACAGGAAATGGCAGCTGAATTTCAGTAGAGACTGCAGGAAGTTTTGGCCCAGTTTGATGGCTCTGTCTTGGCAGAAGGCAAGCTGGACTGGAAGTATGCGATTAGAAGAGAACTGCGGAATGAGGCATGAAGCACCCAGGTGGGGTGCCATGCGGTCCGCCACACATAGTATAAAAGCACTCATTTACAAAAAGAAAATGACAATAGTAAACACTCAACAACATTTGACTCGTCCTCTATTAAAAAAACTAAAAACCGTCCAAATATATCCTATGATTTAAACCTATCTTCAGTCCTGTCTCCCCTAATGCAGATCCTCATCAATCACAATGAATAATGCTAGGCTAGTGACGATCCCACTGACCTTGAACTCCTTTCCATTAAGGATAGCTCCCCGACCTGTAATGTGGAATATAAACAAAAGGCAGGGTTAGTGGCTTACACCTCTGACCAAATTTGTCCATGGCTATATTTGGTCTATGACTATGGCTATATTTGGTTACTGATGTCATCCACCATCCCCACCCTTTGTTTACATGGCTGGGAATTCTTGGCAAGCAAACAAATGGATCAGGTGATGTCACTAGTTGCTAAGGATGCAGCTGCTGTTGACACCTTCTGCTTCCTTAACAACCATTGATAGGAAAGAAGCTGTCATATATACCACCTCACCAAAAACAACCTCCTTGATCCCCTACAAACTGGCTTCCATCCCCTACACTCCACCAAAACCGCCCTACTCAAACTCACCAATGACCTACTAACTGCCAAAGCCAAAGGCCACTACTCAGTGCTATTACTCCTTGACCTCTCCGCGGCTTTCAACACAGTCGACCACACCCTCCTCCTCAAAAAACTATACTCTTTTGGCCTCAGAGACTCTGCTCTCTCCTGGCTCTCTTCCTATCTATCACAACGCTCCTTCAGTGTCACCTATAATGCTGCCACCTCCCCCTCACTCCCCCTCTCTGTTGGGGTCCCCCAAGGTTCTGTCCTCAGGCCCCTCCTCTTCTCCATCTACACCTCCTCCCTTGGTCATCTGATACACTCCCACGGCTTCAACTACCACCTCTATGCCAATGACACTCAAATCTATCTCTCCACCCCTTGCCTCACCCCTTCTCCGCCCGAATCACTAGCCTTCTGAACGACATATCAGACTGGATGTCACTCCACTTCCTTAAACTAAACCTTGCTAAAACCGAGCTACTAGTTTTCCCCCCAGCCCGCGCTCCCCCCGACCTCTCCATCATGACTAACAACGCCACCATCAGCCCCACCCCGCAAGCCAAAGTACTAGGTGTCATTCTAGACTCCAATCTTTCTTTCCAGCCCCACATCCAATCGCTGACAAATTCATGCAGACTCCACCTCTGCAACATCTCCAAAATACATCCGTTCCTAACTCCTGAAACCACAAAGCAACTCATTCACTCCCTTATCATATCACAACTTGACTACTGCAACTCCCTCCTCACCGGCCTACCCCAACACAGGCTATCCCCACTTCAGTCTATCCTGAATTCTGCGGCCAGACTCATCCACCTCACCAACTGCTCCGTATCCGCCACCCCCCTCTGCCAATCCCTCCACTGGCTTCCGATTGCCCAATGCATAAAATTCTAAATATTGACATTGATGTACAAAGCTATCTACAACACTGCCCCAAGCTACATCACCGACCTGTTATCCATCTACCACCCAAAATGCACTCTCCGCTCCTCACAAGACCTCCTACTCTCCAGTTCCCTGGTCTCCTCCCCCCATGCCCGTCTCCAGGACTTCTCCAGGGCCTCCCCCATCCTCTAGAACTCACTTCCCCAATCCGTCAGACTGTCACCTTCCCTCCTTACCTTTAGGCGCACCCTGAAAACCCATCTCTTCAGAGAAGCCTACCCTGCCCTCACCTAATTGCTGATCTCCCACCACTCCTTCCCCCACAGCTATTTCCTCCTGTACCACTCTCCCCTCCCTCCTAGATTGTAAGCTCCAAGGAGCAGGGCCCTCGAACCCCTCGTGTATCGCATTGTATTGTTACTGTGCTGTCTCGTGTACTGTCTCCCATTATAATGTACAGCGCTGAGCAAACTTTTGGCGCTATATAAATACTGTATAATAATAATATACTGTAATATTGACTCTGATGAGAACCCATCCAGCTGCCTCCCCATGTGGCCTAATCATGGGCAACTACCTGCAAGATTCTCTGATTATGTTGTTTAACTGTGCTTACTAGTTCTGCCGTCACTTGTTTTTATTGCTCTGCTGTTGACTTTTTTTTACCGCATTTTGATGCCGAGGACAGCATCTGTTAAAGAGGGTGGGGAGTGTAGGCAGGTGTAGTCTGTTTCCTCCACTGTAGGTGGTTCTCAGTCTAAGTGGTACCACAGCCTGGAGAGGAAGTCCAAGAGAAACAACATTTCTAGATGGTTTCCTGAGTCAATGGAACAACAATCTGGTTGGCCACGTTGTGGCCATGTAACCCTCGACAGCCATCTTGAGTCAGCAGGGTTTATCTAAGTCCCTGTCCTTAGATTCTGACACACTTCTTGCGTATGGCTAGTATAGGGAGGAACACCTCACTTGTTAGGAAAAGTACTAGTGGTAGAGAAAAATTACCGACGAGGAAGGAAGAATAAATGCCTCGCTATCCTAGAAAGAAGCATTTCCTTCTGGGACCAGACTAGGTAGGCCACACTTCACCCTCTGAAACAGATGCTGTTGGCAGCTCTCCTTCGCCACCTCTGACTACATTGAACTGTGAGTAAATTTCCTTGTGGCGTTCTCCCACCAGGGTGTTGATAACATTGACATTCTGTTTAATATAAGTTCCAAGTTTTACCGTAACCAGACTCTGTGTATTTACTGCCCTCATCGCACTTCACCTCCTCACATTTTCTTTTCTCTGGTTCTATCAATAGTGTGTCTGATGACTCCTCTGCAATTTTTTTCATCTCTGAAGGTTTCACAGAGGTGTTTAGAATTCTTTCTAGGAGCCTCAGTAGTAATACTCAGTAAAATCAGAACCCACCATACATCATCTTATGAGAAGGATGGAGGTAGCAGGAATGAGAGTATCTTAGAGTGACCATTTTTTGGCTAGTATTAGGAAATCATAACCCCCCCCCCCCAATTCAAGGACATTTGTGATGAACAGGGACTATTGTTCTGAGAGGAAAATATTGGAAACTCATAACACCAGAGGTTTGCAACACACGGAGATATTCCTTCTCTCTTCAATAATGATAAGAAGAGTATGGACATGGGCCCAGTGGTATCACGTCAGCTGAATTCCATGGCCATTTCTGCAATGGGATGTAGAGGGAGCAGATGTCTCCTCATCTGATATTTTCCTATTTTATTGAAGAAGATTTCATGGGAAGTAAACACATGTCCATATCCAGTGTACAGAAATGATCTTTATCTTCCCAAGAAAAGTGTATTGTTCTGTATGAGATTCTTTTATCAGCTTCTCCATTTATCTAAACATATGAATATACTGTATTTCAAGTCACTGCTCAGCCTCGCCCTGTAAAGAAGGACATGACGCACTAAACTGCATTCTGACACTGACCCACCTGCATTCTTCCCCGGAGTCAGAGACCTTCATTTTCATTTCTCTTCTACAGTCAGCGATGGCGTCTGCTGATTTGAGAGTCGAGCTGGAATGTTCCATCTGTCTGAACATTTATACAGATCCTGTAACCCTGAGATGTGGACACAACTTCTGCCGGGTCTGTATTGATCGTGTTCTGGATACACAGGAGGGGTCTGGAGGATATTCCTGTCCTGAATGCAGACAGAAGTTTCCATATCGTCCTGCACTGCACAGGAACATAACATTGAGTAATATAGTGGAGAATTTCCTGTCTGCTCAGCCTGATCAGGAGGAGTCCGGGGTCTTCTGTACTCACTGTGTGGACTATCCTGTACCTGCTGTTAGATCCTATCTGCTCTGTGAGGTTTCTCTGTGTGATAAACACCTGAGAGTCCACAAAATGTCCCCAGAACACATCTTATGTGACCCCACCTTGTCCATGGAGAGAAGGAAATGTTCCGTCCATAAGAAGATCCTGGAGTATTACTGCACTGAGGATGACACCTGTATCTGTGTGTCTTGTATGTTTGGAGGACATACAGGACATGAGATGGAGTCACTGGATGAGGCTTCTGAGAAGAAGAAGGAGACACTGAGGAATGTTCTGCAGAAACTTCTGACAAAGAGAGAGGAGATGGAGGAAAGAGTCCAGAGTCTGCAGGAACACAGGAGGAAATTAGTAGAAGAAGAAGCTGGTGACATCGAGAGATTCGCTGCCCTGTTTAGAGATCTCAGGAGACGTCTGGAGGACCTGGAGAAGAGAGTCCTGAGGCAAATCTCTGGGAGGGCAGAGCGGGTCTCCATCTTCATCCGGGATCTGGAAATAAAGAAGGAGGAGCTGTCCAGGAAGATGCGTGACATTGAGGAGATGTGTAACATGACGGATCCACTGACTGTCCTACAGGAATCAGACACAGGTGACTTGTGTGATACTGAGGATGGAGATAATGAGGACAGAGAGAGACATGAGGAACTCCTCCATGATGGAGGGGGGCTGGATGTGGCTGGGATATCACACACATTACACACATTATCTGATATAATAACAGAGGGAAATGTATCCTTCTATATACAGGGAGCTGAGGACATATTACTGGATGGAAACACAGCTAATAATACTCTACATATATCAGATGACAGGAAAACTGTATCCAGGTCAGATATAAACCAGAATCTTCCAGAAACACCAGAGAGATTTCAGGATTGTCCTCAGGTGTTGAGCAGTCGGAGTTTCTCCTCAGGGAGACATTACTGGGATATGGATATCGGGGGCTCAGATGGATGGATAGTCGGGATGTGTTACCCCAGTATAGGCAGGAGAGGATGGCAGTCAGTGATTGGAAAGAATAACAAGTCCTGGGGTTTGTACTGGAATGGTGATCAGTATAGGGTGCGACATGACAGTAAAGAGATCCCCTTTTTCTCCAATCCCTCCAGTACCAGAGTCAGGATAGATCTGGATTATGAGGTCGGGCGGATCTCCTTTTATGATCTGTGTGACCCGATCCGACACCTCCACACCTTCACCACCACCTTCACTGAGCCCCTCCATGCTGGGATAGGTGTATGGGGAGGTTGTATAAAGATCTGTGGGGGGAATCGGGGAAAGTGAGAACTCCACCCAGAGAATTGGGATGTCATATGGAGAGGGGGGACGGGATTGGTGGAACAATCATCCTACATTCCTAAAGTGTTTTCTGTGATAAATTATATTTCTATGAGAATTCTCCATCTCTCCCTCCTAGATCACTGTGATTTGCTGGAATAACTGTCCAATTATATTATAGTATAATCAAGGCTTTTTTTTCTCAGAGAATAGGTGCCGGTACTCCCCCCTAACGAGTCACCCCTGGTCTCTGCCCCTTACCCACCTCCCAGAATTGTTCCTTTTACACAATACAGAACCAAGTATCATTTTAGAAAAGTAATTTTTATGGAAAGTGCTAAAGATAACAAGAAAAGCAGTAAAATAGACCCCCTTCAACCAGAAACAATAGACCCCCAGCAAGAACAATAGATCCCCTGCAGCAATAGACGTACTCCAGGAACAATAGATCACCAGCAACAATAGATGCACTGAAGCAACAATAGACCCCCACCAGCAACAATGGACCTCCCAGCAGCTAGCATGAATGAACCCTCTAGCAGCCAGCAACAGTAGATCCCTCCCTCAACAGGAGATCACTCCCAGAAACAATTGACCCTGAAACAACAATAGTATCCCTACCAGCAACAATAGAACCCCCACAACAATAGATTCCCCGAATGAGAATAGACCTGCCCCAGCAGCCAGCATCAATAGACCCTCCAGTAAAGCCTAGCACCCCTTTCCATTAGACATTTAGTGCGGGAGGTGCCAGAACGGTGTTCCCCCGCATTCCGGCTGAAAAAAAGCCATGAGTATTACATATATTATAATGATGGCTTTTTTCTATTGGTCAGTGAGGGGGAATGTGATCTCTCTCTCTCTCTCTCTCTCTCTCTCTCTTTCTCATTAAATTATAACTGAAGACAAACCCTAGTTTGCCCCGTTAGGGAGATTCACCCTCATTATTTCTTCTGATGGCTTCCAAAATTGAAAGTGAAAGAAAATTCCAAATTTTTGCTCAGCTCCATCACACAACAAGAGGGGGGAGGGGGGAGGGTCAGCGGCCTTTTCTGCAGAGGGGGGAAGGGTGACCATAGAGCAGGTTGGGGGGCAGAGGAAGAGGACCGGCATAACCCAGTGTGTGTCTGTACAGAGCAGCATAGAGCCCCCACCTTCCCCAGGATGTACAGGACATAAAAAGGAGACACATACTGCTAATATATCATCACACACTAACCTGTCTGCATCCTACAGAGTTCTATTCTAGGAATCTGCATGGAGGAAGTATGGTGGCAGCCATTGCTAACTACTTCTAAAGAATACTAGTTCCCTGGCTGTCATTCTGATCCAACGCCTTCTGTACTTTCTATGTCAGACCACCTGGAAGAAGTATTCAGACTCGGAGTTCTGACTTAACTCTGATTTCCTGATCAGCATGATTGTTCCAGGTCAGTGTCCCCGAATACTGAGTCCACAGACAGCCAGGAGAAGAGCATTTTCAGAAGACATCCAGCAATGGCCCCTCCATATCCCCCTCAGTACAGGTGTCATTTATGTCACAGCCGGGGACATTCTTCTCCCATCGTTTGTTTTCATTTTCCCCGAATACAAAATGCTGAATGATAATCTACAATGTCTTTTGGTTGGTTTTATTCATTTTCTGGAAGATTTACAAATGAATAAATTGATCTTTTCTGTCACTTTTCTTATTACTTATTGTATGAAATATTCATTTTATAAATCAGCATTTAATCCCGGCTCCTCCATGACACCGTGTTACAGAGAATTCTGGGCTTTCCGATAACACAGCCCAGCACTAGCAGTTCACTGGTGGACTGTCTGTCTCTCTGATTGTTCCTCTATACGGAGACAAGGGTGGGCTGAATCAGAAACAGGGACTCTTATTCATCCATCTGTGGTCTGAATAGCAGGAAATCAAATTACCGGCTTCACAGCATAGAGGAGAATGAGGAAGTTGGAGAATTGACTCAATTGCACCCCCTGTTCACTGCACTAGGTATATGTGAAATATTCACATATCACAATATTTCTTATTGATTTAAATAAAAAAAAACAAAATTTTTTTATCAAAGCATTAATTTACAGTCCTGAACATTATAAATGAACTAAGAACATGCTGTATGTACACAACACTGCATTCCCTGTAAGTCTGAATTAAACACGACTCAAAAAAAATTAAAGGAAGACTTTGAAAACACATCAGATCTCAATGGGGAGAAATCCCTTGCTGGATCTCTATACTGACATGGACGGGGTGATGGGTGAGGAACGTAAGGTTGCCCCATCGTTGGATGGAAATGGAAATTATCAACCTACAGAGGACTGAATTCAAAGACTCCCCAAAAATCAAAGTGAAAAAATGATGCAGCAGGCGAGTCCATTTTGCTGAAATTTCATTGTAGCCACTCAAAATGGTTCTCAGTAGTTTATACAGGGGCGTAGATAAGGGGGGAGTAAGGGGGGTCTGAACCCTCCCCCGAGGAGAGTTGCCAAACAACCCTCCAGCCCATGAAATGTCCACTTGCCCGCGAGTGGAAATAAGGTGATGGAAGAAGGACTCCAGAGTCTGCAGGAACACAGGAGGAAAGTAGAAGAAGAAGAAGCTGGTGACACCGAGAGAGTCACTGCCCTGTTTAGAGATCTCAGGAGACGTCTGGAAGACCTGAAGAAGAGAGTCCTGAGGGAAATCACCAGGCTGACTGAGCAGGCCGCTGTGTTCTTCTCACTGCCCAGCCCCTCCCTCCATCCTCCACACCAATAGCAGAAAAGTGGAGAGAGGCTGGATCTGCTCTACCTCCCCCTGTGCCCGCCCACACTCCAGTCTATGCAACTTTAGAGGAGGTGTGGGTGGGAAAGTGAACACAGCAGTCGACAGCTCTGATGAATCTGAATGAGTCATGGTGAGTCAAACCTAACCTTCCTTCCTTCCACCCCTCCCTCCCTCCCTCCCTCCCTCCCTTCCTTCCTTCCTTCCTTCCTTCCACCCCTCCCTTCCTTCCTTCCTTCCTCCCATACAGCCCTACCTTCCTCCCTCCCACCCACATCTCTCTTCATTACACCCACCCTCCCTCCCTCCCTTCCTTCCTTCCTTCCTTCCTTCCACCCACTCCTCCCTTCTTTCTTTTCACCCACCCCTCCCTTCCTTCTTTCCAGAAACCCCTCCATTCCTTCCTTCCTTCCTTCCCTTTCTTCCTCCCACCCCTACCTTCTTTCCTTGATTCCAGCCACCCCTCCCTTCCTTCCTTCCTTACACCCACCCACTTCTCCCTTCCTTCTTTCCACCCACCCCTTCCATCCAGCCACCCCTCCCTTCCTTCCTCCCTCCCTTCCTTCCTTCCACACCTCACTTCCTTCATCCCTTCCTTCCACCCATTCCTTCCTTCCATGCCTCCCTTTCACCCCTTCCTTCCTTCCTTCCTTCCACCCCTCCCTTCCTTCCGTCCACCCTTTTATTTACTTTCACCCATCCTTCCTTCCATCCTTCCATCCACGTATACCTTCCTTCCTTCCACCCACCCTTCCCTTTCTTCCACCCACCCCTCCCATTCTTCTACCCACCCCTCCCTTCCTTCTTTCCTTCATTCCAGCCACCCCTCTCTTCCTTTCTTCAACCCACTTCTCCTTTCCTTCCTTCCACCCACCCACCCCTCCCTTCCTTCTTTCCACCCACCCCTTCCATCCAGCCACCCCTCCCTTCCTTCCACCCATTCTTCCCTTCCTTCCTTCCTTCCTTACTTCCACCCACCCCTTCCTTCCTTCCTTCCTTCCTTCCTTCCTTCCTTCCACCCACCCCTCCCTTTCTTACTTCCACCTACCCCTCACTTCCTCCCTCCCACCCCTCCCTTTCTACATTCCTTCCTTCCTTCCAACCCTTCCTTCCTCCCTTCCTTTCTTCCACCCACTCCTCCCTTCCTTTGTTTTTTCCACCCACCCCTCCCTTCCTTCTACCTACCGACCCTTCCTTCCTTCCTTCCTTCCTTCCTTCCTTCCTTCCTTCTCCCTTTCTTCCTCCCACCCCTACCTTCTTTCCTTGATTCCAGCCACCCCTCCCTTCCTTCCTTGCACCCACCCACTTCTCCCTTCCTTCTTTCCACCCACCCCTTCCATCCAGCCACCCCTCCCTCCCTTCCTTCCTTCCTTCCTTCCTCCCACACCTTACTTCCTTCATCCCTTCCTTCCACCCATCCCTTCCTTCCATGCCTTTCTTCCTTTCACCCCTTCCTTCCTTACGTCTACCCTTTTATTTACTTCCACCCACCCTTCCTTCCATCCTTCCATCCACGCATACCTTCCTTTCTTCCACCCACCCCTCCCATTCTTCTACCCACCCCTCCCTTTTTTCTTTCCTTCATTCCAGCCACCCCTCTCTTCCTTCCTTCTAGCCACTTCTCCTTTCCTTCCTTCCACCCACCCCTCTCTTCCTTCTTTCCACCCACCCCTTCCATCCAGCCACCCCTCCCTTCCTTCTTTCCACCCCTTCCTTCCTTCCACCACCCCTTCCTTCCTTCCTTCCTTCCTTCTCCCCACACCTCACTTCCTTCATCCTTTCCTTCCACCCCTCCCTCCCTTCCTTACACCTACCCACCCCTTCCTTACTTCCACCTACCCCTCCCTTCCTCCAGCCCACCCATTTCTCCTTTACTTCTTTCCACCCACCTTTCCTTCTTTCTACCCAACACTTCCACCCACCCATTCCTCCCTTCCTTCCACCCCTCCCTCCCTTACACCCACCCTCTCCTTCCTTACTTCCACCTACCCCTCCCTTCCTCCCTCCCACCCTTCCCATCCTACCTGCCTTCCTTCCTCCCTTCCTTCCTTCCACCCATTCCTTCCTTCCACACACCCACCACTCCATTCCTTTTTTCCTTCCTTCCACCCACCCACCCCCCCTTCCTTCCACCCCCCCCTTCCTTCCACTCACCCCTCCTTTCCTTTCATCTGCCCTTCTACCCCTCCTTCATTCCTTCCTTGCACCTCTCCCTCCCTTCCTTCCACCCACCCCTTCCTTCCTTCCAATCACTCCTCCCTTCCTTCCACCCACCCACCCTCCCTTCCTTCCACCCACCTCTCCTTTCCTCCCATCCACTCTTCCACCCACCTCTTCCTTCCTTCCTCTCTTCCTTCCACCCACCCACCCCTTCCTTCCACCCACCCCTCCGTTCCTTACACCTACCCCTCCCTTCCTCCCTTCCATCCCTCCGTTCTTACATTACTTCCTTCCTTACACCCTTTCCTTCCTCCCTTCCTTCCTTCCTTCCACCCACTCCTCCCTTCCTTACACCCACCCACCCCTCCCTTCCTTCCTTCCACCCACTGAACCCTCCCTTCCTTCCACTCACCCCTTCTCCTTCCTTCCTTCCTTCCTTCCTTCCTTCCTTCCTTCCTTCCTTCCTTCCTTCCTTCCTTCCTTCCTTCCTTCCTTTCTCCCCTCCCTTCCTTCCAATCACCCCCTCCCTTCCTTCCACCCACCCCTCCTTTCTTTCCACCCACCCTTCCACCCCTTCCTTCCACTCCTCCCTTCCTTCCACCCACCCCTCCCTTCCTTCCATCCACCCTTTCCTTCTTTCCTTCCACCCACCCCTTCCTTCCTTCCCTCCTTCCTTCCTTCCTTCCACCCACCCCTCCCTTCCTTACTTCCACCTACCCCTCACTTACTCCCTCCCACCCCTCTCTTTCTACATTCCTTCCTTCCACCCCTTCCTTCCTCCCTTCCTTTCTTCCACCCACCCCTCCCTTCCTTCCTTCTACCCACCGACCCTCCCTTCCTTCCACTCACCCCTTCCTTCTTTCCTCTCACCTTTCCTTCCACCCACCACTCCATTCCTTTCTTCCTTCCTTCCACTCACTCCTCCCTTCCTTCCTTGAAGTCTGGGACTAAGGGCACATGTGCATCAACATGCCCCACATTTATGGTGAGTGTGTTGAGCTTCTTTCCACATGTAGTCCCAGATTTCCTTGCATCCCTACACCACCTGTCCATTAATCATTCGGTCATTGGACGTCTACATGGGCATTCAGGTTGTCAGCCCTTTAAAGACCACCCAGCTGTCAGTGTATATAGTGGCACGGGAAGAAGGAGCATCTTGAAGAGTCATTACTACAGCTTTCAACTCTGCATACTGACTGGACCATCCAACTCCGGTCTTATGCAGGCTCTGTCTGTACTTGGGTTGTAGGATGCCCAGATGAGGTGACTATGGCTGCACCATCCGTGAACCATATTGACTCTTTCATGTCTTCTGACAGAGTCTCAAAGGGTTGAGCCTCTTGGATTGGGGATGGCTGCAGCACTGGAATTTCTTCTTCTGGCTGGGTGCTGGTAAAAGTGACAAGCCCTGCCAACTGTTCTGAATTATCTCTGACATTCCCTAGCTGCAATACCTCATCTTAAAGGCACCACTTCCATTTCATCAATATATTTTTCTGAGCTACAGTTGCCCTAGTGGTCAGTCCATTATCTCTCACCCATGCTGCTATTGGCAGTGCAGCATGGAAAGTGACCTGGCTCCTGTTCTGTAATAGTCTCTACATGTTGAAGTGCTGTGTCGGCCACAAAGAGGTACTTTTCTAGGGGCGTGTATCTCTTCTGTGCCCCTGTCAGTTGTTTGGACCAAAATCCAATGAGCGTTGCTCTTTGTCCTTTCTTTTCATTTGGCTACCACAGGCTCCAAGATCTGGTACCATCCTGCTCCACTACATCCAGCTGAAACGGTAACTCCCTTTCTCATGGGTCCCAATCCCTGATTCTACAAAATGGCTTCTTTAGCAGCAATGAATGCAGTCTGCTGCTCTGACTCCTATGAGATTTTTCCTGGTAACATTGTATATAGGCCCTAGGATCAGTCTAAGATGTGGGATGAACAAACTCCGGAATCCCCTAACTCCAATGAACTTCTGAGCCTCATTTTTGGTAGCAAGGGGTGACATTGGCTGGATTGTTTGCACAACTTGCATAACAAGAATTTTCCTCTGTGGTCCAGTCCACTTCATCCCCAGGAATATCACCTCTGTGGCAGGTTCTTGGACTTTGCCTCTGTTGATCCTCTGTTCTCCATATGCTGTATAAGCAGGTGCAGTACTTCAATTAGATCTTCTACTTCCTACTTATTTTGTCCCAGAGATCATAACGTCATCAATCCATTGATCCTTTGCAATTTTCTCAATGAAAGAGATCATATCAAGTACAGCTGACTTCAATGGAGGTGCCACTTTGTTCAGACCTCCATAATCCACAGCAATTTTTTAGGTCCCATCATGTCTCCTCATTGGGAACACCAGGGACAAGAAAGGACTTACAGCAGGTCCCTAAGGATCCCTACTCTCAACAGTTCTTGAATAGTCTCCCCAATTTCTTTGTGGCCTCCAAGAAGTCTGTACTGCTCCAGCTTCTCTGATGGAGGAAAGTAGACATGGGTTAATTTTGCATGACCTCTGACCACAGCCTTCACCGCCCTAACCAGATACCAAATGTGAATGTACCCCTTCCAATTGAATTCACTGACCTTGAAGTACACTACCACTTTTAGGTACACCTGTTCAATTGCTTGGTTACTCAAGTTGCTAAACGGCCAATCATGGCAGCAACTCAATGCATTTAGAAATCTAGACATGGGGAAAACGACTTGCTGAAGTTCAAATCGAGCATCAGAATGGGGAAGAAAGGGGATTTAAATGACTTTGAATGTGGCATGGTTGTTGGTGCCAGATGGGCTGGTCTGAGTATTTCAAAAACTGCTGATCTATTACAATTTTCACACACAACCATCTCTAGGGTTTATAGAGAATGGTCCAAAAAAGAGAAAATATCCAGTGAGTGGTGGTTGTGTGGAGGGAAATGCCTTATTGATATCAGAGGAGAATGGGAAGACTGCTTTGAGATGATAGAAAGGCAACAGTAACTCAAATAACCCCTCGTTACAACCAAGGTATGCAGAATACCATCTCTGAACACACAACACATCCAACCTTGAAACAGATGGGCTACAGCAGCAAAAAACCACACTGGGTGCCAATCCTGTCAGCTAAGAACAGGAAACAGAGCCTACAATTCACACAAGTAAACCAATATTGGACAATAGAAGATTGGAAAAAAAAGTTGCCTGGTCTGATGAGTCTGGATCTCAGCTGTGACATTCATATGGCAGGGTCAGAATTTGGCGTAAACAACGTGAAGGCACGGATCCATTTTTTGTCATTAATACACACTCAGTACCCCAGAATGACAACAGTGAAAACAGTATTTTAGAAAAATCTGTGAATTTATTAAAAAGAAAAAGCTGAAATATCACATTGGTAGAGGTATTCAGACTTTGCAGCAGCACTTGAAATTCAGCTCAGATGCTTCCTGTTTGTCTTGATCGTTGAGATGTTTTTACACCTTGATTGGAGTCCACCTGTGGTAAATGAAATTGATTGGACATGATTTGGAAAGGCAAACACCTCTCTAAAAAAGGCCTCACTGCTGACAACTCACATGGAAGAAAAATATATTTGAAAAATATTTTAAAAATATTCTTCCCAAATATGTTGACATATATTTGAAATAATACAATTTTGACCATATTCAATATATTTAAAAATACATTGCAATAAATATATATATATACTGCATATTGAAATGCGTTTATTATATATTACAGTATGTATGAAAAATATTTTTAAAAATATATTTCTTTAAAATATATTATCCAGATTTTTTGAACATATAAAAAAGTCATTTTAACATATATTTTTACAAATATTTGTAAAATGTAGATTTGTATTTTTAACCTCCTTAGCGGTTTTCCCGAGTGTAGCTCGGGGTAAAATTTCAATACGAAGAGCGGTAACCCTGAGCTACACTCGGGCTTACCATGCGGCGTTGCTCAGGGGGTCCCTGCAGCACTTACCTTGTCCTTCGCTCCCGCGATGTGTCCCCTGCAGCGTCCCCGGCCATCTCCTCCGGCCGATGCCGGCATCCGGCTTCCGTGTTCCGGTCCCTGTGACGTCGGGACGTACGGGCACCGGAACCGGCGGGAAATTTGAAATTTTAAAAAAATGTCACTTTTGCTGTCATTGCTGTTTGAATGCATTTCACATACATTTTGTCCCTACTGCTTTGTCCGGCGCCCTGCCTGCATTTTGACTGTTCTTTCTGCCTGGAAACTTAGAAAAGTCCATGGCGTCCAAAAAGCGTCCCTTTACGTCAAAAGCAATTTTAGAACAGCGATAGTAAATCAGAACCACTTGCAGAATTGAGTGATAATGATTCGTGGGGGAAATTCCTCATCAGACACTGAAAACGATTCTGTGACTTCGCTCAGCGATGTGCGAACTTGCCTCTGTATTTCAAATTTCAGTGTTTTTTGGTTTGATTATATTATTGAATCAAATTTATTATTATTATATTATTATTTTTTATGATTATTTATTAAATTATAATTTATGATTTCGTGTTTCAAGTTTTATCATACCCGGGATGTTTACTAGACTCTTGTTCTGACAGATTTCAGTGACTTATTCCTAAAAATTACAGCCTACAATAAAAAACGACATATTTCCATGCCAAAAAATGTACGGTTTTCGGCACAAAAAATCAGGAAGAATCATACCGCCGAGGAGGTTAAAGTCATATAGCATATTTGAAAATTTATTTTTAAAACTATTTTTCATATCTTTTGTAATAAAAACGCTTTTCAACATAATATATATGTATATATATATATATATATATATATATATATAATTTTTATTTTTTTGAAATGTATTGAATATGGCCAAAATTGCAGTATTTTAAATATATGTCAATATATTTGGGAAGAATATTTGTAATTTATATTTCATATATATATTTTTTCCATATGGGAATGCAGTATCAGAGCAAAAGCCACAAGATCAAAGGAACTGCCTGCAGAGCTCAGAGACAGGATTATTGCAAGGCACAGATCTGAGGAAGGCAGCGAAAAAAAAATTCTGCTGCACTGAAGGTTCCCAAGAGCACATTGGCCTCCATAATTCTCAAATAGAAGAAGTTTGGCTCAATCAGAGCTCCTCCCAGAGCTGGTCACCTGGCCAAACTGATCAATCAGGAGAGAGGGGCCTTGGTAAGACGGGTGACGAGAATCCGATGGTCACTCTGACTGAGCTCCAGAGATCCTGTGTGGAGATAGGACAAGGTTCCAGAAGGACAACCATCACTGCAGCCCTCTACTGATCTGGGCTCTATGAGTGGCTATACGGAAGCCTCTCCTCAGTGTAATACACAGGAAAGTCCGCTTGGAATTTGCACAGGCAGACAGCTATCCTGAGAGTCTGCAGAAGCCTGACATTGCACCCGTGATCTCCTAATCGTGGGTGCAATGCTTTGAAGGCTTCTTAGAAAAAAAAAATAAATGCTCCCTCCCTCCCTTCCTTCCTTCCTTCCTTCCTTCCTTCCTTCCTTCCTTCCTTCCACCCCTCCCTTCCTTCCTTCCTTCCTTCCTTCCTTCCTTCCTCCCATACAGCCCTACCTTCCTCCCTCCCACCCACATCTCTCTTCATTACACCCACCCTCCCTCCCTTCCTTCCTTCCTTCCTTCCTTCCTTCCACCCACTCCTCCCTTCTTTCTTTTCACCCACCCCTCCCTTCCTTCTTTCCAGAAACCCCTCCATTCCTTCCTTCCTTCCTTCCCTTTCTTCCTCCCACCCCTACCTTCTTTCCTTGATTCCAGCCACCCCTCCCTTCCTTCCTTCCTTACACCCACCCACTTCTCCCTTCCTTTTTTTCCACCCACCCCTTCCATCCAGCCACCCCTCCCTTCCTTCCTCCCTTCCTCCCTCCCTCCCTTCCTTCCTTCCACACCTCACTTCCTTCATCCCTTCCTTCCACCCATTCCTTCCTTCCATGCCTCCCTTTCACCCCTTCCTTCCTTCCTTCCTTCCGTCCACCCTTTTATTTACTTTCACCCATCCTTCCTTCCATCCTTCCATCCACGCATACCTTCCTTCCTTCCACCCACCCTTCCCTTTCTTCCACCCACCCCTCCCATTCTTCTACCCACCCTCCCTTCCTTCCTTCCTTCATTCCAGCCACCCCTCTCTTCCTTTCTTCAACCCACTTCTCCTTTCCTTCCTTCCACCCACCCACCCCTCCCTTCCTTCTTTCCACCCACCCCTTCCATCCAGCCACCCCTCCCTTCCTTCCACCCATTCCTCCCCTTCCTTCCTTCCTTCCTTACTTCCACCCACCCCTTCCTTCCTTCCTTCCTTCCTTCCTTCCTTCCTTCCACCCACCCCTCCCTTTCTTACTTCCACCTACCCCTCACTTCCTCCCTCCCACCCCTCCCTTTCTACATTCCTTCCTTCCTTCCAACCCTTCCTTCCTCCCTTCCTTTCTTCCACCCACTCCTCCCTTCCTTTGTTTTTTCCACCCACCCCTCCCTTCCTTCTACCTACCGACCCTTCCTTCCTTCCTTCTCCCTTTCTTCCTCCCACCCCTACCTTCTTTCCTTGATTCCAGCCACCCCTCCCTTCCTTCCTTACACCCACCCACTTCTCCCTTCCTTCTTTCCACCCACCCCTTCCATCCAGCCACCCCTCCCTCCCTTCCTTCCTTCCTTCCTTCCTCCCACACCTTACTTCCTTCATCCCTTCCTTCCACCCATCCCTTCCTTCCATGCCTTTCTTCCTTTCACCCCTTCCTTCCTTACGTCCACCCTTTTATTTACTTCCACCCACCCTTCCTTCCATCCTTCCATCCACGCATACCTTCCTTTCTTCCACCCACCCCTCCCATTCTTCTACCCACCCCTCCCTTTTTTCTTTCCTTCATTCCAGCCACCCCTCTCTTCCTTCCTTCTAGCCACTTCTCCTTTCCTTCCTTCCACCCACCCCTCTCTTCCTTCTTTCCACCCACCCCTTCCATCCAGCCACCCCTCCCTTCCTTCTTTCCACCCCTTCCTTCCTTCCACCACCCCTTCCTTCCTTCCTTCCTTCTCCCCACACCTCACTTCCTTCATCCTTTCCTTCCACCCCTCCCTCCCTTCCTTACACCCACCCTCCCCTTCTTTACTTCCACCTACCCCTCCCTTCCTCCCTCCCACCCTTCCCATCCTACCTGCCTTCCTTCCTCCCTTCCTTCCTTCCACCCATTCCTTCCTTCCACACACCCACCACTCCATTCCTTTTTTCCTTCCTTCCACCCACCCACCCCTCCCTTCCTTCCACCCCCCCTTCCTTCCACTCACCCCTCCTTTCCTTTCATCCGCCCTTCTACCCCTCCTTCATTCCTTCCTTGCACCTCTCCCTCCCTTCCTTCCACCCACCCCTTCCTTCCTTCCTTCCACCCACCCCTTCCTTCCTTCCAATCACTCCTCCCTTCCTTCCACCCACCTCTCCTTTCCTCCCATCCACTCTTCCACCCACCTCTTCCTTCCTTCCCCTCTTCCTTCCACCCACCCACCCCTTCCTTCCACCCACCCCTCCGTTCCTTACACCTACCCCTCCCTTCCTCCCTTCCATCCCTCCCTTCTTACATTACTTCCTTCCTTACACCCTTTCCTTCCTCCCTTCCTTCCTTCCTTACACCCACTCCTCCCTTCCTTCCACCCACCCACCCCTCCCTTCCTTCCTTCCACCCACTGACCCCTCCCTTCCTTCCACTCACCCCTTCTCCTTCCTTCCTTCCTTCCTTCCTTCCTCCCCTCCCTTCCTTCCAATCACCCCTCCCTTCCTTCCACTCACCCCTCCTTTCTTTCCACCCACCCTTCCACCCCTTCCTTCCACTCCTCCCTTCCTTCCACCCACCCCTCCCTTCCTTCCATCCACCCTTTCCTTCTTTCCTTCCACCCACCCCTTCCTTCCCTCCTTCCTTCCTTCCTTCCTTCCACCCACCCCTCCCTTCCTTACTTCCACCTACCCCTCACTTCCTCCCTCCCACCCCTCTCTTTCTACATTCCTTCCTTCCACCCCTTCCTTCCTCCCTTCCTTTCTTCCACCCACCCCTCCCTTCCTTCCTTCTACCCACCGACCCTCCCTTCCTTCCACTCACCCCTTCCTTCCTTCCTCTCACCTTTCCTTCCACCCACCACTCCATTCCTTTCTTCCTTCCTTCCACTCACTCCTCCCTTCCTTCCTTGAAGTCTGGGACTAAGGGCACATGTGCATCAACATGCCCCACATTTATGGTGAGTATGTTGAGCTTCTTTCCAGATGTAGTCCCAGATTTCCTTGCATCCCTACACCACCTGTCCATTAATCATCCGGTCATTGGACGTCTACATGGGCATTCAGGTTGTCAGCCCTTTAAAGACCACCCAGCTGTCAGTGTATATAGTGGCACGGGAAGAAGGAGCATCTTGAAGAGTCATTACTACAGCTTTCAACTCTGCATACTGACTGGACCATCCAACTCCGGTCTTATGCAGGCTCTGTCTGTACTTGGGTTGTAGGATGCCCAGATGAGGTGACTATGGCTGCACCATCCGTGAACCATATTGACTCTTTCATGTCTTCTGACAGAGTCTCAAAGGGTTGAGCCTCTTGGATTGGGGATGGCTGCAGCACTGGAATTTCTTCTTCTGGCTGGGTGCTGGTAAAAGTGACAAGCCCTGCCAACTGTTCTGAATTATCTCTGACATCCCCAGCTGCAATACCTCATCTTAAAGGCACCACTTCCATTTCATCAATATCTTTTTCTGAGCTACAGTTGCCCTAGTGGTCAGTCCATTATCTCTCACCCATGCTGCTATTGGCAGTGCAGCATGGAAAGTGACTGGCTCCTGTTCTGTAATAGTCTCTACATGTTGAAGTGCTGTGTCGGCCACAAAGAGGTACTTTTCTAGGGGCGTGTATCTCTTCTGTGCCCCTGTCAGTTGTTTGGACCAAAATCCAATGAGCGTTGCTCTTTGTCCTTTCTTTTCATTTGGCTACCACAGGCTCCAAGATCTGGTACCATCCTGCTCCACTACATCCAGCTGAAACGGTACTCCCTTTCTCATGGGTCCCAATCCCTGATTCTACAAAATGGCTTCTTTAGCAGCAATGAATGCAGTCTGCTGCTCTGACTCCTATGAGATTTTTCCTGGTAACATTGTATATAGGCCCTAGGATCAGTCTAAGATGTGGGATGAACAAACTCCGGAATCCCCTAACTCCAATGAACTTCTGAGCCTCATTTTTGGTAGCAAGGGGTGACATTGGCTGGATTGTTTGCACAACTTGCATAACAAGAATTTTCCTCTGTGGTCCAGTCCACTTCATCCCCAGGAATATCACCTCTGTGGCAGGTTCTTGGACTTTGCCTCTGTTGATCCTCTGTTCTCCATATGCTGTATAAGCAGGTGCAGTACTTCAATTAGATCTTCTACTTCCTACTTATTTTGTCCCAGAGATCATAACGTCATCAATCCATTGATCCTTTGCAATTTTCTCAATGAAAGAGATCATATCAAGTACAGCTGACTTCAATGGAGGTGCCACTTTGTTCAGACCTCCATAATCCACAGCAATTTTTTAGGTCCCATCATGTCTCCTCATTGGGAACACCAGGGACAAGAAAGGACTTACAGCAGGTCCCTAAGGATCCCTACTCTCAACAGTTCTTGAATAGTCTCCCCAATTTCTTTGTGGCCTCCAAGAAGTCTGTACTGCTCCAGCTTCTCTGATGGAGGAAAGTAGACATGGGTTAATTTTGCATGACCTCTGACCACAGCCTTCACCGCCCTAACCAGATACCAAATGTGAATGTACCCCTTCCAATTGAATTCACTGACCTTGAAGTACACTACCACTTTTAGGTACACCTGTTCAATTGCTTGGTTACTCAAGTTGCTAAACGGCCAATCATGGCAGCAACTCAATGCATTTAGAAATCTAGACATGGGGAAAACGACTTGCTGAAGTTCAAATCGAGCATCAGAATGGGGAAGAAAGGGGATTTAAATGACTTTGAATGTGGCATGGTTGTTGGTGCCAGATGGGCTGGTCTGAGTATTTCAAAAACTGCTGATCTATTACAATTTTCACACACAACCATCTCTAGGGTTTATAGAGAATGGTCCAAAAAAGAGAAAATATCCAGTGAGTGGTGGTTGTGTGGAGGAAAATGCCTTATTGATATCAGAGGAGAATGGGAAGACTGCTTTGAGATGATAGAAAGGCAACAGTAACTCAAATTACCCCTCGTTACAACCAAGGTATGCAGAATACCATCTCTGAACACACAACACATCCAACCTTGAAGTAGATGGGCTACAGCAGCAAAAAACCACACTGGGTGCCAATCCTGTCAGCTAAGAACAGGAAACAGAAGCTACAATTCGCACAAGTAAACCAATATTGGACAATAGAAGATTGGAAAAAAAAGTTGCCTGGTCTGATGAGTCTGGATCTCAGCTGTGACATTCATATGGTAGGGTCAGAATTTGGCGTAAACAACATGAAGGCACGGATCCATTTTTTGTCATTAATACACACTCAGTACCCCAGAATGACAACAGTGAAAACAGTATTTTAGAAAAATCTGTGAATTTATTAAAAAGAAAAAGCTGAAATATCACATTGGTAGAGGTATTCAGACTTTGCAGCAGCACTTGAAATTCAGCTCAGATGCTTCCTGTTTGTCTTGATCGTTGAGATGTTTTTACACCTTGATTGGAGTCCACCTGTGGTAAATGAAATTGATTGGACATGATTTGGAAAGGCAAACACCTCTCTAAAAAAGGCCTCACAGCTGACAACCCACATGGAAGAAAAATATATTTGAAAAATATTTTAAAAATATTCTTCCCAAATATGTTGACATATATTTGAAATAATACAATTTTGACCATATTCAATATATTTAAAAATACATTGCAATAAATATATATATATACTGCATATTGAAATGCGTTTATTATATATTACAATATGTATGAAAAATATTTTTAAAAATATATTTCTTTAAAATATATTATCCAGATTTTTTGAACATATAAAAAAGTCATTTTAACATATATTTTTACAAATATTTGTAAAATGTAGATTTGTATTTTTAACCTCCTTAGCGGTTTTCCCGAGTGTAGCTCGGGGTAAAATTTCAATACCAAGAGCGGTAACCCCCCCGAGCTACACTCGGGCTTACCATGCGGCGTTGCTTTGGGGGTCCCTGCAGCACTTACCTTGTCCTTCGCTCCCGCGATGTGTCCCCTGCAGCTTCCCCAGCCAGGTCCTCCAGCCGATGCCGGCATTCGGCTTCCATGTTCCGGTCCCTGTGACGTCGGGACGTACAGGTGCCGGAACCGGCAGGAAATTTGAAATGTTTAAAAAATGTCATTTTTGCTGTCATTGCTGTTTCAATGCATTTCACATACATTTTGTCCCTACTGCTTTGTCCGGCGCCCTGCCTGCATTTTGACTGTTCTTTCTGCCTGGAAACTTAGAAAAGTCCATGGCGTCCAAAAAGCGTCCCTTTATGTCAAAAGCGGTTTTAGAACAGCGATAGTAAATCAGAACCACTTGCAGAATTGAGTGATAATGATTCGTGGGGGAAATTCCTCATCAGACACTGAAAACGATTCTGTGACTTCGCTCAGCGATGTGCGAATTTGCCTCTGTATTTCAAATTTCAGTGTTTTTGGTTTGATTATATTATTGAATCAAATTTATTATTATTATATTATTATTTTTTATGATTATTTATTAAATTATAATTTATGATTTCGTGTTTCAAGTTTTATCATACCCGGGATGTTTACTAGACTCTTGTTCTGACAGATTTCAGTGACTTATTCCTAAAAATTACAGCCTACAATAAAAAACGACATATTTCCATGCAAAAAAATGTACGGTTTTCGGCACAAAAAATCAGGAAGAATCATACCGCCGAGGAGGTTAAAGTCATATAGCATATTTGAAAATTTATTTTTAAAACTATTTTTCATATCTTTTGTAATAAAAACGCTTTTCAACATAATATATATGTATATATATATATATATATATATATATATATATATATATAATTTTTATTTTTTTGAAATGTATTGAATATGGCCAAAATTGCAGTATTTCAAATATATGTCAATATATTTGGGAAGAATATTTGTAATTTATATTTCATATATATATTTTTTCCATATGGGAATGCAGTATCAGAGCAAAAGCCACGAGGTCAAAGGAACTGCCTGCAGAGCTCAGAGACAGGATTATTGCAAGGCACAGATCTGAGGAAGGCAGCGAAAAAAAAATTCTGCTGCACTGAAGGTTCCCAAGAGCACATTGGCCTCCATAATTCTCAAATAGAAGAAGTTTGGCTCAATCAGAGCTCCTCCCAGAGCTGGTCACCTGGCCAAACTGATCAATCAGGAGAGAGGGGCCTTGGTAAGACGGGTGACGAGAATCCCATGGTCACTCTGACTGAGCTCCAGAGATCCTGTGTGGAGATGGGACAAGGTTCCAGAAGGACAACCATCACTGCAGCCCTCCACCGCTCTGGGCTCTATGAGTGGCTATACGGAAGCCTCTCCTCAGTGTAATACACAGGAAAGTCCGCTTGGAATTTGCACAGGCAGACAGCTATCCTGAGAGTCTGCAGAAGCCTGACATTGCACCCGTGATCTCCTAATCGTGGGTGCAATGCTTTGAAGGCTTCTTAGAAAAAAAAAATAAATGCACATTTTTTTTTACCTGCAAAAAAATGTGTATTTATAATTTTTTTTTCAAAAGGTGAAAGTAGCCTTTGAGCTTTAAGAATAAATCCTGTAATCTAATTGGTTTGTATGCAGAGCTGCCCCAGATTTTGCACGTTTCAGTTGTAGTAAAACAGCACCATTGTGTTGGTCTTCTGATACAACTTAAGAGACTCCTTGGTGATAGCTACAGACAACACACCCCGAGTACGAAACAGATGATTCATCATACACAACCAGCCACCAAATCCTTTAAATCCAGGCCAACATTATCAGTAGCCATGGGTGTGGGTTTACGTTTGGAGTATTCGCTTTTGCCAAGCAAACGTTCACTGAGCTTAGTCAATATTGTGAAGCAGCTTTCACTTTTTAGACCAAATAAACAAGACAAATTAAAAATATGAGGAAGGGATTTACTAAAACTGGAGAGTGCAAACTCTGGAGCAGCTCCAGGTTTTAACTGAACATGCTGACGTTAGAAGCTGATTGGCTACCATGTATGGCTGCACCAGATTCCGAGTGCTCCAGTTTTAAGTAATCCCCCTAAGCAGGCCTGATTTTAGAAACCACGGGGGCCCATATAGCCCCCCCCCCCCCCAAAAAAAAGAAAAAATCAAAGTTTACTATGCGTCAGTTATGAATGAACACAGTGAATGATTAGTACTGATCACTCGTTGTGTTCATTCAGGAAAGGAAGGAGCTAGTAAACATGACATATTTACTGGTCCCTTTCCCCACTCTCCATCAAGGATCCTATTGTGTGCTTGCAGTCGCCTGTGGAAAGGAGAGGAGAGAAACCAGCAGGGGTGGGAACACATGGGGACCTGGGCAGTAGGAGGAAAATTTATGGAGCACAGGGAGGGTGATGGGTGCAGCAGGCAAGCAATTACTGGAACCAATCCCCTGTATGGCTCTCTCTGCAGCAGCTGAGAGTCAGCGAAAGGGAGAGGAGAAGTCAGCTTTCAGCTGCTGCAGCCATACAGGGGATCAGTTCCAGTAATTGCCCCCAGATGTGGCAATCCCCCCCTGCCCACATCTGATTCACTCAGTTGCCTGGGCCCCCCTGCTTGCCTGGCTCCCGTACATGAGGGCTGGTGGTACCCCCTTATCCATGGCTTTGCCTCTAAGTGAAAACCTGTTGATAGAAGCCTGCTGAGGCTGAAGGTACAATGGTACAATGGTGATGAAGGTACAATGGTACAATGGTTGTCACGGGAGTGACTTTGGGTGGGGGGCCCATGAAACACAGCTCACTTTGAAGAGGTGGGGAGATCCCTGTCTAAGCTCCCCATATCCCTCTTATGTGTAAGTCACCCTGTGCCTGTTAGGGGTGCAGGGTAATATGTCCTAATATTGTGTAGACATGTATAGGTGGGGTGGGGGGTTGTGGATTGTTTAATGCCATGTGGTTGCATCCCATTGTTCTATTGTGTGTCTTGCTTGGGAGCAAACTATTATGGGATGTATGTGTTTGTGTGTATTGGCTTGGTGTGGGGTGTTTCCGGCAGCCCTCCCCCCTGATGGGACTGTCTGGTGGTTTCTCTTGTTACTGGCTGTGGATTGCCCTGCCCTGTGTCGGGAGGGGGAATTGTTCCCTTGAATGTATATATCTTGTATCTGTGTTAAAATAAAGTAGTCTATTTCCTGTTTTCCTTCAAAATTGGTGTTGTCTCATCTTGTATGGTCTGCTGTGGTGCCAGTGGTCGGTGTTCAGACAGGGAAGCGATATCCTAATGGAAATACCCCATTGAAGTTGGGGTCCGGTTCCGTTACATTGGTGGCAAGCGATGGGATTGTGCTTCCAAGCTGTGAACACATCCAAACCACCACCGGGATTCAAGATCAGGAAAGTAGACGTCGGTCACCCCACTAGAGATATGGACCTGGCATCAGAGTTCCTGGGGCTGCTGTGGATTGTTCTTGCAACATACCCCAGGACTGTGTCTGCGGATGAGTACCTGGAGCTCAGGCAGTGGATTCGGGTGGTGCTTTGGAGTGGAGCCCTACAGGTTGCTGATATGTACAAGGGCAAGTGCTATCCAACCCCAGGGGAACGGGCCAGGGACCATCGGAATTTACGGATGCCATTCCTGGGAGAGCGACCCCAGGAGCGATGGGTGACTGAGTTGGACAGGCTGGTCCAGCAGGAGATAGAGCTGGACAACCGATATCGGGCTCTGCAATGGTGCGCAGAGCAGGAATATTTAGGGGTGACAACAGAATGCTCACCGGAGGGATATGACTTTGGTGGGCCTGGACTGCTGTGAGAGAGCTTTACAGATCATTTTGTGTTTGGCGATAAAGGAGAACCTACCCTTGAGGACCTGCGAGAAGACAGAGAGGCTATGTTCGGTCTCACAGGGGTCTCAGAGCTTGAACCAGATCTGGAATACTTACTGATGAAATAAAAGCATCTGGTAAGGGCATACAGGCAACAGCATGCCCAAGAATCAGCAGTGGAAATTCCAGAGACTGGGGATTTGATAGACTTCTCTGTTGAGGGAAAACAACCTGGTGAGCCTCCAGCAGAAGAGCTGGCAACAGGGCAAACATTGTTGAACTCTGCCCAGCACTGGTAACATCTTCTGGGTTCCACGGACAGGAGATGGTGAACCCCTATCCCCAGACACAAGTTACAGAGACTGGGGATTTGATTGACTTTTCTGCTGAGGAGGAACCAGCCGGTGTGCCTCCAGCAGAAGAGCTGGCAACAGGGCCAAATATTACTGAACTCTGCCCAGCACTGGTAACAACTTCTGGGTTCCCCAGACAGGAGATGGTGAACCCCTATCCCCAGACACCAGTTCCAGAAACTGGGGATTTGATTGACTTTTCTGCTGAGGAGGAACCAGACGGCGAGCCTCCAGCAAAAGCGCTGGCATCAGGGCATGGCGTTGTTGACCTCTGCCCACAACAATCAGCACTGCAGGAGCTACAGTAAGAGGATGCAATCGGCACCTCACAATGGCAGCTTGAGCTAATGTACGTGGATGGGACTTCGGTCTCCACTGACACAACCCCAGAAAAGGGTCTGGCATTGGGACAGGAGGATGGCTGCCTTACTTTGTGAACACTGGGGGATGTACATCAAGTCAAAGTGGATGAGACTACAGTCAGTATTTCTCTAATTTTTTTTTAATCACTTTTCCTGCTGTCACAAGGAATGCTAACATTCCTTGTGATAGCAATAGGCAGTGACAGGTACTCTTTATAGAGAGATCTGGGGTCTAATAGACCTCAGACCTCGCATCTGGCCTCCAAAGCAGTCGATCAGACACAGATCGGTCTGATAGGCTGAAACCTGAAGTAACAAAATGCTCATCGCTTCTGGTTTCTTAGACCATAGAGATCATTGGGGATCTTCCGGTCCTCCATGATCTCTATGGTCAGTCGGTGAAATCGCTGGCTACAATCCCAGGTTCCCCGGTGAGGCTTGGCAGAAAGTGGCGGAAGGCGGCAGGAGACCCTCTCCCATCGCCTGTACAAGAGATCCGGTGGATAATTAGAGAATTTCAGTAAAGAGGATTGCCGGGAGAATCCCTACAGCTGTACAGAATGAATTCCAGCGTTGGATCTCAGGGACCACCTGGAACCCAACAGCGAAAAACCCATGTGACACTAAACTCGATATGAGCTTGTTTCATGTCCATTGATATTATAAACAGTGCACTTGAAAGGGTAAGAGATTTTTTGTAGGAGGTAAAACATTCTACTTTATCCCCCCTGGCGGTATTCCCGGGTGTGTAGCTCGGGGTAAAGTTCCAGCACCACAAGCGGTAACCCCGAGCTACACTCGGGAATACACTGCAGCGTTGCTCCGGGATCTCTTCTGCACTCACCTTGTCCTGCGCTCCCGCGATGTCCCCCCTGCAGTGTCCCCGGCCAACGCCGGCATCTGTCTTCCGGGTTACGGACCGTAACTGCGACGTCGGGACGTACGGGACATATGGGGAACGGAACTGGCGGGAAATTTAAAAATTTTAAAAAGTGACATTCACTAAATACAGTAAAATCACATAGTATAACATTCCTGTATCAAACCATTTCACATACATTTTGTCCCGAGTGCTTTGTCCGGCGCCCTGCCTGCATTTTTACTGTTCTTTCTGCCTGGAAACTGAGAAACGTCCATGGCGTCCAAAAAGCGTCCCTTTAGGTCAGACGCGGTTTTAGAACAGCGATAGTAAATCAGAACCACTTGCAGAATTGAGTGATAATGATTGGTGGGGGAAATTCCTCATCAGACACTGAAAACGATTCTGCGACTTTGCTCAGCGATGTGCGAACTTGGCGCTCTATTTCACATTTCTGTGTTTTTGGTTTGATTATATTATTGAATTAAATGTATTATTATTATATTATTATTTTTTATGATTATTTATTAAATTATAATTTATGATTTCGTGTTTCAAGTTTTATCATGTTTACTAGACTCTTGTTCGGACAGATTTCAGTGAGTTATTCCTAAAAATTACAGCCTACAATAAAAAAAAATACATATTTCCATGCAAAAAAAGTACCGCTTTCAGCACCAAAAATCTGAAATAATCAGACCGCTAGGGAAGTTAAATCAAAAATACAATAAATCAATAAATAATAATAAAGTCCAACCAAAAAAGTCCAAAAACAGATGATGCGTGATAAAATAAATGTTCAACCAAATATCACCAAAAGTGCATCCACCACCGAATAGATTGAATGAACTCACCAGAGCGAGAAGCTGATCATGTTACAAATCAGCATATAATGCTTTCTGCTCTGGGAGCGATGATCAATTACTGGAGGCAGCAACACGAGGAATTTGATGACTGGTCTCCAGGGAGCAATACTCTGCAGAGATTGTGTACCATCTAGATCCACTTCAACATTCAACCCCCGAATCCTTGGGATGATCAGACCTCCACTCAAAATACAAGGGAATAAAGACTCATGGTGCAGTACTTCATCAAAATGTCAATTTAACCAAACATATTGCACTTACAAGAAGATGTGTCTAAGCCGAGCCCAGCATAAGCAGCGTATTGAAAAACACGGACCCAGCCTGGCTGCGCATGCGCCGTACCAACGACTAGGGAACGTCCTGACGACGTTCATATATTCGCATATGTTTGTATATTCAGGCTCATTTTGAACATTCCGATTCATTTCAAATATTCAGATTTATTTAGTATATTCAGATTTGTTTTATATATTCAGATTCATTTCATATATTCGGATTCATTTCATATATTCAGATTCGTTTCATATATTCAGATTTGTTTCATATATTCAGATTTATTTCATATATTTGGATTTGTTTCTTATATTCAGATTCGTTTCTTATATTCGGATATGTTTGTATATTCAGGTTCATTTTGTATATTCCGATTAATTTCATATATTTGGATTTGTTTCATTTATTCAGATTTGTTTCGTATATTCAGATTCATTTTATACATTCAGATTTGTTTCGTATATTCAGATTCATTTTATACATTCAGATTTGTTTCATATATACAGTTTAATTTCATATATTCAGATTTGTTTCATATATTCAGATTCGTTTCATATATTCGGATTCTTTTCATACATTTGAATATGTTTGTATATTCAGGTTAATTTTTTGTGTTGCGGATCATTTCACATATTGAGATTTGTTTCATATATTCAGATTCACTTCATATATTCAGATTCACTTCATATATTCAGATTAATTTCATATATTCGGATATGTTTGTATATTCACGTTCATTTTGTATATTCCGATTAATTTCATATATTCAGATTTGTTTCGTATATTCAGATTCATTTTATACATTCAGATTCGCTTCATATATTCAGATTAATTTCATATATTCGGATTCATTTCATATATTCAGATTTGCTTCATATATTCAGATCTGTTTCATATATTCAGATTTATTTCATATATTCTGATTAATTTCATATATTCGGATTCGTTTCATATATTCGGATATGTTTGCATAATGAGGTTCATTTTGTATATTCCGATTAATTTCATATATTCAGATTTGTTTTGTATATTCAGATTTATTTTGTATATTCAGTTTCTTTTTATATATTCAGATTTGTTTCATATATTCAGATTTATTTCGTATATTCAGATTCAATTTGTATATTCAGATTTGTTTCATATATACAGTTTAATTTCATATATTCAAATTTGCTTCATATATTCGGATTCTTTTCATATATTTGGATATGTTTGTATATTCAGGTTAATTTTGTACATTCCGATGAATTTCATATAATCAGATTTGTTTTGTATATTAAGATTAATTTCATATATTCAGATTAGTTTCATATATTCGGATATGTTTGTATATTCAGGTTTATTTTGTGCATTCCGATTCATTTCATATATTGAGATTCGCTTCATATATTCAGATTCATTTTGTGCATTACGATTCATTTCGTATATTCAGATTCGTTTTGTATATTCAGATTCATTTTCTAAATTCCGATTAATTTGGTATATTCAGATTTGTTTCATATATTTGTTGTTCCAAATCCATTTGTATTTTCGGAAGTTGTTTCGAAAGATTGGCTATATTCATTTTAACGTGGAAAATTTGTTATTTCGGGAGATTACTTATGTACTCGGGACGTACGGGGGCCGGAACCGGTGGCAAATTTTAAATTTTTTAAAAAATTTCATTTTTTTAAAAAATGATTATTACATTGCTGTTTCAAAACATTTCACATACATTTTGTCCCGAGTGCTTTGTCCTGTCTCCTTTTCTTGATAGCGGCCAAAAAATAAAAAAACAATTAACCACTTCCTGGGGGTGCTGCTGATGTGGGTGGATGTTTCTAAATGTCCCCCAGCATCCATTGCCTGTGCATGCTCCCTGGGAGTGCGTGGCACCACGGTCAGTGCCCAATGCATCCGGAGATCGTTGTACGGGAACTCTGTGTGAGGTCCAGATTCATGTGATCACTGATTGGCCAATCAGTGATCACATTAATAGTAGTAAACCGCTCTCTTTGATCCTCCCAAGACCTTCTGCTCTCTAGTTCTCGTGTCACCTCCTCCCATGCTCTCCTCCAGGACTTCTCCTGAGCTTCTCCCATCCTATGGAACTCTCTACCCCAATCTGTCTGGCTCCTAATCTATCCACCTTTAGATGATCCCTGAAAACCTCTCTCTTTAAAGAAGTCTATCCTGCTTCTACCTAGTAAACCACCATTTATTTCCTCCATCAGCTCATTCCCCCATAGCTATTACCAGGGGCGGACTGACAACTCATGGGGCCCCCGGGCAATAGGGGATCATGGGGCCCCTGTGTCCTCGCCCACAACCAAAAAAGCCTATGAAAAAGCCAATGAAAGGTACCAGGCAGGGGCGGACTGACAACTCATGGAGTCCCCCGGGCAATAGGGGATCATGGGGCCCCTGTGTCCTTGCCCAAACTCAAAAAAGCCTATGAAAAAAGTACCAGGGGCATCTCATGGGGCCCCCTACTGACCCCGGGCCCTTGGGCAGTGCCTGAGTTTCCAAATGGTTAGTCCGCCCCTGGCTATTACCTTTTGTATCACTCAACCCTTCCTCCTAGATTGTAAGCTCTGATGAGCCGGGCCCTCGGTTTCCTCTTGTACCAAATTGTATTGTAACTGTAATGTCTGCCTTCATTTTGTAACGCTAACTGTTGGCGCTATATAAATCCTGTATAATAATAATAATAATAGTAAACAAGATGTCACTTCTGACATCTTACTATGTGTGAAATCTGTGAATGATCACAGAGGTCACATGGTACAGGGCTATTCACAACAGCCTTGTACCATGTGACAAGCTGTGACCAATCAGCCTTTATGGGTGTAAAAGCAATCAGTGTAAAAAAAGAGAAAAAAATCTTCATCACCCCCCACAAGTAGTACAGTGTCACTATGGTGTCACTGTACTGCTAGGGTGACAGCATGTAAAAAAACCTCAAAAAACATATATAATAATATAAAAAAATACAATAAACATTTTTAAAAAAATTAGAAAAATTATAATTTTTGGTTTTAAACTAATTTGGGTGGTTTTTTTTTTAAAGATAGATGAATACATTTTGGCCAAGATTTATGAAGACAGATTATTTATTTACAAAATTTGACTTAATTTTTCAAAACGTTTGAATTTTTCATTTATATAGCAAAAAATAAAAATCCCAGTGGTGAATAAATAACACCAAAATAACATTGTATCTGTCTCAAATAAAAGCAAAAAAATTTATTTGGGTACAGTGTTGCATGACTGCGCAATTGTCATTCAAAGTGTGATAGCGCTGAAAGCTGAAAATTGGCCTTGGCAGGAAGGGGGTGAAAGTGTCCGGACAGGAAGGGGGGGAAAGTGTCCGGACTGGAAGGGGGGGAAAGTGTCCGGACTGGAAGGGGGGGAAAGTGTCCGGACTGGAAGGGGGGAAAGTGTCCGGACTGGAAGGGGGGGAAAGTGTCCGGACTGGAAGGGGGTGAAAGTGTCCAGACTGGAAGGGGGGAAAGTGTCCGGACTGGAAGGGGGGGAAAGTGTCCGGACTGGAAGGGGGGAAAGTGTCCGGACTGGAAGGGGGGGAAAGTGTCCGGACTGGAAGGGGTGAAAGTGTCCAGACTGGAAGGGGGGGAAAGTGTCCGGACTGGAATGGGGGGAAAGTGTCCGGACTGGAAGGGGGGGAAAGTGTCCGGACCGGAAGGGGGGGAAGTGTCCAGACCGGAAGGGGGTGAAAGTGTCCGGACTGGAAGGGGGGGAAAGTGTCCAGACCGGAAGGGGGGAAAGTGTCCGGACTGGAAGGGGGTGAAAGTGTCCGGACCGGAAGGGGGGAAAGTGTCCGGACCGGAAGGGGGGAAAGTGTCCGGACTGGAAGGGGGGGAAAGTGTCCGGACTGGAAGGGGGGAAAGTGTCCGGACTGGAAGGGGGTGAAAGTGTCCGGACTGGAAGGGGGGAAGTGTCCGGACTGGAAGGGGGTGAAAGTGTCCAGACTGGAAGGGGGGAAAAGTTTCCAGACTGGAAGGGGGGAAAAGTGTCCAGACTGGAAGGGGGGAAAGTGTCCGGACTGGAAGGGGGGGAAAGTGTCCGGACTGGAAGGGGGGAAAAGTGTCCGGACTGGAAGTGGGTGAAAGTGTCCGGACTGGAAGGGGGTGAAAGTGTCCGGACTGGAAGGGGGGGAAAGTGTCCAGACCGGAAGGGGGGGAAAGTGTCCGGACTGGAAGGGGGTGAAAGTGTCCGGACTGGAAGGGGGGAAGTGTCCGGACTGGAAGGGGGTGAAAGTGTCCAGACTGGAAGGGGGGAAAAGTTTCCAGACTGGAAGGGGGGAAAAGTGTCCAGACTGGAAGGGGGGAAAGTGTCCGGACTGGAAGGGGGGGAAAGTGTCCGGACTGGAAGGGGGGAAAAGTGTCCGGACTGGAAGTGGGTGAAAGTGTCCGGACTGGAAGGGGGTGAAAGTGTCCGGACTGGAAGGGGGGGGGGGGAAGTGTCCGGACTGGAAGTGGTAAGAGTTAATCAGCGTAGACCTGTTTTCGGTGATCTATCTGCAAGCCATAGAGGTAGGTATACTATTGTGGGTACAGCGTGCTGTAATTAAATTTCAAACAATCCAGCAGCTGAGGACGTTATTATTGCTCACATTGATAAAGTTCAACGGTTGAGATTTAGAGTTCCTCATACTGAACAATCGTGGACTAATTGGAACCATTTTAGATTAATCCTCTCAAATGGTTCTTGGGTGTCAATATATTTAATTCATTTTATTTTGTTGGATTTTGTGAAATCTTATATCTATTGATTAAAGGATAAGCTCACCTTTCATAACATATTCAGGGTATAACATGTAACATGTTCCGTTCAGACCGGCCCCTGCTCCCCCTCGACCCCCACTTTGACAGCTAGCAGGGGATCTTCTACTTCCTCGCTAGCTTTCAAATTAAAAAAACCATGGCCATGCGGGGCTCCGCTCACACAGCCGTGTCATTCATTCACAGTCATCTGTCCCAACAAGTCCCAACAGCCTTAGTGGCTGTCAGATATTCTGACAGCAGGAGACCTGCATGGTATCAGTGATCTACCTATCGCTGGTGCAATGCTTTACAGGCTCCTGCGGACACAAATAATAAATGCACATTTTTTTACCTGCAAAAAAATGTGTATTTATTATTTTTGTCCAAAAAGTGAACTTACTCTTTAAGTGCCTTCTTGTGCTGATGGAATGCTGTGCTAATGTATGTACCGTAAAGTATCTTGCTAATCGTTCTCCTCGTGAGCCATCAGGTCAGGACCCATGTCCTACTACTTAGATGGTGGCTACCTTGTCTCTTGTCTGTGTCACCCTGTGGTGGGAGAGACAGACGTCAACTTCAAGTCACATAGATCCTCCTAGGTGGTGTTACTCTATGGTGGGAGGTCAGATAACTCTTCCTGGGTGGTGTTACTTTGTGGTGGGAGGTCACATAGTTCTTCCTGGGTGGTGCTACTCTGTGGTGGGAGGTCACATAGTTCTTCCTGGGTGGTGCTACTCTGTGGTGGGAGGTCACATAGCTCCTCCTGGGTGGTGTTACTCCATGGTGGGAGGTCACATAGCTCCTCCTGGGTGGTGTTACTCTGTGGTGGGAGGTCACATAGCTCCTCCTCCTGGGTGATGTTACTCCATGGTGGGAGGTCACATAGCTCCTCCTGGGTGGTGTTACTCTGTGGTGGAAGGTCACATAGCTCCTGCTGGTTAGTGTGGTTAGTGTTACTCTGTGGTGAGAGGTCACATAGATCCTCCTAGGTGGTGTTACTCTGTGGTGGGAGGTCACATAGATCCTCCTAGATGGTGTTACTCTACGGTTGGAGGTCACATAGTTCCTCCTGGATGCTGTTAGTCTGTGGTGGGAGGTCACATAGCTCCTCCTGGGTGGTGTTACTCTGTGGTGGGAGGTCACATAGCTCCTTCTCCTGGGTGATGTTACTCCATGGTGGGAGGTCACATAGCTCCTCCTGGGTGGTGTTACTCTGTGGTGGAAGGTCACATAGCTCCTGCTGGTTGGTGTGGTTAGTGTTACTCTGTGGTGAGAGGTCACATAGATCCTCCTGGGTGGTGTTACTCTGTGGTGGGAGGTCACATAGATCCGCCTAGATGGTGTTACTCTACGGTTGGAGGTCACATAGCTCCTCCTGGATGCTGTTAGTCTGTGGTGGGAGGTCACATAGCTCCTCCTGGGTGGTGTTACTCTGTGGTGGGAGGTCACATAGCTCCTTCTGGTTGGTGTTACTCTGTGGTGGGAGGTCACATAGTTCCATCTGGATGGTGTCACCCTGTGGTGGGAGGTCACATAGCTCCTCCTAGGTGGTGTAACTCTGTGGTAGGAGGTCACATAGCTCCTCCTGGGTGGTGTTACTCTGTGATGGGAGGTCCCATAGCTCCTCCTGGGTGGTGTTACTCTGTGGTGGGAGGTCCCATAGCTCCTCCTGGGTGGTGTTACTCTGTGGTGGGAGGTCCCATAGCTCCTCCTGGGTGGTGTTACGCTGTGGTGGGAGGTCACATAGTTCCATCTGGATGGTGTCAATCTGTGGTGGGAGGTCACATAGCTCCTCCTAGGTGGTGTTACTCTGTGGTGGGAGGTCACATAGCTCCTCCTGGTTGGTATTACACTGTGGTGGGAGGTCACATAGCTCCTCTTCTTAGGTGGCGTTACTCTGTGGTGGGATGTCTCATAGCTCCTGCTGGGTGGTGTGGTTGGTGTTACTCAGTGCTGGGAGGGCACATAGCACCTCCTAGGTGGTGTTACTCTGTGGTGGGAGGTCACATAGCTCCTCCTGGGTGGTGTCACTCTGTGGTGGGATGTCTCATAGCTCCTGCTGGTTGGTATGGTTGGTGTTACTCTGTGCTGGGAGGGCACATAGCATCTCCTAGGTGGTGTAACTCTGTGGTGGGAGGTCACATAGCTCCTCCTGGATGGTGTCACTCTGTGGTGAGAGGTCACATAGCTCCTCCTAGGTGGTGTTACTCTGTGGTGGGAGGTCACATAGCTCCTCCTGGGTGGTGTCATTCTGTGGTGGGATGTCTCATAGCTCCAGCTGGTTGGTGTGGTTGGTGTTACTCTGTGCTGGGAGGGCACATAGCAACTCCTAGGTGGTGTAACTCTGTGGTGGGAGGTCACATAGCTCCTCCTGGATGGTGTCACTTTGTGGTGAGAGGTCACATAGCTCCTCCTCCTGGGTGGTGTTACTCTGTGGTGGGAGGTCACATAGCTCCTCCTGGATGGTGTTACTCTGTGGTGGGAGGTCACCTAGCTTCTCCTGGATGGTTTTACTCTGTGGTGGGAGGTCACCTAGCTTCTCCTGGATGGTGTTACTCTGTGGTGGGAGGTCACATAGCTTCTCCTGGGTGGTGTCACTGTGGTAGGAGGGACAGACTGTATGTCACTTAGCTCCTCCTTTCTGTGCCAACCTTGCCTGGGAGGGACAAGCTCCGTATCATATAGCTCCTCCGGTCAGTGTCATCCTGTGGCTAGACATGTGCAATTCATTTTGTCAAGAATCGAAATTTGGACAAAATTTTCATTGTTCGGAGACTTGGATGTATCCGAATTTCTGACTCACAGTAGTAACGAATTTCAATGAATCCGAAATAAATTATAACAAATCAAATTATTTGAATTTGAAGTCGAAAGTGAATTCAAATTCAAATTTGAAAATTATTTTGAATTTGAAAATGAATTAGAATTTGAAATGGAAATATATTGCAATACGTACAGTAAGGTATACAAGTGAAACAGGATGATTCCTACTTAGGCTGCTTTATAGAATATAATAAAATAGAAAAGAATGGAATGGGATAGAGTAGAAAATAAAATAATAAAAAAAGAATAGAATAAGTAGAACAGAATAGAATGGAATAAAACAGAATAGAAAAGAAAAGAATAGAGTAGAGTATAATATAATAGAATAGAATAGAAAAGAATAGAGTAGAGTAGAATATAATAGAATAGAAAAGAGTAAAGTAGAATATAATATAATAGAAAAGAATAGAATAGAGTAGAATATAATAGAATAGAAAAGAATATAATAGAATAGAGTTGAATAGAATAGAATAGAAAAGAATATAATAGAATAGAGTTGAATAGAATAGAAAATAAAAGAATAGAATAGACTAGAATAGAGTAGAATAGAATAGATTTACAAAAATAGAATAGAATAGAATAAAATAAATATAGTATTAAACAAATATAACGGTCTTCTGAAATCCGAACATCAAAATTTGAATTTGAATATAATAAATATATGAAGCAAATCTGAATACAGGAAATGAATTCAGAAAACAATTCATTCCAACATAAAGAAAATGATGAAACAAAAATATTAACTTGCCGAATAAATCGGAAACAAAACGAAGCATATTTTTCCATCGTGAAAGTCTCTATCAGAAACCAACTAATACAATTATTAAAGGTATCTTGGTATGCATAATTATACGTAACTCCAAATATCACAAAAAAACAACATGTGTGTGGCGCCGGTAAACTACAATTCACAAAATTCCTCAAAAAAAAGAATCCTGGCTATATTTATTATTTACGAACTCCAGGTAAAATGTATAGGAGGTGTTTTCCGCCCAGGTGGCAGTATCTGCAGAGATTTTAAAATATCAGATTGTTTGCATTGTGATGTCATTTCCAGTATGCGCTATGACGTCATCACGCATTGCGGGATGACATCACTTCCATCATTTCCACCTGTGTTGGGCAGGATGATGTTCCTTCCTTGGTTCCTCGCTTAATGGAGTCCACAGAACGAGGTACGTTGCCTCTGACGCAGCTGCTGACATACCTGTGAAACCTGTCAGGTATCATATCACTGGCTACACCGGTGACCTCCTTCTGCACCCTATTTTGAGTACTACGGACGAATAAGTATCTACATTTACTACTGCTGCAAGGCTCATGATTTGATGACGTCATCATGCATTGTGGGATGGCATCACTTCCATCCTCTCCGCCTGTGTTGGGCAGGATGATGTTCCTTCCTTAGTTCCTTGCTTAATGGAGTCCACAGAATGGGGTAAGTTGCCTCTGACGCAGCTGCTGACATACCTGTGAACTCAGTCAGGCATCATATCACTGGCTACACCGTTGACCGCCCTCTGCACCCTTTTTTGAGTACCACGGACCGATAAGTATTTCCATTTACCACCGCTACAGGCTCATGATTTATACATGTTTCTGAAATACTGGATGGCTAATATTTGATCTTCCCATGCACTCATTTGTGTGAACTTTGCTCACACCTGACATATGGGGACTTTTCATGTTGTTTACTTCAATATATATATAGCTTCTGTGCCTGAAGAGAAGTCCGGGTGCTGGGCTAGTCTCCTCCTTGGGTGGTGTTCTGGCCAGTCCACTGGGCCCTACGGACGTTTGTGAGCTTTCATACTGTATAATTAGACTTTGTCACAGGACCAGCGATGTGCCGGTAACAGGGGCGGACTGACCATTTGGAAACTTGGGCACTGCCCGAGGGCCCGGGGTCAGTAGGGGGCCCCATGAGATGCCCCTGGTACCTTTTTCGTAGGCTTTTTTGAGTTTGGGTAAGGACACAGGCGCCCCATGATCCCCTATTGCCCGGGGGCCCAATGACTTGTCAGGCCGCCCCTGGCCGGTAAGTCGCTGGACTTCAAGTGGTCCTGCTGGAGGCATCATCCTGGCATTATTTTTTTGAGTCTTTTTTTTTAAATTATAATGCACAAAAACACAATATAATACCCAATTGTTAGGTAAAATATAAAAGATGACGTTACACCGAGTAAATAGACACCAAACATGCCACGCCTGAAAATTGTGCCCACCTGTGCAACGGCGACAAACAACGTAAATGTTGTTATCCATAGGCGATGCTTTAAAAGCCTTTACAGGTTACCTATTTAGATAAAGGGTCCCTTCACACGGGACGGACCCATTTAGAGGATCCACTTGGTCAGTGAGGGATCTCTCCCCTGATCCCCGCTGAGCAAGGGGGTGACAGCTCTGTGTCCGCTCTGCTGCTGCAGAGTGGACATAGAGCTGCTTGCTCTCCTCAATGAGCGGTTGGATGAAAACGGACCACTTGTTCGTTTCCATCCAACCCGATCTGATGGACGGAAGGGGAATTGCATCCGCATCCGTCCCTTTTTTGCAGATTGGATTGGATGACAGTGGGTGTCAACGGACACATGTCCGTTGACACCCACCGCTCCTTAGAGGAGAATGGAGGTTCCTCTCGGGTCAGCCTGAAAAATGGGCAGGAGGACCCAATTGGAACATCCATCTGACTGAGGCCTTATACAGGAGGTCTGGTGCTAGAATTATTGCCCTCGGTCTGAAGTTTGCGGAGATACCTCACATGCATGGGACAATCGCTGATTGCACTTGTGTGTGAACGATCTGTGTGTTCACTTTTGCGGTGGAGCATGTGGGGCAGTTTGAGGAACACAATAACGAGTTTGAGGTGTTGACTTGGACTTCAAATTCTCCATCTGTGGAATGTGCTGGAGAAACAAGTAAAGACCCTACCATGCAACTTCAAGGACTTAAGGGATCTTCTCCTGATGGATTGGTGCCAGATGCTGTAGTATTCCTTCTGAGGTCTACTGGAGTCCATGCCTCAAGAGGTGGGAAGTCACAATTTATAGCTGATCGGTGTATGTCCTTGAGATAGCTATGTGTATTGTAGTGAAAACTTACTACAGCTGCTCCCAAAAACTAATTTTTTTATACCAGTTTAGAGCTGCCACGGATGTATACAGTATGTCCTCATACAACTGCAGACCTGACTCCTAAATGTGGAGTAACTAGGGAGCCGCTGCTGTAAAGCTTTAATAAATTCCAGGATGTACATTTTTCTGCAATGGAGGCCTATCAATAGCTATGGTGCATATGAATATGTCAGGGGAGTAACTGCAGGGGACGCAGGGGTCACCATTGCCACCTGTCCCCATGCTCCAGGGGGCCCGTGCGGCTCCCCTCTACACCTGGACTGGAAGGGTGGCATATAAAGCAACCAACGCCTTCCATGTTCCTCCTGCAGCCACTGAATGCCTGCTTCTCTTTCTCTCCCTCCCGCAGGCATTCAGCGGCTGCAGGAGGAACATGGAAGGCGTTGGTTTCTCTATATGCTGCCTCTCCAGTCCAGCTTCCTTCTGCTGCCTGCAGCCCCCACTGCTCTCTCCTGGCCCTCTGTGATCTTTCCCAGCAACTTCTGTGCTCTCTCCCACTGCCCCCACCCTGCTGTTCTCTGGTCCCCCTGTGCTGTTCTCTGGTCCCCCTGTGCTGTTCTCCAGTCCCCCCTATACTGTTCTCCAGTCCCCCCTGTGCTGTTCTTTGGACCCCCGTACTGTTCTCTGCCATATGGAAGAAATATATTTTCTTCCCAAATATATTGACATATACAGTATTTGAAATGCTACAATTTTGGCCATATTCAATATATTTAAAAATATATTTCAGTAAATAAATAAATAAATGATATATATATATACATACAAACTGCTGTTGAAAATTAAATTTCAAATATACTGTATGTCTTTAAACATACAAACCTACATTTTTGGAATGAATTTACAAATATATGTCAAACTATATGTTAAAATGACTTTTTTTATATGTTAAAAAAATCTGAAGAAGATATTTAAAAAACTGTATTTTAAAAAATATTTTTCATATAACTTGTAATATATTAAAAACGCATTTCAACATGCAGTGTGTATATATATATATATATATATATATATATATATATATATATATATATATATATATATAAATATATAATATATATATATATATATACTGTATATATACACTGCATGTTGAAAAGCATTTATATATATATATATTAATAATATTTTTACATATATTTGTAAATGTACTCCAAAAATGTAGATTTGTATTTTAAAGACGTACAGTATATTTGAAATGTATTTTTGAAAATATTTTGTAATAAAAACGGATTTCAACATGGTGTATATATATATATATATATATATATTTTTTTTTTTTATTGAAATATATTGAATATGGCCAAAATTGTAGCATTTCAAATATATGTCAATATATTTGGGAAGAATATTTTTAAAATATATTCCAGATATATTTTTCTTTCATGTGGGCTGGTCCTTCTGTGCTGTTCTCTGGTCCCCCTGTGCTGTTCCACAGTCCCTCTTTGCTGTTCTCCTGTCCTCCTGTGCTGTCTCCTGACCCCCTCCTCCTGTCTGGATGGAGAGCAAGGAAGGGGCCGGTACATATGTAATTTACCGTCCCCTTTCTTGTCTGAAATGACAGACCGATCACAGTACCCCATATGGAAGAGAAATATATTTTCAATATATTTAGAAAAAAAAATTATAAATGCGACATATATTTACAATATATTGGCCTACACAAATATATTTTAACATGTATTCCAAAAATGTAAATTAAAATATATTTTTCATAGGCATATATTTAAAAATATATTTTTCAAAATATATTTTCCAGATATTTTTGAACATCTAAAAAAAGGCATTCAAACATAGATTTTTAAATATACTTGTAAATGCATTCCAAATTACACTTTGATATATATTGCAGCATGTGTTCTGAATATATTTTTAAAAATATATTCAGAAATATATTGAAATATATTTTGAAATATATTGAATATGGCCAAAATTGTAGTATTTGAAATATATGTCAATATATTTGGGAAGAATACATTAAGAATGTATTTTTTAAATATATTTAAAACATATTTTTCTTTCATGTGTGACCGATCACTGACTCTGTCCATTCATAACTGAAATGTAGTAAATTGTGTTTACTATGCTTCAGTTTGTGAATACACAGGAAGCCTCTGTACAGAGCTATTCCTGTCCATTTATTCTGTGCAGCTGAGATGGAGATTGAGGGCTGTGTTTTCAATCCCCATTTTCTGCCTGAAAGGTGAAACATCAGAGGTCTGTTTAGACCCCTGATATCCCATCAAAGCCCCACAACAGGGCTCCTACAAAAAATTCTAAAAATAATAAAAAATAATATTGTAAAAATAAAATAAAATGGTAAAAAATAAGAAAAAAAATAAAAACTACTGACACCAGTGGCGGAACTACCTGGGTCGCAAAGGTAGCACTTATGACCGGGCCCTGGTGTTCTGCCACTACGCTCGAATGGGTGCACCAGGGCCCCGAAGGCTCTAGTTAGGCCTCTGAAATATGCTTTATTAACCACTTCCCCTCTGGCCGTTGTATATAACCGGCCGGACGGTGGCAGTGCAGGGTCGGGTGGCAGTTTAATATTATTATTATTATTATTATTATTATACAGTATTTATATAGCGCCAAAGGGTATGCTCAGCGCTGTACAGTAGCAGGGGGACATAACATGAGACAATACAGTAACAAAACAGTACACGAGGGGTTCGGGGGCCCTGCTCTTTCAAGTTTACAATCTAGGAGGGAGGGGAAGGTGATACAGGAGGAGATGGCTGTGGGGGATGGAGTGGTGGGAGGAGTGGAGGAGGTTGTTAGGTGAGGTCAGGTGTTAGGTGAGGTTGGAGTAGGCTTCCCTGAAGAGGAGGGTTTTCAGGGTGCGCCTAAAGGTGAGGAGGGTAGGTGACAGTCTGATGGATTTGGGTAGGGAGTTCCAGAGGTTGGGGGAAGCCCTGGAGAAGTCCTGCAATCGGGCGTGGGAGGAGGAGACCAGGGAGCTAGAGAGTAGGAGGTTCTGTGAGGAGCGGAGGGCACGGTAGGGTAGTATTTGGGTATCAGGTCAGTTATGTAGTTTGGGGCGGCGTTGTGAATGGCTTTGTAGGTTAGGGTTAGCAGTTTGAATTTGATGCGTTGGGCAATCGGGAGCCAGTGAAGGGATTGGCAGAGGGGGGAGGCAGATGTGGAGCGGTTGATGAGGTGGATGAATCTAGCCGCTGAGTTTAGGATCGACTGGAGTGGGGATAGAGTATGTTTGGGTAGGCCGGTGAGAAGGGAGTTGCAGTAGTCCAGGCGTGAGATGATGAGGGAGTGTACGAGTTGTTTGGTGGTGTCTGGGGTGAGGAACGTACGTATCTTGGAGATGTTGCAGAGGTGGAGCCTGCAAGATCTAGATAGCCGTTGGATGTGGGGTAGGAAGGAGAGGTGGGAGTCCAGGGTGACACCCAGGACTTTGGCGTGTGGGGTGGGAGAGCTGGTGGCATTGTTAGTAGTGATGGAGAGGATGGGGGGGGGGGGCGCGGGGTGGGGGGAAGACCAGGAGCTCTGTTTTGGATAGGTTAAGTTTGAGGAAATGGAGCGACATCCAGTCTGATATGTCGTTTAGGAGGTGGGCGATGCGGGCAGAGAGTGAGGGGGTGAGGTGGGGGGTGGAGAGGTAAATTTGGGTGTTGTAGGCATAGAGGTGGTAATTGAAGCCGTGGGAGTGAATAAGTTTGCCAAGGGAGGAGGTATAGATGGAGAAGAGGAGGGGCCCGAGGACAGAGCCTTGGGGGACCCCGACAGAGAGGGGGAGGGAGGGGGAGGTTTTAGTGTTGTAGGTGACGCTGAAGGAGCGTTGGGAAAGGTAGGAGGAGAACCAGGAGAGAGCAGCGTCTCTGATGCCAAGGGAGTGCAGTTTGGAAAGGAGGAGAGGGTGGTAAACAGCATTGAAGGCCGCGGAGAGGTCAAGGAGCAGGAGGATAGAATAGTGGCCATTGGCTTTGGCGGTTAGCAGGTCATTGGTGATTTTAAGTAGGGCGGTTTCGGTGGAGTGCAGGGGGCGGAAGCCAGGCGCTCAAGGAGCTTAGAAGTGAAAGGCAGCAGGGAGATGGGTCTAAGGTTGTTAATGGCCTCCTCACACCCTGCTTGTGCGCACTTCCTAGGAGCGCGCAGCACCGCGATCCGGTACCCGCTGTGTCCTCCGGACACAGTGGAACACAGATCGTCAGACGGGACCTCTGTGCAAGGTCCCGATCATGTGATCACTGATTGGCCAATCAGTGATCACATGCAGAGTAGTAAGCAAGATGTCACTTCTGACATCATTGCTTACTACGTGTGAAATCTGTGAATGATCCCAGAGATCACATGGTACAGGGCTATTCACAACAGCCTTGTACCATGTGACAAGCTGTGACCAATCACAGCTCACACAGTATTTCTCAATGGATGCAAGAATGCAACCAGAGAGGAGGAGAAATAATTGCTTTTACAGCATTTATGGGTGTAAAAGCAATCACGTAAAAAAAAAAAATCTTCATCACCCCCCACAAGTAGTACAGTGTCACCATGGTGACTCTGTACTGCTAGGGTGACAGAATGTAAAAAAAAAAAACATAAAAAATAATATATAAAAAAATAAAAAAATGTAAAAAAAGTTTAAAAATTATAATTTGGGTTATTTTTGTTTTTATTAAAAAGATAACGGAATAAATTTTGGCCAAGATTTATGATGAAATATTATTTATATGCAAAAGTTTATACGAAAAACACTTTTTTTCAAAAACTTTTTAATTTACATAGCAAAAAAAATAAAAATCCCAGCGGTGAATAAATACCACCAAAATAAAGCTTTATCTGTGTCAAAAAATGCTAAAAAAATTCATATGGGTACAGTGTTGCATGACCGCGCAATTGTCATTCAAAATGTGATAGCGCTGAAAACTGAAAATTGGCCTGGACAGGAAGGGGGGGGGGGGGAGTGTCCGGACTGGAAGGGGGTGAAAGTGTCTGGACTGGAAGGGGGGGGAAAGTGTCCGGACAGGAAGGGGGTGAAAGTGTCCGGACTGGAAGGGGGTGAAAGTGTCCGGACAGGAAGGGGGTGAAAGCGTCCGGACTGGAAGGGGGGAAAGTGTCCGGACTGGAAGGGGGTGAAAGTGTCCGGACTGGAAGGAGGTGAAAGTGTCCGGACTGGAAGGGGGGGAAAGTGTCCGGACTGGAAGGGGGGTGAAAGTGTCCGGACTGGAAGGGGGTGAAAGTGTCCGGACTGGAAGGGGGTGAAAGTGTCCAGACTGTAAGCGGGGTAAAAGTGTCCGGACTGGAAGGGGGGAAAGTGTCCAGACTGTAAGGGGGGAAAAAGTGTCCAGACTGGAAGGGGGGGAAAGTGTCCGGACTGGAAGGGGGTGATAGTGTCCCAACTGGAAGGGGGGGAAAGTGTCCATACTGGAAGGGTTGGGGGGAAAGTGTCCGGACTGGAAGGGGGGTGAAAATGTCCAGACTGGAAGGGGGGTCAAGGTGTCCAGACTTTAAGGGGGGTAAAAGTTTCAGGACTGGAAGGGGGTGAAAGTGTCCGGAATGGAACGGGGGTGAAAGTGTCTGGACTGGAAGGGGGTGAAAGTGTCCGGACTGGAACGGGGGTGAAAGTGTCCAGAATGGAAGGGGTGAAAGTGTCCGGACTGGAAGGGGGGGAAAGTGTCCGGACTGGAAGGGGGGGAAAGTGTCCGGACTGGAAGGGGGTGAAAGTGTTTGGACTGGAAGGGGGTGAAAGTGTCCGGACTGGAACAGGGGTGAAAGTGTCCAGAATGGAAGGGGGGAAAGTGTCCGGACTGGAAGGGGGTGAAAGTGTCCGGACTGGAAGGGGGTGAAAGTGTCCAGACTGGAACGGGGGTGAAAGTGTCCAGAATGGAAGGGGGTGAAAGTGTCCAGAATGGAAGGGGGTTAAAGTGTCCGGACTGGAACGGGGGTGAAAGTGTCCGGACTGGAAAGGGGGTGAAAGTGTCCAGAATGGAAGGGGGTTAAAGTGTCCGGACTGGAAGTGGTTAAATCAGCAGCATTGCGATTATTAATTATGTATTTTTTTCATTTTAAATGATGAAAAAGTGAATTTGCATATATAGGGCAATGCTCTTGTTAAGGCAAAAAAGACAAAACGGTTTCTGCTACTAATGGTTTATCTTCTTATCTCAACTGTCACATTTTCAATGATATTATTTACTTTGGTGTATACTTTAAATACGGATCTTAAGCCCTTTTCCTGGCAGGTGGCCATGATGTTGATTATGTATGATGGATTTGTTGGGGGTGTGTATTTGTGTGCTGGTATGTGTGTGGCTGGATCTTGATGACCGTTTTTTATGATAGGAAGGTAATTATACAGGAGAGGATGCACAGAGCATTGTATAGGTGACAGGGGACTTCCACTCAGTCATTGTCTACAGGGAGCTGACCAGCAGATCCACCAACTAAAGACCCGTCGGTGTGAACGTGAGGGTCCTTCCATGCGTCTCTCTCTGGCAGACTTGTGTACGAAGCAGAGGATGGTGAGTCGGCTCTTCCCAAGACATTGAGAATTCATTGATATGAAATGTCTTGAGGCACAGCTAGAGGCGAGGGACCGAGAACATCAATTCTCACAATTCTAGGTGATGTCCTCTCTTGGTTCTTTAAAAGTCAGCAGTTTTATATTGTTACTTTGTAACGAGGGCAATGGGTGAATTCTGAGGGCATTTCCACTAATGGGTCATCTGCAAAAATCTAGTGCAGCCTTCCTCAGCATTCCAACATGGGGGAATCGGAGGTCTCGGGGAAGTCCTGCTAATAGTTACTATATCTACAGCTAACATTACATTAGTACATCGTTATATAGGTAGTCTGTCCGAAAAATACAAAAGTCAATCCAGTTCAACCATTAAAAAAAAAAAGTTATAATCCTATACCCACAGTTGATCCAGAGGAAGGCAAAAAACCCAGCAAAGCACGATCCAATTTGCTCCTGCAAAGGAAATAATTCCTTCCTGATCCCCCGAGAGGCAATCAGATATTCCCTGGATCCACTTTACCTATAAATGTTATATCCAGTTATATTCTGTGTATCCAAGAAAGAATCCAGGACTTTCCTACAGCAATCCACTGAGCTTGCCACAACCAACTCTTGAGGGAGTCTAATCCACATTCTCACAGCTCTTACTGTGAAGAAACCTTTCCGTGTTCGGAGAATGAATTTATTTTCCTCCAGACGTAAAGAGCTCCCCCTTGTCCTCTATGATGACCTCAGGGGGAATAATTCTACACCGAGTTCACTATATGAACCACTGATGTATTTATACATGGAGATCATATCCCCCCCCCCTTATGTATTTTACATGGAGATCATATCCCCCCTTATGTATTATACATGGAGATCATATCCCCCCTTATGTATTTTACATGGAGATCATATCCCCCCTTATGTATTATACATGGTGATCATATCCCCCCTTATGTATTATACATGGAGATCATACCCCCCCTTATGTATTATACATGGAGATCATATCCCCCCTTATGTATTATACATGGTGATCATATCCCCCTTATGTATTATACATGGAGATCATATCCCCCCTTATGTATTATACATGGAGATCATATCCCCCCTTATGTATTATACATGGTGATCATATCCCCCCTTATGTATTATACATGGAGATCATATCCCCCCTTATGTATTATATATGGAGATCATATCCCCCTTATGTATTATACATGGAGATCATATCCCCCCTTATGTATTATACATGGTGATCATATCCCCCCTTATGTATTATACATGGAGATCATATCCCCCCTTATGTATTATACATGGAGCTCATATCCCCCCCTTATGTATTATACATGGTGATCATATCCCCCTTATGTATTATACATGGAGATCATATCCCCCCTTATGTATTATACATGGTGATCATATCCCCCCTTATGTATTATACATGGAGATCATATCCCCCCTTATGTATTATACATGGAGCTCATATCCCCCCCTTATGTATTATACATGGAGATCATATCCCCCTCCCCTTATGTATTATACATGGAGATAATATCCCCCCTTATGTATTATACATGGAGATCATATCCCCCCCTTATGTATTATACACGGAGATCATATCCTCCCTTATGTATTATACATGGTGATCATATCCCCCTTATGTATTATACATGGAGATCATATCCCCCCTTATGTATTATACATGGAGATCATATCCCCCCTTATGTATTATACATGGAGATCATATCCCCCCTTATGTATTATACATGGAGATCATATCCCCCCTTATGTATTATACATGGAGATCATATCCCCCCTTATGTATTATACACGGAGATCATATCCACCCTTATGTATTATACATGGAGATCATATCCCCCTTATATATTATACACGGAGATCATATCCCCCCTTATATATTATACATGGAGATCATATCCTCCCTTATATATTATACATGGAGATCATATCCCCCCTTATGTATTATACATGGAGATCATACCCCCCTTATGTATTATACATGGAGATCATATCCCCCCTTATGTATTATACATGGAGATCATATCCCCCCTTATGTATTATACATGGGGATCATATCCCCCCTTATGTATTATACACGGAGATCATATCCCCCTTATGTATTATACATGGAGATCATATCCCCCCTTATGTATTATACATGGAGATCATATCCCCCCTTATGTATTATACATGGAGATCATATCCCCCCCC